>NC_137661.1:20955199-21520229 GCF_963422515.1 Blennius ocellaris
GGATAATAATGCAAAAGAAAAAAGAAAAAAAAACACCTCTCAATTTAAGTTCAACAGTTTTTTTGCTTCACGACTAGAAATAATGGGGATAATTTGACATATATTGCCCATAATCAGCATCAATGGTGAACCATGATTCAAGTTCAGCCCAAGTAGAACAAAATGACATTTTTACTCAACAAGCTCTTTGTTACATCTCGAAGCACTTGTGTTCATGTCTTGAACCTGGGCAGTATGAAAAGTCATTCATTTGATACATAGTGAAATATGCTGACTCAACAGTCCATGACATTTTGTGCAATTGTTTGTGCTGCCAAGAGGATCAATCAGACAGACTCTGGTAAAATAGACTGTCAAAGTTTGACATTTAAAACTTTCCTTGAGCCTTCTCGTAATAGCACACAAACAGACTAAGATGGCTAAAATGGTAGGCGTTCATCTATTTGTAAAGAGGCTCATTAGCTGTAAATACCAGTGTGGCAGTAGTGTCAATCATAGGGCTTTTTTTTCTTTAAGGCATTTTGCACCAACATAGAAAAGCGTGAAAGCCACCACGTCTCCTCAATCTGATCACTATCTCTGGGGGGTCATTGAGCATGACCTTTAAACTCTTCAATGGTCCCCGAGCACCACACAGCGCACTGCTCCTTCACAGACATCACTTTATCCTGCTCAGGGTCGCCAGGCGCTGGAGCCAATCAAAGCGACGACAGGGTGCACCTGGACAGGGTGCAGGTCCATCACAGGGCAAACACAGAGACAGACAACCTCACACACTCACACTCACAACTGGGGTCATTTTAGCGTCACGAGTTAACCTCAAATGCACGTTTGTGGACTGTGGAAGGAAACCGGAGTACCGGGAGGAAAACTTCACACACGATGCACAACGCACGTATGCGCACAGAGACGTTGCAAACTCCTCACAGGAATGCCCTGACCTATTGCTCCTTCAGTATAAGGTAACGTAAAAGGACAAATCTTTCAGTTTTGATGTGATGCACAACAAATAAAAAAAGAAATAAAATCCTTTTTTGTAAATATGATATTTCTTTTTCTTTAAGAAATGTTTTAAAGAAAAGAAAAATACATTTACATGGAACATTTCAGCCATTTCATGCACACATCGACATATTAGGCACTTGCAAAATAATTACTTTTATATTTTTATGACCTCAGTGATGTTTATGTGCTTACCCTTTAAAGACTGATGGATCATGAGTTTACCTCTACTCTAAACATTGAATGCACAGGGGCTGTAACGAGGTTACAAGAGCCCATAGATTGAAATTCTAGAGTTTATCATAGAGGCTGACAAACAGAATACACCTTCAAGTCTCAACATGCAGACACTCGCTGACCTTGTTGTCGCGAAGGGTTAAATATACTGCGTTGCACCACAGTCAACAGACTATCCATCTTTACTGTGAGTTGTGTGCACGATGTCACGGACAACAGCTGAGCCAGAGTCACATTAGTAGATTTCACAACCCAATGACTTAATTTCAGTATCAACGAAATTACTCATACGTTCCCAGAAAGTCCCTGAACTGAACTGTAATCCGGCTCAAACAGTGAACCGTGAACACGCCATAACACACCATTCATTTTTATACCTCACCAAGTTGGTAGAGTGAGTCGTCGCTTGACCAGAAAGCAGCAGGTTTGATCCCCCATCTGTCCATTTGTCTAAAAATGGATGGACTGAGTGCCTTGCATGGCAGCTGCCTTCAGTGGTGTGTGAGTGTGTTTGTGAAAGGGTAAATGTGACTAACATTGTAAAACGTTTCTGGAGCTGCTAAACCAGCGGAAAAGTGTTATATGACTAAAATCTATTTATGACTGTATTTACAAATGTAAGTGAAATACTGCCAGCATGTGTTATTTTAGGGTGTTTTACAATTGTCACATTCGGTCAATTGAAATCAATCCTGGTACGAAGGTTGTGTAAAGTGTATTAGTGTATTACAATCTATAGACCATATATATATAATGTATGAAGCTGGAAAAGAAAGCAAACCACAATCATCCAATAACACACAGCATGTGTGTAGAAGTTACACTGCAAAACAATGCAATACGCACACAGAAACTGTCAGACAGCACTAAACGCTAACTACAAACCAAACTTAAGTGTAGCATCGTTTTCGTTAAATTTCTACTTTGGGCCGGACCAGGTAACATCACTCCAACATGCTACCATGTCTCAGTGAGGTCAGTAAGGTGTGCTGGGGAAGCTGACACTTACCCCTTCCTGTCTGGAGAAGAAGCTGAGACAAACACTGAGACTGGAAGTGGTTGCACCGGATAAGTCACAGATTTCTTGCATTTTTTGCTGCAAGGGTGGCGGAAATCCTGAGGAATCATGCAATAAAAAAAAAACAAAGAATCAATTCATAAAACAGGCCTCTAAAATGCAGAGGTTAAGCAAACTTGATGTTCCAGCAGTTTTTCAAACATTACTTCATCAGATCTCTACACTTTCACCTTCTTGATGATGCTTTTATTCTTGATTTCCAAGCTTTCTTTTTCAAGATTTGCTAGACCGATTGATGATTAACGGTAGAATTTCCCCTGTTTTCATACAAATAAATACATGAACAAAAAAGTAAATCGGTTGATAGAAAATAACAGGTTTTACTTTCTGACAGCCCATCATTTCTCAGCATGCACAGGAAATCTTCCACTTCCTTCACAAGCTTCTTCTGGCTGGCCTCCGCCGCCTGGTAATTCAGAGAGATAGAGAGACAGAGAGAGAGAGAGAGAGAGAGAGAGAGAAAGAGGGGGGGGGGGGACAAAATCGCAGCTGAAGAAAGGCAGTTCCAGGATGGGTACAGGCAGAGCAAAGTGGTTACGACAGGATAGAATATGGCTTATTATGCTGACATGGCAATTATGTATATATTTGGGATTTTTGGGGGGCGGGAAGGGGGGGGGGGGTCACGGCCACCTGCAGCGAATCTGCTAACTCCCCCAGTGACATCACTTCCTCGTCCTCCTCTTCCTCCTCACTGCCCTGCTCTTGGGAGCAATAATGTGTGCTGTAGGCCGAGTGCTCCTCCAGCGCATCAACCCATGCCTATAAGAAATCGATCACAAAAAATTCACGACATTCAAAATCACGACACTGCAAATATTCCCTCTATCTGCATCATGGGAATTTTGGAAACATTAAATGCATATTTGTTTTTGTGCGGATTAATCAGATAAGATGTAAATTAGAGACATACCTTTTATTAAATATAATGTCAACTAGACACTTCGTTAGCTTTACATAGTCTTAAAAAAGGCACCAATTGACACTTTATAATGTATTATGGGAATAAACAAGTTGTCATCCACAATTCGAGGACTCATAATATGAAAGTTCATATATTTCTGTTTCAGTAAGTATACTAACACTTATTACGTTAGGTGCCTTAATGTTCTCTTGATAAACAGTTGCCCAATTTGACAGATGTTTATGGTCTGAAATAGTTAAAATGACAAAATTGTTTTAATGTTTTGCTTCATTTGTATTAAACGGCTGCTGTTGTCTGAGCTCACCGGCACTGCAGATGTTTACAGCAGGTTTTGTTGAGGATAAAAGCCGAGTAGGTTTGGAATTTCTTCTCCTTTTGAAGTGTGTGAATGGTAAATGGATTTCACTTATGTAGGGCTTTTCCACTGATTTAGAAGCTCCCAAAGCAATTTCTAAAGTTAGTCACATTCACCCATTTGCACAGCCTTGCTGCTATGCAAGACACTCAATTCATCCAAGAACCTTCCTCATGTGCTCAGGAGGCTGTGCCGCTGTCCATGGTGCTGAAACAGCAGCTACATAGACCTACTGGTCCTTGGGGACATAAACATGTTGCTTTTGGCCTTATAGAATGCAAACTGGCAACAACAGCAACAAAAATGAACAACCATAAAATAAGAAAAATGTCATAGTTTTCTGCTTTAACTGGTCATAATATTTGATCTGTATTTAAGTCACAGGTTTAGATAAATCCAATGTTCAACTACACGACTGCGACTGCTCACACACACACACACACACACACACACACACACACACACACACACACACACACACACACACACACACACACACACACACACACACACACACACACACACACACACACACACACACACACACACACAGCCCACTACATTGGCTCTTACTATAACCTTACAGCATAGAGCAACTATAATGATTAATACCTTTCCTGAATACATGAATTAAATATGCACAGCGCTGGTGGAAAAAGTGAGTGAACTCCTCTGCTAATGAATAAAAAAAAAAAAAAAAAGTTTTAGTGTCAGGAGTTGACAAATCTGAAATGAAAGAAGATTGGGCTAATGTGTGGAGTGACTCCAACCTGTAAAACATTCAAACCTTTGTGGTTGTGCTAATGACAAGAATCAATCCCGAACCATGACGCGACACCAACCATACTTCACAAATGAATGATGATATTTTTATGTGTGTATGTGGTTCAATTTCAACACCACATGTCGTACTGCGTGTTGTTCAATTCAATATTAATTCCAACAATCCACAAAACATTCTTTTTTCTTTCTTTCATATTTTGAATAATACAACAGTGTTGCTATTTTTTGCTTAGATGATCGGTTTGTAATGTGCACATGCAACATAATGATCTTCTCTTCCATGATGGAGCTCTGGCTCATGTTTCCAACGCTGGTTAAATGCAGCAAATTCTACCCTCTTTTAATATGGATGAGCGGAAGTAGATGGAAAATCCTGAGATGAGATCAATAGTTAATTAGCAGCTTCGTAGTACCGCTTATCTGGATCACCGATGTCTGGTTAAATGAAGCCAGATAATTGAAGAGATATAACATGTATGTAGATCCTTCTTCCTGTTTTAATATTACTTGTCTGCTATGATTTATATAGAGAACGAAAACAATTAAACAATTACCAATTACACCCATTTGACTCACTGGAATTTGTGTATACTAATTTTTAAAACATATAGGGGGAATAAATCACCAAAATTATTAGAAAAGAATACACACACACACACACACACACACACACACACACACACACACACACACACACACACACACACACACACACACTCACACACACACACACACACACACACACACACACACCATAAATGAATCACTATAGTACCAAGGGGCCATTCATATGTTGGGTATAACAGCTTGAGGAAGAATGACACTTACTTTTCTTGTTTGCCTCTGCTCAGTTTTTGACGACACTTTAAAGTGATGAATACTGTCGTCAAGCACTTCAGGGTGAAAAGCATTTGTCTTTGTCACGTATCTGAAAGCCATAAGAGACGTCCCACAGACGGAAAGTTGAACTCACGCAAAAACACACAGACATATAGGACTGTTTTGAAACGGGGGCTTACCGAACACTGAGCGTGGGTCAGGGACTTACAGCCTTGTCTTCTGACATTGGCAGCTGCATCTGACCTTCACAGGAGAGAGAGAGAGAGAGAGAGAGAGAGAGAGAGAGAGAGAGAGAGAGAGAGAGAGAGAGAGAGAGAGAGAGAGAGAGAGAGAGAGAGAGAGAGAGAGAGAGAGAGAGAGAGAGAGAGAGAGAGAGAGAGGAAGCGGGATATTTTCTCTTGAAGTCAGACTTATGTGCAAAATGACAGATTTTCAGCAGTGCTATAAAGGCCAGAGTCCTATTTTTAACTCATTTTCCACTTCCCACACCTTTCCCATCAGAAATGTGCTATATCTCCTTTATCTGTTACCGGAGCTCTTTCCAGGTGTCTGAATCAATGAGCACTATGGAGGTGAGAGATGAACTTACTGTTTCGGGTACCAGGACAAAACCCCATCCTGAAGAACAACCCAATAGGAGCGCCAGCCAAAAAATCTGGAGCTCTGCAGAATAAAAAACACAAGCAATGAATCAGCATCCCATTGTATTAGTAATCAGTCTTTCCTGACTTCCAATGCGGATGAGGGGAGAGAGAGAGAGAGAGAGAGAGAGAGAGAGAGAGAGAGAGAGAGAGAGAGAGAGAGAGAGAGAGAGAGAGAGGGACAGAGGAAGCATATAAGCTCATCAGTCACAATTAGTGCAGTCACAATTAAATTGTGACTGCACTAATGTTTTAGAAGCGCCCAGCAACCGCTGAAAATACTTCTTAAAAGAGAACGTGACAAACAGTAAATCTGGGTTTGTTTGCCAAGTTGATTGGCTCAGCAGGAAGCCAAAACAAGGTCAGATTCTGAGGTTTCCCAAAGCTGTGTTCACAAAATCATGCTGCCATAATCACACTTGGATTGGATTTTTATATGACGGCACAGGCATGAATCAGTAATCAATTAACAAACCGTGTTGTGTGGATAACAGCAGTGAGGTTTTTCACAGAAGTGCCTCTTTGTTTGAGCGCTATTTTCTAATCACAAACTAAATTGGTGTTCATAAATTGCCCCATAGGGTATGAATGTGAACGTGTTTGTCTCTGTGTTGGCCCCTTGAATTACTGGCGACCTGTCCAGGGTGTAGCCGCCGTCACTCATGATTAGCTGGGATCAGTTCCAGCCCTCCATGACCCATGACTTCAGATGAAGCAGCACAGAAGATACATGGATGTTGGTTCAATGCCGGAACTTAGGTGTATTGTAAAAATGTTAATATAACTGTAAAGTTACTTGGTTTATCAGTCATTTCTACACTGTGCGTTTGCTCTGCATTCATTCAGGTCAGGTTTTTTTTTTTCTTTTTTCTCCGTATTGTTTTCACAGTGGAATGGCTCGGATTAGATACGGGACCAATAACTTTTGTCTGGACAGATGTAATATGTACCAACCCTTTACGAGTGTGTTGCAACCACAAGCTCAAATGTCAAATTTTCAGCCTTGTTTTTGACCAATCATATTGTGTGCCACTGCTGTTACTGGAGCAAAGCGGAAGGCACAAACTGGAATTGGGAAGAATTAGAAATGCTGCTGACATTTATCAGCAGAGATAAAAATTTTTCAACATGAGCTAATTAAACTGCAGTTTGTTTTCACTTTCTCTCCATCAGCATTAGCAGGAGCAGCTCTCGTGTTATTTTGTTTTAAACCTTCACACAAAGGACCGTATATTTACACTATTACATGCTAATGAGGCAGGAGCCTCTTTGTCAAGCCTGCAGCATCTTGCATGGCTCACATTCACAAACACAGGAACAATTAAATACGGTGGCCCATTTGAAGAACTATTGGGTAAACAGCTGCATTTAAGGAATAGAAAATTATTAAAAAGTTATCTTTTGTTCATTGTTTCTATACTTATTACATATGAGAAAAAAATATCCAAGCATTTTTTTTTTTTATATATATATAAGTTTATGGCCTCCTGTAAATAAATATTTGAGAGAGTATAATTTTTGGGATGCTGAATTATTTTACTTTCATGTAAAATAATTAAAACACATAATTAACCAGATAAATATGATAGAGTAATTTAAATAAGGTATATATATATATAGAGAGAGAAATGTGCTGTAACTGTCTGAAACCAATTATTGGTCATCTTTATTCATAGTTTTCTCATTGAAGGAGATTTTAAAATCATTCATAGTGTAAGACTGTGGCACAATTGTTATTGGTTCAAGGATTATTCTGAGTATAAGATAAATGTAGAGTTTTGTTTGAGCTTAACGTTTGATTTACTAACCACTCAATCTACAGCAATGTGTTTGGGCTTCTCTAAAGCACCTGGTTGTTGAAAATCAGTGAAACTACATGAGGTAATTTCTCCAGTCTGCTGCTGTTTTCCTAATCTCCAATGGATCAGGATCCCCCGCCAACCACAGATACTCTTCCCCAGACTCTACCTTCCATAGGAGTCCCTCGTACTTCTTCACATGGCGGGTCATACCCTGCAAGCGATGCAGATGAGAAACATGAGCAAGGATGAAAAATCTAGTCAAAGAACAAATCATGGGAACTTCAGGGGGCCGACTGTCGGCTGAGTACTCACTCGATGCGCGCTGGCTTCAATAAATTGCCTCATAGCTGTGTCACTGGCCAGGTCAGCTACCGTCTGGTCTGAGGAGTGTGGAGAAACAAGAGAAGTGGAGCCTTTTACAAAGCAGTCCGAGCACACACCACAAGAAAGATACTGTGTGGCTGAATGACAGTGAAGTCCTGGAGACGATAATTATTAATAAGATTCATTTACACCCGAAATTGGATGCTATAAACTTGCCTTGCCTTGCCTTTCCAATGAAGCCACTGGTGCAAAATAAGGACCACTGAAGCATTTTATTAACCAGCACGCTCTGGCTACACAGGTAATTCTTTTGATAGAATCAAATCCTATTGGATTTGATATTTTCATGGTACTTCACTCATCCTCTTCCCCCCCCACCAAAAAGCAAAGTATTAAACATCACCAGTCATTCATGTTTGCCAGCTCCGGCAGATGCTTCGTACCGTTCTTGTTCTTGATGCTGAGGTTGGCTCCGCTCTTGAGCAGCTTCAGGGCACACTGCCTCTGGCCTCGATAGGCTGCGCAGTGCAGCGGGGTGTTACCCAGCAGATCTGTGCAGTTGATGTCTGGACGCTTCTTCCTGCTCAGCTTAAGCGAACACACAGGACAGAAAACAGATGTGTTGCTTCGGTACAAGGATCCACCCGTTTGTTAATATTCTGCAGAGAAATGAAGCATGGCACTTTGGCTTTGCCACGCTGTGATGACTCGCTGGAAAAGTGGAGGTTTTCTAACATGCTTTAGCCACTGTTGCATGTTAGATGTCTCTCCAGGCTACTGTGAATATTTCTAAAATAATATATTGATTTATATCCAGGGCTTCTTCTTGTGACAACATCATGGACTATTGTGTTGATGAGTTTCAAGAAACACTGGTGATTAAGAATTTGAGATCATCAAGCAATCAGTTTTAGGTTCAGACTGCTGGGGAACCTCATTTCGAGCAATAACAATTTATTTGCCATTTACTCAACATGAATTAATTTAAAAGGCATCATTGCATGTCACAACTTTGTGATTCTTCTGTCTGTCCTTTTCCTCTCTACTTGCCTGCAAATGTTTCTGACACTGGATGTAAATTTGATCTGAGGTCTGTGCACTCATTGATCTTCAAACTGTTGCTCTCTGCTGCTCTTTGTCATCTTAATTTCTCTCTCTATATCCTCGCTCTCCTCAATCTTTTCCCAACAAGTCCAGGTAGGTGTCCACCACCTGGGTATGGTTCTCCTGCAGCTTTCTTCTTGTTAGAGGGGAGTCTCTTTGTATGACAATTTGCCTCAAATGCATGTTTTTGGATTTTGGAAGAAACCAGAGTACCAAGAGAAAATCTACGCCCACAGTAAGGAGAACATGCAAACTCCATCACAATCGTTTATGCCGATGTCACATTTTCTCACCATGAGTTCAGTGTGCTACTATTATACAATTATGCAGCCACCCAAACGAACAAATCCTGACAGACAGAGCCATAAAAACTGATGAATAAATCTTTGACAGGACCAAATTCACTAAACTTTGGAGGGCCAGACTGAGATCACACTAAAGGCTACAGTGACCAACACATACTACACAAAATGAGGATTACCATGATCCTATGCATTAAATATTGAAAGCATTATTAAAAAGGAATTAGTGCCCCCTGTGACCCATAAACATGTAATTGTGTGATATACTATATTAAAGTTGAGTAAAGTTTTACTGTTTCTACTTTATAGTCAAGAGAATAAAGTAAAAATATATATATATTTTTTGTAATTTTGAAATGAGTGTCAAAGGAATAACAAAGCAAATATTATGGGATTAATTTTCCGGGCAGCACTAGAAAGGACTAATTGCAATGTTTAGAGTATTTGTTTGGATAGTTGAGTGTGGTGATGGAATCAGCATCACCCTGGGAAGTAGCGCCAAGCAATCTGAATTTATTAAACGAACAAAGCCTCTTATTACATTGAAGTAACCGCAAAATAAAGCCACAAATAATGGAATATGGTTGACTCTACATACTGCAATAAATGTTTCAATAAGTATGCAGATATTGACACTAACCAGTTGAGTTAGTGTTGCAAGGTCTCCTTCACTCGCTGCTTCAAGGAGCTTCTCCTCCATTTTCCTCTCTTCTGTTCTCTCAGCGGCTGGAACCGGGATGGGATTTAAGAGGGAGAAAAGAAAGTACAATACCTTCATTAGAAAACACATTATTGATATTTATAGATTACTGTTTAAAGATTAACTGGGATGAAAACAAGTCTCTCTCACCTTCCAACATGCTTCTGATCTCTGGATTTTGAGTGACGTCTTTGGGTATCTGTGCTGTCCCATTGATGACGGTAGCACACGCGTCGTAGCGCAGCAGCAGCATGACAACCTCCTGATCGACATGCAATTGATTGGTTGGTTGATTCGACAGACAAAACAAATACATGCACAAGCTCCAACCATAAGCAGAGAGAGGAAGGAAATTTCAAACGTGAACTGGAAACTGTTTGAGACACTGTTTCACCTTCCTTCCTGTGAATGCAGCTTTGTGCAGCGGCGTATCTCCAATGTTATTGGGCAAGTTAACGTCTGCCCCAGCCTGCATGGTGTAACAACACACACGTTACCAGTGTTGCTCTTTCAAAACCTCACTCTTCACAGGGGGAAAAAAACCAACAACAACAAAGCAAAAACACTCTACCTTTAGGAGTTCCTCCACCACGCTTTTATGTCCAAAATAACAAGCCAGGTGAAGAGGTGTCCATCCTAAGTTAGACTTCGTTTTGCCTGTGGGGAAAAAAGCACAGGTTTTGTTTTACCAGCGACACAGAGCTGTTATCATCCTCGTGCAGTAATCACTAACCTTTACAGTTGATGTTGATATTTGTCTCCTCTCGTACGGTGGCCATCAGGAGACTCTGGACCCCGGGCAGGTCTCCATTTCGAGCAAAGCGAAGGAACTGCTCCTCTGGCTCCAGCTCCTCCATTGATCCCTGCAAAGGAAACCGATGAGATTTTTTTTTCATATTTTAAAATGTGTGTGGTATGCTTCTTCTCAAAAAACATGCTTAGGAATTTACAAACTCATGGCACAAATAATGTGTTTTCTTTATACTGTTTACTGTTTGGGCCGCAGAAAGCAAACACTCAGTTTGTTTTAGTCAAGGGTTCTTCCTGGTAAAATTTAGTATTTTCACTTATGCTTTTGCTTACTCATGTAAAATTGTGGTTCTTTTCCGCCAGTAGATTATCATGTTGTAATTGGCAGCATATGAAAAATAATTAAATTACTGAACCACAGAAACCACAAAAATGCATGTTTTTGGGTTGTGAGAGGAAACTGGAGACCACTGGAGAAGACAGAAAATACAGACTCCACACAGAAAGGTGCCCCTCTATCTTAAATTGCCAATTTTCTTGCAGCGAGTTGGGAAGACTAACCACAGCTGTGCTGCCATACAGTGAATCCACAGACATCAAAATCTCAAATCACGATCTGGAACTTGGTGCACAGCAGTGACTGGATGGTGTCTCTTTAAATACTGTTGGCTCCCTCTTTTTTCTACGGCCTAATGTATTGTGTTCAGCTTTAACAAGTTGACAGGCCAGATATATTCTCAGCAGATTTGGAAAAATATTTGCTCAAACTGAAAGCAGCCTCTTTTCCTAAATTCCTAACAATCATTTAATAATTGAAGCAATTTTAGTTGTCACAGAACTGTGTCTTAAAAAGTTTGCTCACCAATCACTGCATATCAAATTTAGTTTAATCGTAAGTACGACCTCAATCTGCAATTGTTAGGCAAATTCTTACATTTTGGACAAAATAATGCTATTGCTTAACATTACGTCATCTCAAATTCTGCAAAACATGTGACAAAAGTGTCACAAGGTTTCGTTTGTTTTATCTGCCAGCAGAGATGAACAAACTGTCAAAGCGGTAAAGAAGGAAACTTTTTATTTTCCTCTGAAGCTGGCGGTCATCAGACCAGCCTTTACAGGAAGGAAACAAGTATTGCCTTTAACCTTTGCACTGCATAGAAACAAATCCATGTGACATTCTTGGTCTGCTGTCAAACACAGAATGAGATAGCCTACTTTGTGCAATACTATGGCATGTCACATGCCTGTGTTTAAAGATCATTGTGTCATTGTGAAACAACAAGACCAATCAGATCTTGCGGTGACGACGTTTGCAGTTTAGGAGACGGATCCTTTGGACTGGTCCTGAAACAGGTTTTACCTGGGATTGACACAGTTCCTCATCCTTTGTCTCTAGTGAAGTTAAAATGAGAACAACAAATGAAACCCTCTGTCAAACTAGAACCCTCTCATCTATGTCCTTACAACACGCGTGACTTTAAAAGTTTTCCAATAAATGAAGGTGAAGAACAGCTTGATAATGTCAAATGATCTAATAGTTTGAACTCGGGACACACACTGTTTAAAATTAACACACAATTGAGGTCAAAGGACTTGTTTTATCAGTCTCCCATTAATCATCTAAACACCCCCCCTTACATTTACCTTGTGACCATGCAGAGGAGAGAGAGAGCGAGAGCGAGAGCGAGAGAGAGAGAGAGAGAGAGCGAGACTCCTTTTCAGTTTGGACTAAAGTGTCAGTGAACTTGTTAGAACTTGCTCTAACTGAAGCACTGACAAATCAACACAACACAACTGACAACATGGAGACTTTTGATTTAACTGCATTGACCCACTCAAAGTAATGAAATACAAATAATTATATCACTGTAATTACAGAGTACTTTCATGGGTACCGTTTGTGAGAGTAGGCAAACATGTACTTTCAGGCTTGAGCACACTTTACAAACTACAATTCCACATTTAAAATCACAACTGAATACACCCACAATATAGAAAACGAGTCAATTTTCCATGGAGATTGCTTGTAGGTTTACTCTTCAACAAGGAAAACGTCTGTATTTCTACAATTTGTATTTAATTTTACTTAAAATCTTTTATATAGGCTTCTTAACTGTTTGTCTGAAAATGTAGTTTAAACATAAATGTTGCAGTCAAGTAAATTCGAGGGAATTTGTTATTAATAGTGCATTCAAATGTACTTATAAAGAAACTAATACAGTTACTATTCTGAGAAAAGTGCTTTGCAATAAGTATTTTCTTTCTGACAGCAGCACTTTTACTTGCAGCAACTCTACTTTACAGTTTTCAAACGTTTGCCAACCTAATAACAGTACTGTATATGTACTTTTGTGATTTAGATGATGTACACAAAATCAATGATGTGTCTTCTCGTCTCATCCAGATCTTTTAAGACACATGTATGATGCAGACAGGAGAGCATGTCTCGTCTGTTATGAGAATCAAAACATATCCGCAGCTTGCGATCTGCAAACAGGACAAACAATCAACACTTACTGCTGTTGAACGGGCCCAGTCCCGTGAGGTGAACACACAACAACAAACTAGTGTGCTGACACACCGCGGCTCTCTGGCGGGCCCTCCTGAAGCATGTGACGCTTTAAGCCCCCCCCCCACGGAGCCCCCGGTGCGGGTCTACTGCAGAGCGGATAGTGCGGTGGTCGTGTCCCGGTTATCCCCGCCGTCTGCCGTACTCCTCATCCTCAGCTAAAGGTAAAACATCGTACTGATGAAGCACTGCCGGCTCTACACCCCCATGTCTCCCTCTCAGTCGCACACAACCCCCCCCCCACCCAACGGTCTTCTGTTTACATTAAGATCAGCTGATCCCGGAGCGGAAGTACTACCGTATTTCAAAATACGATAGCTGTGTTTTAAAGCTGGTATTCAGACTCCAACTAGAACTGAAATAGCACAATGAATTTATCTTAAATTGCTTACGCAATAAAATACTCACTTAAAACTTCCCGCTGTAAACGAATTATTGGAGTTTAGCGTATGTTTCTTAGCTTTGTATGAGTATTGAGAAGGAAACCGGAAGTGTAAAAATTAAACGCGTTTACCACGCTGCCCTGGAAGCACTTCTACACGCTGTCGTGTTCACTGGTCTGCTGGACTTTACTCCGTGCCCACTAACTTTTTAGTGTTTTTCATTTCCAACTGACATTAATAATGAAATGACTGAATGGCGGGTATCGTAAGTCAGGGGAATGAAAGCGATCTGCAGGCACAAGTAAGCTCAAACCTCATATCTTGGAAACTGTTGAGTTGTATTTTCAGGAAATCACACAACTTTCAAGTTGATTAGGTCCAGGTCTCATGCATTTTTTTTTTTTTTTTTTTTGATTTGGTAAATGACCTGCAGAGAGCGTGAAAACAAACAGGTTACTGCGGTGTGACAAGCACAGTATAGGCTTGCATTTCAATGTGTGTTCATGAGCCGAGCATGAAATAATTGGACACACACACACAGAGTTGGGGTTTCTGGAGTCATTAACACATATGCAAATGACAGTTTGAAACGCAGCAGGTGCAGCCTGCTGCACCGAGGTCACATATCAACAGAATTCTGGCACCACAGCTGGAAAACACAAATACCAGCTGATCACAGAGTCACACACTCAGCAGTCACAGCCCGAGGTGACAACACTTCAACTTTATTGTTGTATGGGAATCTGTTTCACATGGACTGGATTTGGACCTATTGTTCAAGGTTTATTGTATTCCTGTTCAAACCTATTCTGTGTTATGCTCGCATAAAAACAAGTAAAATTAAAGGAATATAAGATGATCGCCTAAAGTTTGCACATGTATATTTCTCAAGCAGATTCGAGATTGGGGAGATCTCCCTGTAAGGTCCTGCAAAAGGCTTTTAACACAAAAATGCTCGGCTTTCATTAAGGCTCCTTCTCTAAGTCCATATTACTATATTACTCTGTTTAATCATTTGTCATACACAAAGCACTATTTATGTAAATTATGTAAGTGAAGTTGTGTGTTTGTCTTGTATATATTCAGAGACTCTTGGTCCAGCTTATGCTTCTTGATCCAAGTCCATTTCACACATAGGACTAACACAAACATGACTTCCACCAATTAAAAAAAAAATATTTCAGCACTCATCAGTTGCAGTAATTTTATGTGACTCAATTAAACTGTCGGCTGTTTTGATGAAAATAAAGAGTAACACAATGTGGAATGGCTGTTCCTAAATGCGAATGAACTTTTCTTGAATAAAAAGCCCCAAAAAGGATAGAGTTGTTTCCACACAACAGCATTTTAAAACATGGAAACTGAAGAAAAGGAGTGTTGGTCAGACTCATATGGCATTTCAATCTTTTCTCGTCAGCCTAATGGATTATTTTGACTAATGATTTGAATACAGTGAAACGTGTGGGAAGCATGTGGGCAGCTTGTTTGTTTTTCAATTTCTGTATATTTTACAATACACTGCATTTGCATATTCGTGTTTTTTAACCATAACATATCCAAGTCTGGGTAATTACTCTATACACAAATCCATAATTATGACTGGATGACTCATATGATTGATGTTCTAAATTTGAGGTTTCTTTTATTTTCTTTCAGATTGAAGAGGTGGAGGCTTTGTCATCCATCTACGGTGATGAATGGTGTGTGATCGATGAAGCATCCATGATATTTTGCATCAAAATATCCAGCGACTTGGACGAGCCAAAACTAACCGTGTGTTTACAGGTACATTGAATTAACTTCTGCATTTCAGTCACTGTTGCTGCAGTATTTTTTTTTTTTTTTTTTTTTTTTAAATCAAGTGTATAATTGTTTTTTTTTGTAATTGGTCAGATAATTCTTCCAAATGATTATCCAAGCACAGCTCCACCCATCTACCAGATCAAGTAAATATATTTGTCTTTTAAATGTAATGAGGAGATTTGTTCATTTAAATGACAACACACTCAAAGACCCACTCCTCTTCTCACTTCATAACCTTCTCTTTATTTTTTTCCTTTTGTAGTGCAGCGTGGCTGCGAGGCACTGAGCGAGTCAAACTGGCAAACAGCCTAGAAGACCTCTATGTGTGAGTGCCTCTTATGATTAGTGACTCCATGAGGAGATACTGTGATATCAATCACAACAAAGGCTTTCATCATTGTTGTTTCCAGTGTGTGTGTGTGTGTGTGTGTGTGTGTGTGTGTGTGTGTGTGTGTGTGTGTGTGTGTGTGTGTGTGTGTGTGTGTGTGTGTGTGTGTGTGTGTGTGTGTGTGTGTGTGTGTGTGTGTGTGTTTCCATGGAAGGACGTAATCTAACCTTGAATTGTTTGAATTTCAACAGGGAACACGCAGGGGAGAGCATCCTCTACCTGTGGGTCGAAAAAATTAGAGATTTTCTCGTGGAGAAATCCCAGAGCTCTGATGCAGGTGAGGTGTGAAAAATTTAATTACGACTTGTCGTAATTAAATGTTGTCTAAATGTGGGTTTTCATTTCCACTTCAATCATTGCTGTGATTTGATCATTTGATTTGATCAGCAAGCGTTCGGTCTACTATGCCTCGCCTCATGGACAAGGCAAGGTAACTTAATTTGTAGTGCAATTCAGCATGCTTTACATAAACTATGACAAACATAAAGAAAGAGAAGAGAGGAAGAGAAAGATTTAAAAACAAACAACAAAATAGAAAAGTTCAAAAGCAATTGAGAGAAATACAGTTAAACATACAGTGCAGCAAAAATTAAATACTTTCTTTACTGAAAGGTAAAAGTACCGTGATTTCTGGACTATAAGCCGCTACTTTATCATACATTGAACCCTGCGGCTTACAAAATGGCGTGGCTAATTTATGGATTTTCAGATGTGGTATTACATAAAGAAAAATGGCAGGTAGGAAACGCGTGGTCAATTCAAAGTGTGGGCGTGTATAAGACAGAAAGAGACTGGATGCATCTCTATTCATGGGTGTTAATTTGTGTGTGTGATAAATAAATGTGCATTAGAAAATCTCGTGATTTTCATTTTTTGCCATTTCGTATTTGTGTGAGAGTTTGCAAGTCTACTTGTGTAAGATGTGGTTATTTGTAATAGCTTAGTCCTTCTTGTGGCTCTTTGTCTCCGGTTTGTTGTCCAGCCCTGGACTAGTGCCCCTCTTGTGTACAGTCTCCTCCACATCCAACAGTACAATGCTTGACATCTTTGTCAAAAACACATATAAGAGTGGCACATACATGTTAAATCCTAATGGAGCCCATTGTGGTAAAAATAAACCCCACTGTACAATTTCAGTATTTTTCAGGAAATAAAAGACCTATTTATAAAGAAAAAGTAGTAAAACATCTGGGTGAAAACCTGTGAAGTTGTAGAAATTAGGATTTTTTTTTAAAAATTGCAATTCTGGAAGTGACCTTCAGAACAAATTCAACTGAAACATTTCTGTATTGTGTGAAAACCCTGACAAAGCAAGCATCTCTGTCACCAAGAGAAGGCATAAAAACATAGAGAAAATGACTTTGTTCTCAAATGCTATTGAAATCACAATTACAATTGACTACTTAAAAGAAGCCTTTCTCATGTTAGTTTCTTTACAATCCTGACTCTTGAAAAGAAGGACAAGCAGCTGTGTATACTATCGCATCCGTCCCTTTGCCGTTATCACGGGTTGTCAGAGCAACTGAGGCGTAGATGAACCGTTCAGTTGAAGTGAAAGATGTAAGCTGTCTTCTAACATCAGTGATTGACAGTATAGCAGGCGAAACTGTCACTGATACTTAACAAGGACACACAGGATGCTGCTTAATCTATGGAAAGCACATACAGCGAGGGTAATAATTTATTGAAACATGAGCAGCATTTTTCAATTCCATACATCTTGAGACAATTAAATGAACATTTTTATTTCATTGATAGGACTTGACTTGACAGGATTGATCATCCTGTGGGGTTTTCTACATGACATTAGGAATGAATCAAGGTTTCCTTCACACATTGATATTATGAGATTACCTCAAGTGTCTGTTGATGAGATTACCTAAGATTTAGGCTATAGTTACAGGGAAGTAAAACTATTTGTAGAATGCAAAGGTTTTTTTTATTTTTTTTTTATAGAATATATATGTAAATCATCTGTTATGTAAATTAATCAAAACAATGAATGTTCAACAGAGGATCGAAGGTGAGTTGCTCTCCTGAGTCCTGTATCATTCAAACAGCCATCTGCTATGGATTCTTATTTATACTTTATTGATATAACTTGTTTGTAGAGACGTATACAAAAAAAATGCACCATACTTTGTGTGTCTGTTGAAGAAATTCAAGAGCGGAGCTGGAAGGTTTTCACGAGACTTGAGGATGATGCAGAGAATTTATTGAATTCTCTAAGATATATATATATATATCTTAGAGAATTCAGAGAGACCAGTACTACACAGAGGACTTGCTCTCCAAATTCAGAGGAGCCAACCTCTGGGAAAACATATTCATGAAGAGACACAAAGTATTTGGACAAGGACGTGGGCGGATGCTTTGTCTCAGTTAGAACATGATGACGTGATTCGATGGATAGAGTTGACGGCCTTCAGACCGTATGGCTCCTTTCAATGCCACAACGTGGAGCAAACAGTCTTTCATATGATGAGGAGACGAATGAGCTGGGAGTGTACACAGGTGGTACTTGGGATCCATGCCTGCAAACATCTTCACCTTCACCTCAAGCGAGCCTTTCAGTGAGCTGTCAGATTTGATCCTCTCTTGCTCCTGCAGAGGTCAAATCCACACTTGGAGACTTTCTGTGGTAGGCTCCAGTCTGCATTGTGGGTCCTTTGCTTTTCAATCTTCATACAACTATTCAGCCCGGATAAAGTGCTCAAGTGTAACAAAGAATAGGTCACAGTTACTCGAAGTATATGAGACTGATATACAGTATGCCCAGTGAAATCTTGATCGCTTGTAGTATACTACATGTTGATATTCTTTCACTGGCTTTGCACTTTGGTTTCTGCCTTGCATGAGCTCCTCCAGCAGTGTCTGTGAATATTTCCTATCCATTGTTTTGTAATGTTTCACTTTAAACCACTGAGCTCTCCTGCATTTATGTTGATCATATGATGGTTGCGTCACTAATCGCCTGCAGCACAGAAAAAAAGGCCTAACAACGTGAGCCTGCCAGCCTTCACTGAGGTTAAAGAAATCCCAATATGAGATACAAACTGTCTTCTTATTTAAAAAAAATTCAAATAAATCAAACTGTCAGGTAGATAGAGCCATGTCTCTCTTTATGCTTTCTTTATCTCTATGGTGAACTTCCTCTATTTTCACAAAACATTACATTGTTTTATAGAGAAGTTTACGTTGTTTGTATAGAGATGCTGCAATTTCTATGATCTGTGAATGCAGAAATCTCAATCTGCAGATACAATATTTTCTACACACACACACGCACTCACCTAGTTGGTGGACAACTGTTTAAACATACTCACAAATCATTGTGATACTAGTATTACCCTCCTATATAAACATCTGATCTTTCTAAAAGAATATTAAAAAAAAATATTTTCAGAATGACTGTCAGCATAACCGTACATAACTAATTTACTACATATAACTACAAACAGTCTTCATAAGCTATGGTGAGAACTTTAAACTGGAATTATGACACTGTAGTTTGTGTTGCTAATATAGAGTTAAATGTCCTACCTGGTCTAGTCCCTATTACTAAACTACGATTGGAGTGTCTGTTCGAAGATGTGGATTTAATAAATGTGTCGTCTCCAATTATTAGATAAGAGAGCACTTAACTCTACTCTCCTATTCGACTGGTTTTGTAAATGGGTCTCTCTTCAATGCTTGTTAAGATGCTCCTCCATTACTGACACAACAGACTGGTGTGGTCTTTAGCGACGATAAGATGAACACAAAGGGCTTTTAAAAGAACTTCCTCTGGCTCTGAGTGACTGCTCTGAATTCAGATTGATATCTGTGTAATACCTTTTGTTACCTTGGTGCAATCTTTTGAAGTGTAAAAAGAGACGTAAATGAAAGAGTCTCTGCCTGTTATCTGCCACCAAGCCGCGTGCATTATCGAGGCAGAGGGTCTCCTTTGAGCAACATACCCGGAAAAATATTAGCTGTCGTCTGCCATCGTATGTCATAAATGCTCTCTCGGCGAATGATGCGGTAATACGTCCAACAGGTCACAGCACGTCAGCCTGGACGTGGAAATTAGGACTTATTCGTTTCAACGACAGGCTTAAGAGTGAGCCTTCAATAAGGTGGAAATTTAAAAAAAAATTTGCAGAAGAAGATATGAAAAGGAAATCACCATGACAGAGAGTGTACACATGAAATGTAATGAGAAACAATGGGTCAGGCAGCGATGTTGAATCTCACAGCAAGCATGATAAACCTGTTACTGTGGTTATTAAAGATTTTGATCTCTCACTTTCCAGAGAGAACTACTATAAATGATATCAGTGTGTATTTTCCTCATTATGAAATCTTTTACTATACGAGTCACTCAATTCTACGAACAGTCCTCTGCCGTCGTAGAGACACTGAGGTTTTTAATGCTTGTGGCTGTAAGCAGAGGCATTTTATTGTCAGTAAATGTCAGTTATCGTTGTCAGTTGTCGGTAAAATTATACATTATTTAGTCATCTTTATCGAGTTACTGTATTTTTTGTGCTCCATTTGTTTGCAACCACCAACAATAAGGTAGCCTGATTAGAAAGGCAGCAACCGTACCCAGCAACATTCTCTCATATACCTGTTCCAACTTACATGCTGAATGTATTCTGAATTAGTGATAATAGTAATGTATGAATGAGTGTTAGTTATCAAATGTCCTCTATAAATGACTTCTATTTCTTTTTGTTTCTGCCTATTCCTGCTGACATGTTGGATGTATTCTTAAATTGTATCTAATAGTAATAATAGTAATGTATGAATGAGTGTTACAGTCATGAAATATCCTATTAATGACTTATTTTTCTTTTTTTGATTTGAAGCCTCTGCTGTTTTGCCAAATTCCTCCTTGCAGTGTAGAAAAATCAGAACCAACTTCATCTGCTCAGCACCTTATACTTACCCTGTTGTGTGTTACTGAGTAAACAGTTGTGTGGGAGCAGCTGCATTTCCCTTGTTTCCCCATCTTTGTTCCTCCCTTTTTTCTACATATAGTGCATATATGTACATTTATTATCAAGCTATATTGAGCTGTGCTGAAAGATGCTGCTCACAGATTGTTTCCATAACAACAGAGCACAAATGTCAGCACACCTTCAAATCAGCTCTCCAAATCGGATCTCTTAGTATGAGCTTTGTTTTTCTTTCTTGTCCGATTTCTTGTGATTAATCGATCTGCCCAAACTACTCTTTATAATCCGAATAAGTATAAGTAAGTAAGTATAAGTATAATCTCGATAAGCCGAAAAACGATTTCAATGTCTTTGTGCATGGTGTCAAAGATTGGGACAGGCAGTGGTAATATAGGGGTAATTTGCATAGTGGTTGCTGTTTTAATTACAGGCCGCGAGCTCACCAGATAGCTCATGCTCAGGAAATAGGTTTGCAATTATGAAAAAAAAAAATCTTTTAACACTGTACGATGTTTCCTCCTCCCAGTTCCTCAACCAGAAAACGTGAACATGACAGCTGAAGAAGTGGATGATGATGAAGACATACCGGATTTCAGGACTCTTAAACTGAACACAGATAATGAACACCTCTTTATGAGTCAAACCAATGGTACGGCTCATTTTACTTTAAATTCTGCTACTATAAAATCCAAAAGAGGTGAGTATGAAAATGTTTAGGATGATGATTCAAAATTGTATCTTGCAGATGAAGAACTTCCTCCAATAAAACATGGAAATGCCATCACAGACCGCCGCAGTACTTTTCAGCCTCATTTGGCTCCTGTGGTGACGCCCAGACAGGTACAGTATGCTGTTTATCACAAACTATATATATATATATGTATATATATATGTATGAATTTTACACCGTGTTTTTGTATCCAGGTTTTATTTCAGTTTAATGAGACAATCAGCATGCATTACAAAAAGTTTAAATTATTAATAAGCCTTGTGCACATGCAGAATATTTATGTAAATCTGCTGATTTGTATAGATTAAAGCATTCTAATGCTCGCTGTTGCGTGCCATTCTAATGCTCTGCCAGTTATTTATAATACCACTTTTTACAAAAAGCTTATACCGGCTGCAAATCTGGCCAAGATATGTACTGTACATGTGTTGAGCCTAAATTGACCAGATGAAGACCTGGAAATAATGTACATATTTTCATCCAATGACTTAGATTCAAAAGAAAATTAACTAATTGACAGAAAACAAATTGCAGTCTCATTTTATTTAATGACACACTATTTAAACAATTTATGATGAATATTTTTGCAATGATTTGTAGCGGTGTAAAAAAACATTTGATCTGTTTTACACATCACATAAGTGGGCCGCTACTTTTCTGAGCCACTTTGTGCAGGACGGTTGTCTGTTGTCATTAGTATGATTGTGTTTGCTGGAAAATGAAAGGAAACCTACTCAGATGCACTGAGAAATATTCTGTATTGTAATGTTAAAGTGTGTTTATTAATGTCTAAAGCCCTAATATTATGTTTTCATGTACAATTACATAAATGCCACAGTTCCTTCTTCTGTTTGCTGCAGGTTAAAATGGTCTTGGAGAAGCTTTATGAAAACAAGAAATTTGCAAGTGCCACTCATAATATTTATGCGTACAGGTTGGTATCGCTATGCATGATTCTACACGCAAGCACACATGCTTTCTCTGAAAGTTCAAACAGATAAAGTAGAGGTCAAACAAGCTTTATCATTATTTGAAAGTGCAACTCAGTAAGGATGGAAATATTGTTATGAATTATTTTCATTCACACATACATTGTGTGAATGAAAGGAGTTTTCTGTATTCTGCAGCAGTTGTGTAGTATTTCATCTGTGATAAAAATGTTCCACAAAGAAATTGAACACCAGTGGCTCAGAGGGTTATTACATATTTGAGGTTCAGACACAATTGCACTATGTTCATGATTATTAGCATATTTTGATGATCAAATTAAATCCTCTAACAAAATCATTTAACCTTTGCCAACCACCAAACACTGGAGAAAAAGTAGAACTCATCAGATATGCACAACAGTTGGATAATATTTATTGGACACACAAATCGGAAACGGAGCTGATGGAGTTTATCATGTTTCTGCCAAGGTAGAGACGGATGCATTGAGAAACAAATTGTAGTTCAGCAGTCATTTTTCAAAAAGTGCAGTTTTCAGTAATGTATCCCAACAGCCAAAATATAACAATAGTTTAGTTTTCACTTGAAAACAATGTCGTGTAAACAGGGCCGAGAGTGATACAAGAGATGATTAATGGCTGTCAAAGACCCTGCAACCCAGTGTTCGTGAACAATGCTGATAATAATTGGAAAAACAGATTTTGTGTGTCACAAAAAGACACATTTTTCTTACTCATTGTTAAACACTTTTAATTTTTATTGTCATGTGTATGCAAAATTGGTTTGTTTGGCTTAAATTTAGCATGCCTGTTTAACATGAATAAATACATGAGTACACCACAGAGTTGCAACTTTCCACATCTGAGGAATCAATCAAATATGAATGAAAGGTTTCAAATGACGTTCAGATTATTAAAGCATTTTGAGGGATTCACAGGTGGATGTTTAATTTAAACTTTGACATTCAGGCTCTGCTGTTGTTTTTTGTTGTTGTTGTTTTGTTTCCTAAAATCTGTGGTGCCCTCATGCCAAGATTTGGAGAGCTGTCTGAGAGCATTCATTGATTTTTGTTTGAAAAAACATTTTCATTATTTAAAAGGTTAAATATGTTAGTATAGATAGAATATCATCGTGGGATATCTTAACTTTACTTCAAGATTATAAATACGTGGTAATTGTTAGCGATCCTGAGTCACAACAAGGAAAATTATCGGTTGTAATGTGACTTTGGGATCTTTATACTTGTTCTCCCTGTGTTTTCTACACTTTCTGTTGCCTTTCCCTCACTGACAGTCGCCTGTGATCGGTCGGTTCCACTGCCTTGTTACCCCAAGTTGTACAGCACTCTATTAAATGATTTGAGCCTTTTTCAGGGCAGAATTCATGGGAGAACAGTTGAAGTGTAGCACATTAGGTACAAGTGTATCTGATGAGGTGGGTGGAATTAAATTTACTCATATGGTCAATGCAACCTAATTTTGTAAATTGTGCCAACACGATTAGTGCAGAAGAACAAAGAGGGAAAGAGGATTTGAGGCACAGTGATTTTGTCTAATGGACTTAATTCCCACAACTCAGGGTCAAAGCCATAAAAAGTACTGGCTTCTTGACTCTGTGAATAGATGTGTGTGGCAGTTGTCCTCGTCCACGCGGTTTTGTATTTGTGTTTCGCGTGGTCTGATGAGGAGTGTGGAGCTGCTGACGCACATAAAGTGTCGTCATGATAAAGATGCAGGAAGGAGCTGGTGATATTGATTAAAATAACTTTTACTTCCAGCAAAGGGGCTGCCTGAATGTTTCTCCGCCGAATGCACAGGTCTGTAGCCTGCTGCTTGAAGCCTTTTAGTGTCTGCTTTGAGCTGTTATGCAGTTTACATGTACAAAAATTTTAGAAAGTTTTTTTTAAATATGTATATGATTTGATTGCATTACAGTTTTCTAAAAGGACTCTCATCTTACAGTTTAAGATGACAGATGTGACACAGAAAAAAAAATCTCAATATTTTATCCATCCGTTGTCTCTATCACTTTATCCGGTTCACATCTGAACTGCACTGGGGCCAATCCCATTCAACTGTGAGCAAAGGCACAGTACACTCTGCATGTATCCACGGAAAGCCTCTTTGAAGCTTTCTACACACTGTTTTTGGGCTAATATGAAGCTCAGGTGAAGTTTGGAGGTGCGTTAGTATTGACTCTGCAGAAAGTCGCCGACCTCTGTACACGATGTGCCTCAGTATCCTTAGTGCCTGAGTGGCTGTCCTTCCTAATCACTTCCTCAGTGTTTTACTGCTACTAACAGTTGGTTAGGGAATATTTCGTAGACATTTCACAGCTGGATTTACTTTGCAGCTGGCATTGTACGCATCACTGTACCACGCTGGAGTACAGTGAGCTTCTGAGAGTGACCCATTCTTTCACCAAAGTTTGTAGAAATAGTCTGTATGCTGAAGTACTTGGTTTTATACACCTGTGGCCATAGAATTGATTGGAACAACTGAATTCAATGATTACGATAGTTGAGCAAATACTTGCGGCAGATGTGTGTGTGTGTGCGTGCGTGTTTATACCATGTGATGAATTTCATTGATCGTAAAGGTGGCAGACCTCTGGTCTAATGTTGGATGTCTTCTGTCGTAGGATCTACTGTGAGGACAAGCAGAGCTTTTTGCACGACTGTGAGGACGATGGAGAAACAGCCGCCGGGGGACGATTACTCCATTTGCTACAGGTTATCTTTTCATTGATAGAAGACCGAGCATGACCCAGCAGGTCAATTTTAGCAGAAAAAAACATTGTTCTTCGTTTTTGTTGAAAAAGTCAAATATCCAAAATGAAGAAGTTATTCATTGGCAACATCAACACAGTTGCATTCAACATTTTCTTTTCTCATTTGGTTTTCGCCTTAATTGGTGCCTTTACTATTATGCCCTATGCATTTCCACAGTTTGCATAAATTGGCATCTGCTGTGACTTAAATTGGGATTGTTATCAGGACAGAGGCTTTCGCTGATTCCATTCCAAGACACACATTGGAATGAGAGTTCACTCAGTGCATACTGATTGTGCATTCTCCAACGTAAACTAGATACTTGCTTTCATTTTTTTTTATGTATTTACTGTAGCTTTCAACCAAAAAATAACTTTCATTCAGACATGCCAGGTGCTGTCAAAAAGAGTGCCATAAAATGTTTGAATCAATATAACACCACTGGAGCAAATTAGACCTTTTTTATTTTGTACTGAAGACAATGTGACATGTGACAACGTGAAAGGAACAGGTGCGAATAATAAAATGAATGTCAGCCGAATTACACTCAGCTGCAGACAGCTAAATGGCAGAAAATGCAAGCGAATTAAAGAGAACACGACTGAAGCTGTGATTCCATTATACCATGGCCAGATGACTGAATGGGCCCAGACAAGCAGTAAGTAAGGGATCTTGTCAGGTCAGTGTCGTTCCTACAATGGAACAGATGTAAGTTAACATTAAAGAAATAAATTAAATTGCAAATCATAGATGTGAAAAAAAAAAATCTAAATAAAATGCAAAACAACACACATGCTAATCTAATGCCAACAACCACAAAGAAATGCAGGAAAAACAGCCATAAGCATTCCAAAACAAACACTCAACTGTGCAGTAGTAGGTTTCAGCCTGATAAAATTCAGTTCAGATCAGTTACCCATAAACTGTAACACAAGTTGCTTTTGAAGAATAATGGAGAAATGTTTCTTGACATCATCTGGAAAGTAATTTGTTACACTACTCAATTTTGCATCTGCAACCTTGCCTTGCCTGTTACATAATGACGTGTTACCAGTATAACAGGCACTATACCAACAGTATCTGCACAGACTCCTGCATTTTGCTCCTCAAAAAGACACAAAGCTGATAGTAAATATGTTAAAATCCAGACCAGAGGGTCCCTCTGTGAGAAATATTGTGGCAAAAACATGCTCCAGTCCATCTGGTATTTAAAAAAAAAACAAAAAAACAATTGAAAATGTCTTTCTGTTGAACAAATTAGATTTAGATGTTAATGCAAGAAAAGTACCAGAATCACAAGTCAAGTATTCTCCTCATGTTGATGGAGGAGTTTGTAACCATCCACCATTGTTTATACAATTCTAACCTTTCCACACCGGCACTCTTTTGTGTCTTGAGAGTAATTTGACACACGTTCTTTCACTTTATCTCTCTTGTCAGAATAGCACTTGGTGCTCGTTTGTGCTGTCAGATGGCACCATGATTCATCCATCCATACACCCACGTCACACTGATATGTTCAACTGTCCGCGCACGCACACACAAATAATCAAAGTGACTTGTGGGTCTGTGATTCTCATAACCAGTCAGTTTTGTGTCGTGTGAGGTGTGAGAGCTTTTCTACATGAGATCCATTTCTCGTGTCAAAGTTTATGCTCGTTCACAGCGGTCGACTGTGGCAGTGCCACTCTGTTCCACAGATAAATCAGTGGTAAATGGTGTATTGATTGCTTGATGAGAGTAGTGAGAAACTGGGATATGGTTCACTGAATTCAAACAAATTAGCTGTCAAGGCTCATACAGTGTTCCTTAAAAAAAAAAAAAAAAAAGGGTGGAAACGACATTTCTCTGCTCAGCCAGTCTGAGATTATTTTTTTTTCCATGTATAGCGATATACATTTTTTTGTTCCAAGCATTCAAAATAAGCTTAAATCACAAACAAAAGGTGAGTAGAAAACATACAGCTATGCCATGCAGTAATGCAATACCACTCCGGAACACAAGATGATGTAGTGAGTCCATTAAACACAAATAAAGCAGCTGAGATTCACTACAGCCTTGCATAGAAATTGGATTTCTAAAAAAAAAATCACATACCACACAGCCAATTTAAATAAGCTTTTGGATAACCGATGCTGTTAAGGTGCAGAATTGTACTGAAACATTTAAATGTACAGTTTGTGCTCAGTGAACACAAACTGTACATATTCAATTGGTGACACAAACAAGGCATATATCTACATCTGATAACACTCAAATGAAAACAAAAAAGTTGAGGTAACTAATATTTAAATTTAGTGAAAATCTTGTTATGTGAGTAGTCACCAACAGTGACTCACCCGCCCGGAATCATCACCTACTCTTGTCTCTTCTTCATTCTCAGCATTTCAACAATTTCAAACTCACGCATTTGGCTTTAACAGCACACACCTTTTAATGCTTTGGTTTGAGATTTTGGCTTTTTATTGAATTGTGTGGGCTTTACATTGTTTCGGCTGGAAACAGTGAGTCACTTCTGGCAACCCTGGTACTGACCAGCATGCCACCCATATTTACTTCAGTGAACAGCATCTTCATGCCCTCTGAGGTCTGAAATTGTCCAGGTTCAACACGTCCACACAGCAGTCTGATAGATTTAAAATGTAATGTGAATGATCTCGCAAAAAAATCTGATCTCAGCAAAAAGTCGGAATTGAGCATCAAGACCTGCAGTGTGAACATAATACAAGAATATTTGAGAGCTAAAATAAGTAAAAGAGGCAAGTACTTAGACATACCTTGATTAAAAACCATAATTGTTACTGCTGCTGACAAGTGGTCACAGATTTTTGTTGATTTAAATTGAAAATCTGTGCTTCTCGATACAATTATTAAACTATACAGTGGGTAAATTAATTTCAAAAATACAATAGAAGTGCCCCCTATTCATATTTGCCTTTTCAAAACATTGTGGACGTAAGAACAGATTAAAAGCCACACTGACCTATCACTGTCTGCAGCTGACTGACCTACTGTAATTGCAGCGATAGCTTGGGGTCAGCTCTCGACTCAAGCCCGCTGATTAATTTTCAACTCACAATACTCTCAGAATACTGAGCGATTTACAGGAAGACCGTTCTCCTTGATCTATTCTTCTCTCATCCCATTCCTCCTCACAAGCCTTGGCCCCTGTTTCCTCATTTAGATTTGTGATTTGTGCCGTGGCAGTGAATGTTGAAGTGTGGGGCAATGAATGAAAGAAGGATCTGAATCAGTGTTGACTGCCAGAATGAGATGAGTCTTCTCAAATGCCAGATTGCACTATTTGTGCGACAGGACCAATTGCAGATTTTAATGCAACAATTTCCCATTTTAGAAAGCGTACTCATTTGCACCTTAATGGTATATGTGATTAGTGTAAATTGGTGCGAGTGCAGTATAGAAATGCTGGACACGTCAGCCCAACATGTCACAAATCAGTTTTTCCACCCTGTGTTTTATATGATCAAGACGTAGAAGTTGCTGTGATCGCAACATAACTTTATGCCTTTTATTCTGGTCCTCTTGCAGCCGACAAGATTTTGTATGCATACTTCTCATGACCTTAAAGCCTATACTGTTCTGCATATCGAGAAAGTTCAAAACCTAAAAAAAAAAAAAACCCTGAAAGATATAGCTTTGCATCTAAATGCTACTTGTTGTGGTGACCCCCAAGTCATCTAATGTCAGACTGTTCAATTACAGATAAGATCCATCAGAATATCACACATGAGCTCAGCAGTTCCATCGAAAACACACCGTAATATTGAAGGTTGTTGTGGAAAATGGTCAACAGCAATGAATGCACAGTTATGTCGCCAAGCACTGAGGAAAAAAACCGAGTCAATCTTTTCACAATAGGGTTGAAGATGGCGCAGCATTGTAAATGTTTTGGCTTTCAGCTTTCAGCTTTTTGCGATTCACAGTTCAATGTTGTCTAATTGACTGTCCTCTTGAAAGCATCCCATCAAACAACACAGTTTCTGCTGACAAGCAACATTCATTGCCTGTAATTTAACACCAGCCTCTTTCCATTTCTATGAAGGTCCTGTGCCTCAAACAAATTATTTTTGCAGTGTTCCTTATTGACCACATTCAACACAAATACTGAGAACTACAGCATTCTTTATGTGACAGAAAGTGGGGTAACTGTAAATGAGGACCCTCTTTAATGTTTTTATCTCTTCAATTTTAAATATATAATATTTGTGTCAGCAGACACAACATAAACAATGATTCCTTTGGAGATATTGGAAAAAGCAACACAAGCTGCTTCTTCTGTCTCTCTATCACTTTCTATCTCTGATTTTCAAACTTTAAAGTGTTTTTCCAAATAATAAACTCAAAACACAAGAGAATGTAGATTTAGAAAAAACTATTCTTACATTGCAATCTCTATTAGTTAATGTGTTTTTCTAAAAGCTATGGGACGTGTCTGGTTTTGACCAATTTTCATCCCACAGCAGTATTTATATTATTAGACTTACTTTTTGTGAAGTAGAAGCAAAGTGGGTCAGTGTAGTACATCCAGTACATTCTGTCTTTTATACGCTGTAAAAGGGGTAAATAGCACTTTTTCAACTGGTAAATATGTAAGTTCCCAGCTGCATGATCACAGATTCATACCACATTTTGTCTTTTTAAAACTTAAACAAATAAAACACTAAAACAAATATAAAACATCATGTCAATGAAGAAGACTAGTTTTACTTATTGTAGCGCTCAGTAGCTGTCATCTGTTCCAGAGGAGTCACTCCGCCACACACACCAACAATTATGCTGCTTTATACTTGAAGTAAAGCAAACAAGTCATGGGAGATAGTAATTAACATGTCGGACCCATAAAAGTATATAGGGCACTAATTTAGGGTTATAACGCCACCGTTTTTATAAAGCATGACACAAGTCATACCTGATGGTGTGTTTTACCACTTGTGTAGTAATTATATTTGACAGATATCTGTGACGGCAAAAGGGTAATGTCACAGATAGGGACTTTCAGAGTAGGAGATTGGCAATTTTTTAAATTGTATTCCCCTAATTTCTTTACTTTTATTGAAGTGAATTCACAATGTTGCCATACTTTATGCACTCAGAACACATGGAAGGATAAACTGCAGTGTATGCAACAGAGGTGACGAGTCCAGACGGGCTGGGCTGAATGAAGACGAGTCTCAGGAATGATCTTTCATAGTGGCGTCCAAGGAAGGATGGACTGGAGCCATATATCGCGGAGCTCCATGTCAAACACAGAGTGAAATGAGTGACACAGGATACGTAAAACATATTCTAATTTGTGGACACCTTTAAAGCGCCAGCTGAGATAAACGCTCCTATAGGAAATTTTTGGGATTTTTCTTATTAACCCACAGCAACAATGTGTTCATAATGTGAAGCATGTAGAGCCGCGTACGACCGTTCTGATTTTTTTCAAAATATAATAGTGAAGCCAATTGCTGTTGGGCACATCAACTGTCACTGACATACAAAAGCAGGAGCAATGACAAATAAAAGCAATTTTCAGTTTTTCAGGTCTGCTTTCTTTTCAACAAAGGGTCTTATTATGGTTCAGAGAGCCGATAAATCTTTTATCTCCAGTGTCCCACCCAAGGCTTCTTGGACCTTGCACTGAGATTTTTTTTGCTTCCTAAGGCCCTGTCCACCCGACAACGCTGTTTCATGTAACCACATTGTTTTTAGCCGATCATCAAAACAGCCTTTTAAGAGCTTGAAAAACCTTTTTTCCTGTGTGGTCGGGAAACGTTTTAAAAATAACAGGGAAAAGCAGTTGGTTCTGGCCGTGTAGATTTTCATATTATTTATTTCAGATGTCTGTTTTTGAATCTGACTGATGTAAAACACAATGTTTCAAAAGCTAGCTGTAATAGTAATCTTCTTTTCACTTGTTTTGTTTTCATGTAAAGCCGATTTTCACGGTAGTTATATTGTTTATGAGTAGGGCCAGTATTAGAATACCTTGTGCATCTTCATGAGAACAATCACTGCTTAATTCACTTTGAAAATAGCTGAATGGAAGTAGTGTCAACAAACAAGTCCCTGAATCAAATAAAAAGTAAACCCTGGAGCAAGCCTATATAGTTAGAATTCAGTGCTTTAATTTGATTTATCAGCATCTACGGGGCAACTGATGAGGGATGGGCAGACATAACAGATGCTTCCAGTTGCATGAGGGTTTGTTTGGTTTTTTTAACCTCCAATTTGTAATTTTTTTCGTCAGTGACCCTAATAGTCTACCGTACTAATGACACACCTCTGATGAGTTTCACTTAATAGAAGACTGACAAAAGGAAAAGTAGTTAAAAGACTACATTATTTGGACCACACACTCATTTCATGACTCATTCTATTTTATTCCATCGGTTTATCGTTTCATTTTCTAATCAAATTATCAAAATGATACACATAATATTATTTCCTCAATGCATTTTGCTTTTTCATGACCAAGACGATTCACTCACTAAATCTACTCTGGAGAGAAAATAACTGAGAAGAATTATGATGGCACATCATAATTTATTGATCGTGTTGTTTCATTGTTTTTTTCCCATATATCCTGCTCGATTATATCCTGCTGATTCACACTCAGTCTTCTTTCACCACTTGTTCGTCCCTCACCACAGATCCTGGACGTGCGTAATGTCATGGTGGTGGTCTCCCGTTGGTATGGGGGTATTCTGCTGGGTCCTGACCGGTTCAAACACATCAACAACTGTGCTCGAAGTATCCTGGTCGAGGAGGGGTACGTCAGCTCTACGGTGAGACACTCCCTGGCCCTTTTACATGAACATTCTGTCATCTTCTACTGACATATCATGAATCAAATTTTTGTTTTCTGACAGTTTCTATATTATAAATCCAATAGGAATCATGTAGTATAATTGACTGACCCCGTAGTGTGTCACATGTTACGGCAGGTGTAGTGGTTGGGGATTGAGTCACACAGCTGCACTGTCGTTCTACACTTTATTTATAGTTTACAGTGAGACATCCATATGTTGTAAATATAAAGTGTTTTCCCAGTGTGACATATGCATCCACAGTAACTCCACATAGAGTTAAAGGATTAAAGATGCAGATTCTTTTGAAGTGTGTTGTTCACATGTGAAGATCAAACACGCTTTCATCAGATTGACGTTACGGCCAGTCTTCTTTGAAGTTGTCTTTGTGTTCTGCAAAGTTATCCCTCCGATAACATGATTGACCTCTGTGCAGTAGCCACAGGTAGATTAAAGGTATCGCAAACCTACTCCGAAAAGTATCGTACTTCAAAACACATTTCCCTGGACAAACGCGGTCTTCATTTCATCCCCTCCTTTGGTTCCACCTGGATGCCAAACACTCAAACACTGTGACAAAATTTAGAAAACTGCTCTGAGAATTTAACACCCTCTGCAGAACGAATGCTTTCAGGAGCACATGAGCAGAAATATAAATAAAACAAAAACACCTGTTTTTCTTGACTAATGTCAGTGGAAGTTGTTTAAATATCAAAGGCTGTTTATAATTTACATACAATAGACGAAATAGGCATAAAGGCTCTCTGGAACATCCAAGAAAGCAACAATGGGATGTTTTAAAACCTGACGTGACAAATATTTTTACTAAGCAATTGAATTTGCAATATAAGGTTTGATGAAAATAGGACTTTTATTGTCCTAAAGTTTGCACGGTATTCTCCTGTAGAAGCCTGGACCCAGGCTATCTATAAGGTGCATTAACCTCTGTTGTAGGGGTGTAGATGGAGGAACCAAATGCAGATCAAGTTCAACTGAAAACAGATTGTTCAATAACAGCGAAAATCCCAAATCTTTTTTTTTTTTTTTGGTTAATATTTTTATTAGGAGGTAAGGCACAAATTAGAACAGAAACCAATGTTGTAATTACATTGAGTATCGCAACATAACTGTATCACAATTGAAAATGTAAACATATCGATACGGTAGAAATACTGTGCATTCTGATGAAGAGCAAGACATACAGTCTGCCTCCTAGGGTGTTTTCTTGTTTAATATGTATAGTCCAACAGGAACATGTTCGGGCAACAAACAAACAGTGTACAAAAAAAAAATATTAAAGAAAAAAAAAACAACAAACAAATATATAAAAATAAAATAAGCAAATAAATAATAATAATGCTAAGATAAGAAGAGAAGGAAAGAAAGGAGGTTGGGGTCCATCAATCAGGAGGTATAGCCTGAAGAGAGCGAAAGAATGTTAAAAAGGGAAGCCACTTATTATAAAATTTATCAGAGTTACCTTGCACCGAATATCTAATCTTCTCCAGCTTTAGAAAAGACATGGTGTCATTGAGCCACTGAGTGTTAGATGGAGCTTTAGTTGACTTCCAATGAAGGAGCTGGCGCCTTGCCAGTAAGGAGGTAAAGGCTAAAATATCTAATTGGTTAACGGTAAACCGGTTGTGGTCTTCTGGGAGCCCGAATATGGCGACATGGGGGGAGACTTTTATAGTCAATAAAAATATTTTTGACATGGTATCAAAATAATTCTGCCAGAAACGAGAAAGTGACGAACAAGAGTAAAACATATGAGTTAAGTTGCAAGGTGAAGCATGGCATTTGTCGCAATTGTCGGTGATACTGGGATAGATTTGTGACAGTCGAGTTTTGGAATAATGGACTCTAAACAATACTTTAAACTGTATAAGTGTGAGACGAGCGCAGGCTGAGCTAGTGTAAATTGTCTTAAGAGCAGAGTCCCACCAGTCATCTCCCAGATGTAGACCCAGTTCTTGTTCCCAGTCAGTCTTGACTTTGGTAACTGGTGAACAATCAAAAGACAGAATTTCATTATAAACTTTAGAGATGAGTGACTTCTGAAGTGGATCATGGGATAGAAGGTCCTCCCACTGTAGACTTGGTGGTAAAGAGGGAAAAACTGGACCAAATCTTTTTTTCACCAAAACTGACTCTAAAGCCAAATTCCTGACCAAATTTAAGAAAACACGAGAGACACAGACTGCACAATCAGCACAAACGGGCAGATGGAACAGAACAAATGAACTGAGGGAAAAAAAAAAAAAAACACAACCCAAGGCAACAGAATACACAACTCAACAAGACAGCTGACATTGATCAAGAGCAGGACATAAGGACGGAGCAAAAAAGACGGTGAAATGAACCCAGAGAAGGTGAAACCAGACATGTACTAAAACTAGAATCCAAAACCAGAAAAAACACAACATGAGGAAACGCGAGACTGGAAAACATGAAAACAAGGCAAAGAAAAAAAACATAAATTCTGCCGTTATGACGCCTTTAACCAGCAGGGTTTCGTTGTATGATGTATTTAACCAAAATCCTGTGCATCACTAAATCTTTACAATCACTCGTTCAGGCAAGAGTCACTTCAAATTCAAAAGCCTTGCTTGTTGTGTTCTTCTGTGAGCTTTGTTGCATTTCAAGTTGAAGGTAATTGTATGAATTATGCCATTACATATTCTTTCAATATCACTGAGGTTTGTACAATCTTGGATCTTAATCATTTCTTAAGTGCATTATAATATTATTTCAAGAAGGAACCAGGACAACAAAAGAACAATTTCCTTTTTTTTAAGGTCTCATTTCATCTTACACTCATACAAAGCATTGTTGTATAAGATTTTCCAGTCTGGGCTACAGCTATAGCATGACCAAAATACTAATGCCAGAAATAGCTCCTGTTGAATGTTTCACAGGTAGGAACAAAGATTGAACATTGTGGTACACCACTTTAATGTTCATATGTGAAAAGAATGTTCTCAACAAAAGCTAAAACTCTCTGCCGTCCAAGCAAGAAAACTTCAGGTCAGCTCATGACATTTTGCCAAATTCTTTTCATCCTGTCAATCTACAGTGTACAGAAAAATTACCAGTTTCCCACCCAGTGATTGTAAGATGAAGTGTAAACAGGACAATGGCATCAAATTCAATAGGAGAAAATAAGCTGACAATGGAGCAGAAAGGAGAATGCAAGAATGTCCATTTGAATACCAGGGCTGGACTGAGAAGGAAAATGAACAATAGTAAAGAAAATGAGCTAAAGCACCAAAATTACACCAGAGGAGAAAATGTTGTTTCCCGTGAAGTTACAACATGCAAGTCACGTATTAAAACCAGTGGCAGGGCAGCTTACAGTTAACAAAAACTCCAGCGAAACCCAACTCATTACAGGAAACGTTTTCAATGATGATTAGGTGCATAAACAACGTAGGACAAGGGGGCTTGAGACCATAATGAGTTATGAAAAAGTGCATGCATATTAGAAAATGTCACATTTTCAAACGGCATTTCTCGCCCTGCTGCATCCAACACAGCTGCCACGAATCTTCAAGTCGACAGAGCGGTTTGTCGGCACAGTAATTAGTGGGGGGATGTATTATAAGAGGACTTAAGAATGCAGTGTTTGGCTTGACGTGGTTATTGGAAGACGTTTAAACAGTACGATTCGTGTCCATCACTGCATTGTAATTTGCCCATTTGCATGCACCGCGGGAGTTTAGGCAGAAGAGTCTCTCATGAGCCGTGAAGCAGCAGTGGAAAATGTGTTGGAGCCATTACACGGAGCACTAATGTGCTACAATCATTAATCTGTTCGTGTTGTAATCCCCTCTTCTCTCGTTTCACAGGATGAGGCGTCCAACTCCCGGGCGAAGACCAAAAGGCCAAAAGGCAAGAAGACGAAATGACAAAAATTTTTTCACAGATTATCAAAAATGTTTTCTGCTTAATTAAAAGCTTCTTGCAAAAGAGTTTTAACCCAATATAAAAAGTGAGTACCGGTAAATACTTTTTTGCTATTACAAATAAAGAACTCAACAATTTTACTATTTTAAAGACTGTATCAAACATAACGGGGACACTGGTTGCACACATATTAAGTCTCAAAAGGATTTTTTGACAACTTTTCAAATCTTAGTCAATCTTCATCAGGTCAAACTGTCTTTGATGGTTTTGAAGTGTGATGTTAGATTATTGTGTAGAGCGTTTCCTCCTCGAAGCCTTAAATTAAACCATGGGTATTTGAACAGAAAATGTCTTTGGCATCCTGATGGTGTGTCTTTTTTTGTAACCATCTCTTCTCAGCAGACAAAATGTGGAAAAAGGGAAGTACTGTGCATATTTTCATGATTTATTTATTTTTTTCTTTCCCCTGAGACTTTTAGAAAAGAATATGGTGAGACGGGGAGAGATGAACCACTTTGGTGACCCCTGAAAGAAACTCAGGCAACTGAAACTGACAAGGAGGAGTTGATTTGATTTGAGTTCCCATGTCTCAGGGAAGACTCTGTTAAGTTGTGGGTATTGTCAGAGTTCGATGCCCATGACTGAAATAAAACATACACATGAGCAGATATTTTTAAGCCAATGCATTTACTTCCCTTCATTTCCGGCAGACTTAACTATAAAGTCAGTGGTTAACTGCACCTCGCTGAACCCTGATATAGCCCGACCTTCAAACATGTCATTAGGTAAAAAAAAAAATAGATTTTTTTGTTTTGTTCCCATGGTGACAAGACTTGTCAAGGTTTAGTGTGCAATCAAGATTCGGTCTCGGCGGGTAAAGAAGAACAGGGCACACATTGGACTATTGATCCTCATTCACAATAACAATATAATTGCACACATTCAGCTTCTTTTTTTTTTTTTTTTATGACTCATTTCACATGTTACTTCCATTTTTATACAGTTTTTTTTTCTCCCGGAGGATGATAATACTTCACTCGATTGACCAACTCAGAAATTCACACACAGTTCATTCAGCTTTACCAAGAAATATGCATTTGCTCGCTGAATTTGTTTGTTGGGCTTCACTCACGGGAACATTCACACAGTTCACAGGTTCTATTTCCTCCGAATGGAATTGACATTCAGGTTAATTCTCTTAAATATTCAACTTCTCACTTTTGGGCGTGCTTTCGTTTGTTTTTCCGCACATTTTCTCTTGTGGGGATTTTTCTTTTCTTCACCTCTCCATTTTGGTGTCACTCGGGTTTCTAAAAATATCCGGGGCTCATCTGTACCCTTGGTGGTTTGGGATCTACTGGCACAAACTGACTGCTGCAATCTGGCCTCACTGCCTAAAGGAAATAAAGCAGACTGAATAGAGCATTCCTAAAAGCCCATCCATGTTTATTTACCCAGATTGTCTGCTCATTTTTGCCATTACAAATAATTACGAATAACTAAATCATTCAACAGAGAGCTGTTTTTACCCCGACAAGCTGTCATCGGGCTGAATCCAATCGCCTGAGCTTTAATCGTATTTCTTTAGAAGCTTGTGAAAAACTCATGACTATTTCCAGGTCTGAAGACTTAATTAGCCTTTTCTCAGCACTTCAGATTTTATCTGTGATGTTGTTCATCCTGTGATGACATCTAATTTGTGTCATTGTCGAAACAATATTCCGACAGTGCGCATGATGTGTGTGACACCTTCAGAGCAATTTAAGGGAAAGTGGCTCAAAATGACACTATATAAAAATATGAACGTGTTGTGTTAATATCATAAATAGACCAATAGATTGTAAAATAATATAAATATTTAATTTTAAATGAATCTGACCATCTCCATATATACATCAGTTTGAATTTCTTAAAAGTCTTTCACAATTGCATCTGATCACCAAAGTCAGATTAATTTTTAAGTCTTTAATGAGACTTTTTCCTCTTTCAATTTTGGTCTCGATTTGTATTTTATTTTATTTTACAAAGTTCTGCTTTCTGTCAGCCTCCTGTCTTCATACTGTCACATCCCTCCTACATCTGTTTATCCTGTATAACAAGCCACAGCTCTGTACTGCTCGGTCCAAGCATGAATTGTGATTCAAATGTAAATTAGTGTAGATTTTATATGCAAATACCGGCAGCATGCTTTAATTTGATTTTGAGGATGGATGCTTTATTTTTCATCTGTCTGTTTTTCATGCTTGTCTTTAATTCTTCCATCTCACATGTTGGAAGATGGATTTTAAGCAACATTAGTCAACAAAACATGCAAAGTAATACAAGAATTTGACTTATACTGACCAAGAACATTAACTCATCAAAAAAATGTATCATATACCTTGTAAATCAGGGATCCAATTATAGTGAGCAGAAGAATGGACAGAACGTTTGAACCCAACGTTCACAGAACCAGTTTGTTATTTGGCCTCCTATGTGAAATTATTTCTCCACCCTGTTACCTTTCCCAGGTTAAGGGAGGGGGGAAAACCTATTGCAGCTCACTCTGGGGCGATGAGACATGCACAGAGAGACACACACAGTAACCCCGACTGTCCGTTTGATGTCATCTCGACAATTTCATTGTATTGTCGACAGAAGTCAGAGTATCCGGAGATAATCCCACGCAAGCCCTGGAAGAATGTGGAAACTGCACACAAAGGGCTTCATACATTTTATATATTTTTTTTTTGCTAAACCACAGGATGTAATGTGTTTCTCTTTCATGTTATTTCATTTTCAATACAGTGACCCCCCTGGCGTCATGGCACATCGTTTCTCGGGTTAACTGACATAGTAGACATCGCACTGAACAGCATTGTCACAGTTGAGTCCATTCAGTGAGTTTCTCTTTACCACAATGTGTCACAAGAGCACTTGTAGGTCATGATCGTGAAGTCTCAGATTCAGTGCTTATAAAACATGTTTCTTATTGATAGTGGCTGTGGTAGAGTTGTAGAGTGGTTGTCTTCCAATCGCAAAGTTGCAGGTTCAATTCCCCATCTCCCCCACATCCCTCCTAATAGACGGATGAGTACCTTGCATGGCTGCCGCCTCCATTAGTGTGTGAATGTGATCAACAGTGAAAAGTGCTTTAGTTGGTAAAAGTCTATATACGTGAAATATTTTTACCATTAAAAATCCTCAAGTTGTTTGATTTTATAATACATTCTATTTTAAAACCAAAGCAGTATTTTCTTGGGTAGCCTTTCACAAACTACTAAACCTCTCAACATTCATACTTCTGTGAATGTCAGTCTCCCTGAAATGTGAATTATTTTTGTACCTTTACCTTTAATTCTATTATTACCTTTAATACCACACTGACTGCTTCTTTTGAAATATGCAATAGTCATGTACAGCAAAGCTTGTCATGTTGATCGGTCTTATCCTATTATGTGGTGTTTATCAATGAATTCTGTTTTTATTTCTGTTTTAAAGAGTATCTCTTTTTTGTTTGTAACATTGGCCACTTTTGATTAACACTCTTGCTCTTGTTTCCAGCTGAACCAGAAAGATCAGCATAACAGTGATGAACTGACTCTATATTTTATCACACATTATGCTTTTCTTTTTATCCCATAATGTACATTTTGTAATTTCGTGAATGCTTCATTGAGTACCTTGAGAAAAGTTAGAGGAAGCTCTCATTTATGATTTTATTTTTGAAAAGCTGATGTAAAAGTATGGCTCAGATAAAAAGGAAGAGTTGAATGGAGCTCTTTGACCGAGCGCTGAACTTTGATACTTGCTTGAAATATCTTTGGGCCTCCTTGCAGACGCCCTGCCACTCAGATAGTTTCGTGTCAATCTGCTTCTCGCTTCCTGAACTAGTCCAGCCTTTGATTGCAGACTGCAGCCTTTGATCAGTCGCTGGCTGGATAGAGAAGCAACGTTCACAAAGTGCAGAAATTACTGAAGGGAGCCGTGAATGTATTCTGCCTTTACAATAAAAGTGTGCCATGATCACAGAACAATCTGACACCTAGCGCACAATTTGATCATCCTATTATAATTTTGGGTGTTTGGGGAATATATTAGCCTCTGGGGACATGAAACAGGTATTAGTTATGCATTAGTCGTCATAAGTTTATTGTCATATTGCCTTTAATATACTTTCCTTTTCTGTCATTGCATTCTCTCAAACACAACACATTATAATTGGTTCTTGGTATTCCGTCTTTGAATGTGATTTGCGCTGAAATGGTTATCACTTTAGTCTCACAGTGTGAGAATATCTACAGCCTGACTCCAGATTTTGGGACCTTTGTGTGGAGTTTGAATCTTCTCTTTCTATACACTCGATTCTTCTCTGCCTCCTTTGGTTTCCTACCACAGAGTAAAAACATGGGTTTGATGTGATCTATAAATTGCTCCTAGTTGTGAATAAGACTGTGTCTGGCTTTCCGTCTCTCTGTCTTTGTCCTGTGATGCACTGGCGACTAGTCCAGGTTAACATCAATAATGAATGGGTGGAATTCAGTTTCTATACTTAATTCAGGAAAGTGCAAATAAAGCCTTAATAACAAAATTTGATTATGTCACATAATATTAAGGGATTTGTTGTTGAGGTGTTGATTTGTAGTTACTGCAATTAAAAAGAAGGACTTTGATATTGTGTCCCTAACTAAAACAGACTTAAATATAGCATGTTCCCAGGATTTTACTTTTAAGCAGGGACAGAATGAAAGAGCCCCATTCCAGCTATAACTTCACTGCACCTCCCAACTTTCAGGCTATTGATGCTAAATACTTATTATCGGTTGATACCCAGACTTGGATGTTTTTCACATTTTAAGATATCATCATTAACAGCTGTTGGTTGAAATAAGGAATATAAAGTGCACCTCATCATGGTAGTTGCTCATAAATGGAAATGTCTGGTCAGTCTGTGATTTGCAATAAATGGCAATTATTTACAAAGCAATTAATTAATATATGTTTTTAATTGAGCCCCACCTGTAGTTTAATCAGCAGTTATTTTTGTGTGGTTTTTTTTGTGTGGCTGCTGCTCCCCCTGACGCTCTTTGGCATCCAGGGTAAATCTGCTCTTCACTTTGCAAACCACCTATGATGCCATGATGATTAAAATATGTTTGTTTTTTCCACTGGAGGAGAAATTTGCATTTCCTGCGCAATATCTCTAAAACAATCAGGTAAAAGCGGGAATAAATAAATATTTTGTTCCTGCTAAAAAAAAAAAAGAATGTGAACCTTGCTTCGATGTCTTTGACTCCATCAGCGTAAAATTGAATAGACTGCTCGTGTGTATGTCCAGTATATTCGCACTGTATCCACGGAAGGGAGTGCAACTCTCTTGTGTTAACGCCAACCGGAGCTTTATTTTGAAGGGACGGATGGAGGCAGTGATCTACTGTAATATCGTCCAACTTCACAGCAGAGACTAAAGAGAGTCCAGTGAGCGCACGGAGGTGACTCACATCGTCCATCACCGTCAGGCACTGTGGACCCGGAGCGTCCAGAGAGGAGGGTGCGCTCAGGGGACCCGAAAGTCATCATTCACCTCCTAAATTAAAAGAATAGGATACAACCTCAGGTTAAAGTGTGCTAATGCCACAGATTTGTCATTTGGCAAAAATGGTAGTTCTGGCAAACGCACCGTTATTCACCAACAAGTATCCTCCGTGCCTCTTGACTTCATTAAAGTGGATTGGACCGTTTGCTCGCGTGATTGGATTTGCGTTTTTTCGCGAGAAAACGTTTGCCATGATTCTGGCTGTGAATTAACAATGGGTGCGTTCCTGCCGGGGTCCAACTCCAGCGGCACCTTGACACCCGCGGTGTCGGAGGCTGGGAGCGTCTTCCCCGGGTACCTGGTGGTGATCCTCTCGGTCCTCATGGTGACTCTGGTCGTCGTGGTGGTCGCCGGGAACGCACTGGTCATCCTGGCGTTTATTGTGGATAAAACACTGAGAAATCAAAGCAACTTCTTCTTCCTGAACCTTGCCATAGCCGATTTACTCGTAGGTGAGTTGATGATGTGCTCATTTTCCACACGTCACTTCGCTCAGATTTGGTACAATTGTGTCTCGTTTTTTGCGTTTGTTTTTTGTTTTTTACTCATTACGCAAATATGTGTATTACTTGAATTGCCATTAAAGACTTATTATGGATCTCCTGCAAGTTTCATTGTGACTTTACTCTTCTGTTTGTGCATTGTGCGCGTGCGTAATTTCCCAATAGTTGTACATTACGGTCACTGCCATCTTATAGTGTTATTTTCACTTGGATCACTGGGTTAATTTTTCCCTTTTCCTCGAGAAGAAACAACTTTTTTGTGCTTGTCATTTTATTGTCATGTTAAATTGGTCTCACTTTCAGACTGCGCAGGGGTCTGGAGACATGCCAATGAATACATATTGGAATGCGTGTGTGTGTGTGTGTGTGTGTGTGTGCGTGTGTGTGTGTGTGTTTGTGTCCTTCAGGTGCTTTCTGCATCCCAGTGTACATCCCATACAACCTGACTGGCAGGTGGATGCTGGGTAAAGGTCTCTGCAAAGTGTGGCTTGTAATGGATTACCTGGTGTGCACTGCCTCGGTCTTCAACATCGTCCTCATAAGTTACGACCGCTTCTTGTCCGTCACAAGAGCAGTAAGTAGAGCCCGTGGAGGTGCTCATTAACACACACAGAAACACACAGACGGACAGAGAATGAGAGCGAGAGGAGGAGGGATGAGGAAGCAGGGGACAGGAGCATATGAATAACATATAGTCACATCTGATCGGAGTCACTCCCTCTGGCAGCTTGTAATGCACTGAGAATCCATTTCCACTCACAGTCTTGCTTTATAACAGATTGCCAGTGTTTGTCTGCATGTTTTCATCAGTTGCATCAATGCTTAATACCAATGAATGTCACTTAAAGGGACGCACTTCATCTTATTTGCACATGCAGAATTACTCGGTGTTCTACTTTTGTAAATGTTGGATGGAGCAAAAACGCTCCAGTGCCATTGTCGTAAGGTCAAAAGTGTAAATTTAGTTGTAGTGTAGAAATGTTTTCTAGTTATGCATCATTTCAAATGTGTAGATTCCCTTAAAGAAGAGAGCAATGCAAAACAGAGTGTGCATTCTTAGAATTTGTCATTGGGAAATGTAGAATCTTTATTTCATTTAGGAGCTTAAAGTTTTAGGTTTTTCACTCCCCGCTAAATCAATTTGAACATAACTAAATTTAATAAGGAAGAAAGTCGTGTTGCTTGGTTGAGCACACAGTGTTGCGCTGTTATTGAGCACTGGGTCAATACTGTGCGCATGAGACCTGATGTTCACACAGTCCATTCAAGATGACTTGCCTGTACAAAATGTACTAAATCAAAACTGGAGGAGTCTTGAAATCAGCAGCAGCACAGCCCTGGAGTTCTTTTTTTAATTTTTTTAAATAAGGATTATAAAAATGTAGGTAAGTCTTTGCTGAACCACAAATCGAAGCAGACTTGAGACGATATGACAGATGTAAGATGAATGATTATAGTCAAAGACTGCTGACTATACTAATAGACCAACCATTGTGATTTTTGCTGGGAACTTGAACCATTTCTGTACAAATCCTTAAAGGAAGTTGATTTTCTACTGCAATAATCTCTACTGTTGTCTCCAAACACACCTTGGATAAATCTGCCATGAACATCAACTTGGGAGTTGTGGAAGTATAGGTCCTGCTGATCATCCCCACCCTTGCTTATTCCTTAAAGTGCTAGTTTGCAGGATTACTATTGCAACAGTAGGTTAAAACTAAACTGTCTCACGACGGTCTAATCCCAGCTCACATTCCCTATTAGTGGGTGAGCAATCCAACGCATGGTGAATTCTGATTCTACCACAGGGATAACTGGCTTGTGGCGGCCAAGCGTTCATAGTCTACGTCGCTTTTTGATCCTTCGATGTCGGCTCTTCCTATCATTGTGAAGCAGAATTCACCAATGGCACATACAGTGTCTAAAATCCACATGGAAGGAAATGAAGCACAGCTGAAACATAAAGATAGTATGAAAAGCAAAAAAAGTACAGACATTTCTGGACCTCCCATCTTCCTACAGATCTTGTATGCGAACACCAAGTTGCACCAAGACTAACGCAGAGATAAAATCTCAATTAAATGTACTATGCCGCCGTCTGGGAGCTACTCCGAGTTGCCTGGGCCTGATAGACATCTGTTGGGGAATGATGCTTAAACCACCTCGACTGGCTCCAGTAAATGTATGACAGCAGAAGCTTGACTTTGAGCCTCTCCCAGCTCGTTGAGCTCATCACTCTTTCAGTCAAGGTCGACATAATTTCCACGCACACAAAAAAAAAATGTATGAAAACTATTATGTTATACGAGTGTGCCATTTGCTCCCACTCTTCCCCTTTCTCTCCTGGGAAGAATATGCACATTTGCATTTTTCATTAAGTATGAAATCTGCTGTTCCAAACCAATTTCGTTCTTGGTCCTCAGAGAAAAGAAGGACCTTCCTCTGCTCATTTATATATCCACCGTAATGTCTGCCACCCCGTGAGCTTGTTTTGCAGTCATGACACAAAGTGTATGATTATAGGCGAAGGTGGGGATGAAAGTAAGTTTTTAGTCTCCTGGCACTGATGGTCCCTCTCCTTGTCTGCCACAAGAGGGAACGATGTTGTCATCCGGTGTAAAGATTCTTTGAAAATGTGAGTGAGGGTGAACAATAAATTCAGTGCTTTCATGGTGTTGTCAAATGCCAAAGTGATATTTTTTTTCATTTTCTGGTTTAAATTTTGGCTTCACTCATGTAGAGATTTAATGTCCCCAATTTTTTTTAATAAACTCATTGATTGATGTGGTGGGTTACCTGGAATTTGCCACTCATGGATAAATGCACTTTACTGGTACAATAAAGGAAAACATGTGCTTATAAGAATGTGTAACATTCAAATGGAACTGAATATGTATAGATGTGAAAAGGCAGAACAACACGTTTTCCAGCATCACTGAGAATATTACTTCCTCCGCTGCGGTTTTGAAATTTTGTCTTTTTGAGGACTATCATCTGGAAACATAAATATTTATGTTCAATGATATTTTAATTTAAAACACTTCCCCACACATGAACAGTTCCTTTCATTTAAACATGTCTCAAGTGTTTGATTTTACGTGGCCGGCTTAAATATATTAAAGTGGCCAAATGGTGTATTCACAACTCAAAATCTGTTTAAATTCATACAATACTCGTATCTATTAGCTTGGCAATGATGTAATAAAACTCTGCAGATGATTTTAATTCAGTGGCACAATGAAAAATACTTTCTTTTCATTTTGTTCATTTTGCAAAAATGTAGGAAACAGTATCCATTTAATTTACAGTGGAAATAGAGTGTTATTTTTGTTTTGTCATGGGACCAAAATCAATTATGAGCATCATGAAGTGGTTCAATTTCATTGTCAAAACAATAGCTTTTTGAGTCACAGCCATATCAGCTGCTCCATTGTGCTCAGAGACATAACAGTTGCAACACGAGAGTGTCATTTATTCGTTTTTCTACTGAGAAATGATTTGACAAGAAGAGGCATGATAAATTGGAGTTTAGAGGAAAATGAAAATGCGGAGAGTGCTAGAAGAATGAGTGACAGCTACTGGTGAGGGAGGAATGGATTGGGAGAAACCAGATGTCTCTTTCAGACACCAGTGATCGTGGCTCCCTGCCCGACTTTCCCTTCTTCTTTCATTGGCAACGGTGATGCAACCAGGAATATGAGCTTCATGAGTGGGTTCTATTTACATGTATCTGCCACTAAGAGAAACAACAAGGACTTGATTTGAAAAAAATAAAATAAATAAATAAATACTCAGAGGAGAAGCTAATGTATCTGTCAGCCTGTTTGTATGTGAGCAGCTGCACTTGTTTAAAATGTGACAAACAGCTGTATCGTATAGCAGAGTTTTTTCATTGAGTCACCCTTTTGCCTCTCTTTTGACGCAGGTTAAATACAGAGCCCAGAAGAACCTCACCCGCCGGGCTGTGTTGAAGATGTTGGCAGTGTGGGTGTTGGCCTTCCTCCTCTATGGCCCTGCCATCATCTTCTGGGAGACAATTGTTGGCCACAGCATTGTTCCCTCCCACGAGTGCTACGCTGAGTTTTACTTCACGTGGTACTTCCTGCTGAGCGCCTCCACCTTTGAGTTCTTCACCCCGTTCGTGTCGGTGACCTTCTTCAACATCAGCATCTACCTGAACATCTATTGCAGGAACAAGAAACTGAACGCCTGTGTCGAGGACGACGGAAAACCACAAAATAATACGAAGCACAAAGACGGAGGGATGTGGTCCGTGTTGTTTGTGAAGACTCGCAAGGTGTCGAGCGAGGCTGCTGCCATCTCTGCGGTTATAGAGGATGACGTGCAGTACCCATCTTCCTGTGGGGAACATAACACCAGCCAGATATTCATGCAGCAAGAGAGGTTTTCTCCAGATAGGAAAAACCTCAGGCTGTTTCAGCACACTGCCTCTGGCGTGAGGCCCGGCCGAAGGACACAAGGGTCTCGCCTTTCACGGGACAAAAAGATAGCTAAATCTTTGGCCATAATTGTCTGCATTTTTGGGATTTGCTGGGCTCCATACACTCTACTTATGATCATCCGCGCTGCCTGCAGTGGGAAATGTGTGTCGAAGTACTGGTATGAGGTTACGTTCTGGCTTTTATGGCTGAACTCGGCCATCAACCCATTCTTGTACCCACTTTGCCACAGCAGCTTTCGAAGGGCTTTCTCTAAGATACTGTGTCCAAAAAGACAATCTGTACAGCCTCAGATTGAGGCTCAGTCTTGTTAGATAAGCTATCGTTTCTCAAGCACAATGAAAGTCTAGATTTTTTGTTTTTGTTTTTAACTTTTAACAAAAAAAAAAAAAGAAAAAGACAAAAGTCTGGTGGTTCAATGTAGGGTAAATGGTTGCATTTCAAGAGATGATTGTCTGAGCATATGTGTAACCAAAATCACAAAGCAACCTAATCACGAAAATATTCTTGTATGATTACCGTCTTAATAACAGGGGAGAGCAGCAGACACTTACAGCACTGTTAAAAGTGGATGTAATTGCTCTTGATTAGAGTGCCCCCGTGAGCCAATGTCAGATTTTTCAAATGGTGCATGCCTTCATTCCAAATGTTTTGCTGTCCTTTGCAGATTCTCTCCGTTAGTTGGACAGGAAGAACTGCAGGTTGGTTTTTTCAGAATTATTTATTTATAAATATGTATCCTTGAGACTGTGAAGTAGTGACTTACTGTTTGAACCAGAGAGCAAGGGGATTAGTCAAAAATATTATGACTTTTAGCATGAAAAGCCTTTACATAGTGATTTGAATGGAAGTTGAATGAGAGTGGACCGTGAGTAAGAAAAAAAAGACCATTTGTTTACAGGTGTCCACTGTGTGGGCGTTTATCAGAGTGAGTATTTATATAGTTTTTCACATTCAGTAGATGGGATAAGAACAGAGAAAATAGGTGATTTTGAGCCAAGAATGAATCTGCACTTGAATTAAAAGAAGATATATGAAATTAAAGCAGTGTTAACATTCATATAAAAAAAGAACACTATGCCAAGCTATGGATGGTTATATACCTGAACTGTAGTATTTATTTCAAGACTTGACTGGTTGATGCCGCCTCAATATTACTTTTTGACTGCTTTGTATGTCAGTTATAAATGTGTGTCAGTGTGAGTAGCCAAAGAAAGAATAAAGAGAAGACTGCCTACTTGCTTTGTTTACGTTATTGCATTATAATGACAATAGTACATTATCATTACAATCATGTATGCAGGTAGTGCAGAAAGGATATGTTTACTTATGGGGGGGAAAACAGCTTGAATAAATTTTGAGGGTTTCATGAGGAAAATGCTCCGACGCTCATGTTCGGCGACTACTAATGAAGCTTAAGCACGGCCATGATTACATTAGTGCCAAGATAGGTACAGCCCACCTGGGTGTGATTGAAAGTTAAATCTTTTTCAAGTCTTCCCACTTATTAAATGAAACACAAGGTGAGGACACATAGACATTACTTCAGAAAAAAAAAACATTCTTGTACTTTCTTTTTCAACAAAGCAGCAGTAGATGTGCACTTGAGTCCAGTCAGTGCGGAGCTGAGTAGAAACACACATATAATGATTCTGGTATCAGCCTACTCATAAAACCCTTGTCTAAGAGTTTTATGACTGATCAAAGGTCTGTGATGATTGGATAGGATGAGGTTAAATACAATATACTATAATGTACTTACTTCAAGTGTGTGTAGTTGGAAAGACCCCTTGTGTTAAATGTGAAGCGTGGTTGATACATGTATGTAAAAAGTAAAGAATATTTAAAAAAACACAGATACAAAACACTGAGAGTAGAGAATTTTATATCAACTTTCAAGCATTTATTGTCATATAGTTGAGAGGTGTGGCAGAACTGGAGAACGTTGACCTTTAACACATATTTCCTGCACAGATGAATGGAAGGAAAAAGTCCAGAAAGCTGCCCTAGTGCTCTGAGACAACTAGGAAATAATTGTAATGTTCTGCCCTCTGGGGATAATGTGGGAGATTTTGCATGAAGGAACATAGAATCCCTTGGAGATTGTCATACCAGAGGTCTTGTATCCAATTTATGGTGGTGAAAAAAAAAGCCATTTTAGATGCTGCTGACAACTTCTTTGCCTCGTCAACCGTCAATAAATACACGATCCTGCACATAGTGGTAAAGGAATACTGCAACCAGGTGTGTAAACTGTCAATATGGCAATTTCACAGATTAATAGGGCGATGCTTTAACGCAACCAGAGATAAAGAAGATCTGTATCTTTCAAAACCTCCATTTATTTCTTGACATGAATCCCCAGCAGCATTATTATCAATGTGAAACAGGAGTCACCATCACATTTTTCATCTCTGCCTTTGTGTATCAAACAGACAGGATTAGGTGGCTGGTTGTTGTTTTTAGAGGGTTCTTCACTTCAAACATACAATGGAAAAAAAAAAACATATTTTAGTTGCTCTTTGTGGCAAGAGCTCTTAAGTTTAATGAATTGTGATCTGGTTTCTCCTCTGTTTCAATTCAATCATTCCATTTTGAAAGTGTAGATAGGCTTTGCTTTTGCATTTAAAAACCTCAATTGAAAAGCTTCATGTGGTGATTCAAACAGAAACATTCTAACTTTGTTTGTAACTTTGATTTAACCTGCATCTCATGTCTCTCTGCTTTCTATTTACTTCACTTCCTTATTAACTGCTTCCTATTTACTTCCCTTCCGGGTTGCCCACTTCCTATTTACTTCACGTCTTGTTTACATTTGTCCCAGTTACGCCCTGATCATGTTCACTGTTTCCTGTTTACAAAAACTTTCCCTTTAACTGTTTCCCGTTTAAATGTTCTGACAAAAGAAACACTGATTTAGTTCTGTTGATTTGGGGAATGTTATTATGATCAGATCATTTTATGGGAAATTGTTGAATTGTAAACAGTAAAACAGAGAATAATGGAACATGCTGCCTCCTAAGAAGGGACCTAAATGCAGACACATTTATAGTTTCTCTGTAACTAGATGCACAGTGACTCAAAACACTTGTAAAACTATTTGAAAGTGAACAAAGACACAAAATTACAGTCTTTAAAATAATTATTATTTCCGATCATTTTAAACCAGAAGTTAAATTAGTCTGTGTGCCACAAACTCAGTGCAAGCAAACAACAGTCTTTTCTCTAGGCAAATATAGTAAATTAGATATGGGGGACAAAAAACAAAACAACCCACGTGCAACAAAATTCATCAGCCTGCTTGAAAACAGAAAAATCAAAGACGACAGGTGACTTCCACATATGTAACAACATTTGGAAGTATTTCATGAAAGTGAGGTTTAAGTGGTATGAACAGAGTGACATTTAGGTGGCCCGTACGGAGACGCAGGTGGTTTTGTAAATAGAAAACAAATTGCTGAGTGTGAGCATTGGCATTGCTTGTGTTTGCACTCAACCAATATTCACAGCCCTTAAAAGAGGAATTGGATGCAGCGCACACATCTTTCTGGTTCTTACCGGGATTGCATTGGGATTCAAATATGGTGGAGGTAAGGTAATTGTTCGCCAAACAAGTATCTCACCGCACACAGATGATATCCATGAGGACTGAGTGAATATGGCCTGTGCCATTTTTTGGACAAATGATTGTTCAAGAGAGATGAGTAACTCTGCTACACAAATTATTCGGCAAACAAGACCACATGTGCTTTGAAGCTGGAAAACTACATGCAAATGCTGGCCAATTGATCAATACAAAAGAAATACACGCTTTCATTTTATTTGACTGGTTTTGAAAGCTCCGTGTCCCACTCTTTGCTTCCTCTGTTTGGAGTCATTCTCAGTGTTTACAGTTGAATTAATTTGGCCGTTTCAGTGTAGCCAGCTGACAGTACAATTATTCCGAGGACTTTCTGAGGAAAAGAAAATGGAGTGTGCGCATTGTGAATCAAATCACACTTTAATATTCCCAAATAGGATCTCGTATTTGTCAAAACGAGTTAATGTGACTGAGTTCAATATGTCATTTTGGCAATTCTTTCATTCAGTTTCTGAGAAAAAGTCTAAATGTCAATTCATCACAGACTCAATTAAACATTTTCGATTGCGCTCTTTTTCATTTTTACACTCATTACTATGTCCAATCAAAAATGTAAAAAACAGAGTTTTGTAATTGATCATAATTTGCATGAGATAGTTGTTTCAATTATTAATGTCTCTTGGCACTGCATATAATATGTGTTTTTTCGGTTTTCCCTCTTGTAAGATTTGCATATGAACTTCAGTGTCTCCAAAGTGTCATAAACACATTTCAAATGCTCTCTAATAAAGTGGATATCAGCTCCCCTACGAGGTCTGCAAGTAGACACATGATTGAGGTCACAGGGATGCAAAATGCAATGGACTGGGGAACCTATCCAGAGTGTACCCTGCACTCAACAGAGTAAACAGAAACTGGCTCCAGTGCCCTGTAACACTCGACAACACATAATGGATGGATGGATGGATGATGGATGATGGATGATGGATGATGGATGATGGATGATGGATGATGGATGATGGATGATGGATGGATGGATGGATGGATTGGATGCAAAATTGCAGGTCTCATGCCAAGATCAATTTGTTCCAAAATTTCAATGAATACATTTGAAAAACAGCCTGGCAGCCACATGGTGAACCCTTGGCTCTGGTTCAGAAGGATAATATAAGCAATAATAGCCAAATAGTGAGCAGGTGTGATTGACTTCAGGACTGATAGAGGTTTGACTGATTGGAAAAGAAAAGAAAAAAAAAAAAGCAGACGTCTTCTTGAAACTATTCTATTCAAATATGGTTACAGGGTTTCATGGACCCCTCAAAAAATTAAACCACCTGTTCAGCATCCATGTACCAAATTTGTGCAACCCAAACATCTCATTTCTCTTTCATGCAAAGTAGTGATTTTTGATTGAATGTTATCAGCATATTTCACATTGTTCACATACAGTAATTGTTAACAGCTTATATCAAAACTGCATAACTCCTCTTCCCTGCACCTAAAAATTTTTTTTTTTTTTTAAAGTCCAGTAATAGAAATGTAAAGATAATATATCATGGCCAGAGAAAAACTTTTGTTTGTGAGTTAGTATACTTCGAGATCAGTATTTTCAGTACACATAATAGAGAGGGTAGCCTGCATCACTGTCTGACCTCCACAGCACTTTGGAGCACTTATCATAGAGATATATGACAGAACTGCACTCCACGTTGGCTCCTGTTGATCACTACACGTCTCTGTTGTTTACACTGACGTCGCGTGGCTCATACGTCATTGTTACGGTCTCGTAAGACAAAATAACAGTTTAGTAACGCAGTCTGCTTGCAGGAAAGTAACAGTAATCTAATTTCGGTTATTGGAAAAGTAACCCCGTACTTTACTTGAAAAAAGTAAACAGAATACACGTTTGTGTTGTATAGCTGCTACGTGGAATGTCCTGAGACCAAAGCTATGACATTAACATGAGTTCTTATTGTTGGCAAGTATAGCCAAATTGACAATCTGCTGCAGTATAAATCAACTTGAATGACAAAGTCAAATCTGTAAAGGTTGATTTAATTTGGGCTATTTTTTTCTGCTTATCACTGCTCTATTTAATGTCCTGCTGGCTGCTGGGGACAACAAGTTCTTCCAAATGTAATCAGCACCTGGAAATCTAAAGTTGCCAAACAGAAGAAGGATGTTTTAGTGCAACAGTTGCCCAAAGTTTCAAACAATGCTGATATTTATGAAGATCAGTTTCATGGTAGGCACACATAATTATTGTAAATCATTTAATGTCTAATGCAATGTACAATTTAGTGAAAATATCTCCTTCATGTCAAGAGTTCCGGTATTAACTTATGGCTAGGAAAATGTTAAGGGGGAACTTTTCACAGTGAGGATGACCTTTTTGCCTCATTGCTCCATCGTGTTGTCTCATTAGAGCAGTACTGAAAAAATTAACAGAAAATATTGAGTCATGGCCATAAGTGTCTTCTGTGAGATTTGACTCCACACCAACACAAAGTAATCAGTAATTCGAGTTTTAGCTGGAGTTTGTGCCAGATGGGGTGAAACTGGCATTCCTGATGTGTGGTATTAATGAGCGTGGCACAGATGTGTCGTCAACCTGAGAGTATAATGCCTCTGGTTACAGCTGTCAAGGGCACAGAGTTCATTACTAATGCACAAGCTAATTGCTTGCAGAGAAACAGCCTATAAATTTCCTTTACCACAATGGGCTCAATCAAGTATTTGAAATAAAATGAAACAGCAATCACAACACAGTTGTCTCATACTACCTAACAGAGTGAGGTCAAATGTTTATCAAATATAGGAAAAGAATAAACAACGTAAACACCAATAAGTACGAAATTTATGTTAAGCCTTGGCGTCATCTTCCTTTAAGCAAATTATATTTGTAGGCTTGCAATTAGGAAAAAAAAAAAGAAAGTTGAATGTGTTCAGAAAGTGAAAATGTATAAATGCAGTTTTAAATAAAATCAAACTAAAAGCTAACAATTTGTGATTCTCCTTGTTTTTGGTGCAGCAGCATTTATAAATTTTCACTTTCTGAACACATTCAACTTTTATTTTTTTTTTTTATCTTTACCTTTTTATGTTTTTCTCTTATTTTGTTGTGTCCCCCGAATTATTTTTATTTGGATGTTTTTGTTTTATTTGTTTATCAGTTTTCTTTGTCATGCTATTACTTTATACTACTATTGTTTATGATGAAATGTCAGTTCTACTGGAATTTACCGAAATTGTTATTTTCAGTAGTACATTCATCACATTCACAATTCATAGTGAATTTGGATTAATCTAATTTCTAACATCACATTGTTTTGTCATTTCAATATTATATCTGGTTTAGTTGTGTTTCTAAAGGTTTTTTTTCTTTTTTTTTTTTTACCTTACTTACATACCTTCACTTTGAATTGTACCAATTTAATATAACAAAATGTTATATAAATAAAACTTTGCATTTTTGCAAGTTGTCCTGTTGTCATCCTTTCTCGTAAAATCTAACCATTTTCAATTCCCATCCCTTCTGGTCCAGCACTATAATAATGACTTATAACGCCCTGAAATTATTTGAATGCACAGGAAACCCAGGTTTGGACCCACTGCTACAGCTGGTGGAAGCAGCCTGACGTTTAACCATCCTGCGGGTGGCCACAGATAAAAAGTCAGAGATTCAATTCAAAATGTAGCAGTCATGACAAAAAGATTACGCTTTTGCATATTAAATGGAATTTTTTCATGTTTATATGAAAAGAAGCAACAAAGTTGTAATGCTGAGAGGTGGGAGTGTTACATAAATGCAACCCATTCTTGAGGCTTCTGTGGTGAACTGAATGACCATCTTCCAATAGGGCAGAAGAGTAATAGTTGTCTTTACAATAACATTTAAATGTTTCTGAGTAACTGGACTGGATATTGTTTTGGCAGGAGAGGTCAGTCTGCTCAAAAAACAAATGTCAATTTGATCATTCTCATGATTTGATGCTGTGAAACTTGTGGAAGTATTGACGGACCTATTCTATAATGAAATTAAGAGCTTTCTACAATGCTGAGTGACATCAAGAGATTTATGTCACAATCGTCCTCGACGATGAAACCGGCCAAGCATGTGCATGTATCTATTTATACCTTTAAATTATAAGATAATCTTTCCAGTTTTGAATGAATTCATCAAATTGTTCAGAACGGACACAAAATGTGGACTCCTCACATAGCCTGGGTGTTCTACCACTTTGCTCTAGTATAATATGAAATCAATTATTGACACTGAAAAACAGAAATATGTGATGTTTGCACTGATTGGGTGAAAACAATTTTCAGACCCTCTTTTCATCTCTTTTGTAAGTGAAAAATTGGACCTAACTATGGATTTGAAATGACTAAGCCATGAAGATGAAATATATACACAGACAAAAGAAAAGCTGCTTACACAATGGGACTGAAAGAGTTAATGACGAGTGCCACAGTATGATGTCCTTTCAAATGAGATGATCATATAGACTCACATTTATTCCAGGGGGCTTGCAGAATCGTGAGTTTCTGCCTTGACTGAAGGCAATTTTCCAGTGATGAAACAATATATATGGGGAATTAAGTTCAACAAGCAATTTTAAACCTTGCCCAAATGAGTCAATTCTCTAATGTTTAAATACCTCCAAGGTCCAACAAAGCTCAGTCAAATAATTGCTCATTACCAGGCTTTGAGCATAGCTTGGGATTTATGATTTTCTTTTTCATTAATAGATGTTGCCCTCGTGTATTGGCTTTAAAAGTTATAAAGAACCACCTGGAAATGCAGGGACATCAATATTGAAATAATAATGAGCAGGTTGCCAAGCAGATGATTTGACAGAGCGTCATGCTGTAATATATTTTCCTCTGGTGTGTCCAAGATCAAAGATTGCTCTGTGCAGAGAAAATCACAGCCACAAACTATATATGCCATGCAATCAATTTGCTATTTTTATATGTTTTTTTCCCTTTTCCCAAAGGAACATAGAGATGGTACATCTTACTTTCAGTTGTTTGGCACGGACTGAGTGTATAAACGCTTGGCCATGCGTTCCACTTGATTACAGTGTGTGGAGCCGTATGTCTTCTGCTCCAATTGAACCAAGCAGAGTCTGATGTCTGCAGCTTGAGCATCACCAGAACAGGGTTTCATTTCAATAACGGGAATAACGAGATGTGAGGTTGACTCAGCTTTAATGTCATCTTTGAAGACTGTAATCTGTTGAGTGGTTGGAAAGACCGTAACTCACAGAAGATGTATCACAGGCCATATTTCTGGTCAAAAATAGATTTCAATAATAACTTCTTCTGCCAGACTGCTTGTATTACCTTTGTCTTGACTTTTTTACTACTCTAGTGATGGTATTTTGATATAGCAGTGCTGTGCTATGAGATTCCTTTAAAAAGAACTTTTTGAGCTGTCTTTTTTGAGCACCAAAAAAAAACATTTAATCATGCTGCTGCTATCACTCATTAAAATCATGAGGGGGGTGATGAATTCAAGTCCATATAATGTATTTTAGAATTATAAAAACAAGAGCATTGCAGGGCTTGGATTGATTAATCGCAAGATTAGGTGACTAATTCAACTGAATGCACTTTTCAACAAATACATTTAAATCTGTTTTAGACAACTCATTCCAGTTTTATAAAAACTCTCTGCTATAACTTTCCATACCTGTCACTCATCTATTAACAATATCGGAGAGGGGCGTACTTAATTTTTTTGATGGGCTTGTGAGGGAGTTAAAGTTCTTCACTACTGTGCCCTCTTTAAAGTATTTTAGTTTAAAAAATTAAGATTGATGAAAACATCTAGCTTTTATCAAAACACACATTTTCCTTTTAACAAACAAACGTGATATTAAAAATCAAGACATGAGCGTTGAAATAGTGAAATAATAGAAAGCCTTCCATGCAGTGATTAAATGTACTTGTTTCTATCTGAGGCAACTAATTTCTTTATTTGCATTATTATATCAACTAAACCTTTAAGCAATATTTTATTGAAGCTGTCGCTCTTAAAAACAAAATAATTCAGAACTTGATTTCATATTTTTTTTTCGTCCAGTAAGACTAGAAGCAACTATTTTGTTGTAGTTTTATATTCTTTATACAGGACGGACATTATGTTTAATAGTATTTGATCCCATATATATGGTTGTAAAAATGGTCGGGACTGAGCAACAGAAAGATTATCGGTAAATTAGTTAGCTTACTTACTGATCAAAAATGTAAAAGGTACACTGTTAAAATTAATTCAATAATGTTTGATGGCAACTTTTAGCGCATTATGTTTCATTATATATCATTTTTTTAATTAGTTTTTTTTGTTTTGTAACAACAACAGGTGGTGTGACAGCATGCACAAGACAAGTGTTTGTGGAGATAATTATCTCCTGATTCTGCTTTTCTCTCAGTTTATTTGTTCTCAAAATGTAGCAACTTCATTTTGGAAATGTCAAAGTCGGGAGTGTTTATTTAATGAGTAGTGCTCGGCTCACATACTGAATGTGGATTATTTAGGCATGGCATGAAGAATGGGGAAGTACAAAAATAAATCTGTTCTTTCTGCCAAGATGTGCTAATTTCAGCATGATTATGAGATTTCGATGTTCTTATGGACCATTTGTCACATTTTGTCCAAGCAAAACAAACATTGGTGAGGTTAATTTGTAAAATAGAAAATGATGCCATCTCAACAAGTAGATGTGCAGGCTGTGTGGAAAGCAGGTTTTGGTCCAGTTCCAAACTGATTGGACAAAGAAACAGTTCTGTCTTGTGTTTTGACAATTTCATAGCACGTTGTCCTACTTTGTAATGGAGTCAAAAGATCACCACATCTTCTAAGTTGTATTCTTGGCAAAAGTGCTTTCAGATATTATTTTGATATTCAATTGTTTTGAAATTCATTTGACAACCGTCACCCTCACCCCAAAAGGATCTCACATATTTCCGTATTTCTTGAAAGAAACTGCCTCAGTAATCATCTGGACTAAGAAGGAATTATTGCATTTTTCTTTCAGAATCATTTAAAAGAAGAAAGAATGGGATTATCATTGTGTTTTCTGTACTTCTATCAGCTGAGAGATTCTCAGGCTGCAGCGCTGCTTTGCAGCTTATTCTGAGTCATTACAGACCGTATTGACTGCTCTGTGCTGAGTGTCTGCCACTAATAAACAAACCCCTTTCAATGACACTACTTCAGCTGTGGAGAGAAAACAGTGCCTTGTTTCTGTTTACAGAAACCATCCATCAACCTTCTATCACAGCTCCACTTTGAGCTTTAAGGCTCCAAAAATATTCAGAGATCTGCTTGGGAGGGAAAAACAACAACAACAACAACAAAACATTTTACCTGTGTATGTGTGGGGTGTCACTCTTGTACCCTTGTGAGAAACCGATACCATCCAAATGCTGCTCAGCATTACATCACCGTTCACACAAAGCCCTTGGATTTGCACTGACCAGTACACTCAGAATTCATATGTATCAGAAGGGACTTCACATGAGTCTGAATATCAATAATGCATCACCAAACAAACAATGGTATGTGGTTACGCTCTACTCTTGGGTCGCTCGCTCTCACAGCCTCAATTCCTATAAACATACCTCTTTGCTCTCATTGTGGGGGAAAAAAACACCCAAATGATTGCAACACTTACAGTCTAGTTTCACAGAGAATCATCGATGTAAGTTTGTTTCTAAGATAGAGGTGACACACTGTGTACAGTACATTAAACACAACGGGAGATACACTGTACGTAAATACAATATCTATCTTTGAGACGAGAGTCATGTACTGTAATTGACACAACAGAACCAGCTGAGCCGCCTCTCATTGATTCAACATTCTGACATGAGCTCAGACTAGAAGTTCCACTGCAGGTAGCCTTCAAAGAGCAAGGTGTCAAAAATACAACACTTTAAAGTAGTAGTGTGATGAAGAAACCCTCCATCCCTGACGGGGCCATATTGATTCCAGAGCCAGACAATCGAAACAGAAAAGCTGCGGTTGAGCTGTGTGCAAGCATTTCTATCAGGGAGGAGCACGTCTAGTGATATTGATGATTGTTTATCACTCACACTCTGACACAAGCATCAGGCTTGAGATTTGAGAGAACCCTTCATCTCTTTTTTTGCAAAGTAAAATTTCCTCTGACTGTGAATAAAATTAAATGTTATGATAGAACTATCACAACACAAATCTTCTTTTGGAATATTTTGTCAGAGCAATGTCTCAAAGGAATCATTTAAATTAAATTCTGCCTCCATCCTCATCCTTTTTTTTTTTTTTTTTTGCCAGAGGCATTTTTTTGGTTGTTGTTGAGGTTGGTTGATATGAAACGAACATTTCCCCTTAAGCCATGTCCAAAAATATGGTAAAATATATGAAATAAGAAATTGTGCAATAATTTAAAGGCCTGAGGTCGATCAGAGATTAATCTCCCCTTAATCAGCTCACGCATCTTTTTACAATTTAAAATAAAGCTGGCATGAAAGGTTTTTTTTTTTCTCCCCAAGAAATGCATCTCATCCCAGCAGAGGAAAGGGCCTTATCTTTACTTCCATGTGACGCCTGAGGAAATAAACTGTGGAAGAAGATTCCATGTGCTTTTAACCTGGTGTATCTTCCAATAAAGTAGGTTGTTTCTCCACAGGTCACACTAACAGTGGCAACTTCAACTTATTCAGCAGAAGCCAGAGCTCCATGTCCCAATCCCCAAAAATTAAAAAACAGAACTAGTCCACATTGAGGTGAATAATTACTTTTGAAACACATCAAGTGATCTCTGGACAAAGTTTATGGTTTCCCCCTTGCGCCTGTGTGTATCTGTGTTAACCCTAAAAGAAAAATATTTTCAAAATGACTTCAAACAATGAAAGATTGGAAGCTTTTTAGTGAGTCAATCTTAACGCCGTTGCAGGCTTCTGTTTATTTTGTGCTGTGATGTATTCATGGGAATTGTTCAGGGACCACCTTTTATCAGAAACTGCGCTGATAAACAGAGGATTGGTTCATAAGGTCAATCCCTCTGCATTAATGTCAACCCAGGACAAATTCCACTGAATGTATTGAGCAACATTTCACTTGTCTCATTCACTTCACACCAAAAGAGAGAGATAACCATCTGATATAAAGGTCACTTTGTCTGCTTCAAACAACAACAAAAAACAAAAAACCTCCTCAATTAGATAAGAATGAATTGACAAACACGTATCTTTTCATTTTACAGTTTTCATTTTAGATGAAATAAATGTGTAATAAATAGACATGATATTGACATTCAGAATATCCAAAGGTAGGCTGAAGGTAGGTTGACCTGTAGACCCACGATACACACTACTGAAACATATACAGTAGCTCACAACAGCTCACAGTGCTCAGCACTATAGCCTCACAGCAATTTGATTCCTGTCTCAAATATGTAAACCAACTGAGGTTTTTCTGTGTAGATTTTGCACGTTAATTCTTCTGTTGGGATCCAAAGGTGATGCATTCAAATTCAATTAAATTCATTTAAATTCAATGTTATTCTTATTGCATATAACAATACCAGCCATCCCCTTACACAGTCAATTAAATATATAGGAAAACCCAACAATTCCACATGAGAGAGTATGGGTGACAGTTGAAAAATATGTCAAAACCTGATGGGGGTAGGACACACAGATCAGAAACATTCAGTTTCACTGTCAGCGAACCTGCAGGCTGGAAAGGCACTGGGGGGACAGCGAGAACGAAAGAGACGCATGATGTTGGTGACATGCAATGGTGATTTATATAAAAACTTTACTTTTCACTTCTTTCCTTTTTATTACGATGTTTATTTATATTTATGTTAAAAAATATATATTTTTTCGCAAATTGTGTTGCGAAAATTCATTCCCCCTCACCTTTTTCTTGGACTGAAGCTCCCAATCAGAGGTCAACTACACTTTTTAAAAATAATTGGATCACAATTAGACATTCATCGTGGACTCTACCTTTTGCCTGATGTTATATCAGACTCCAGTCCTTTAAATTTCTAGTCTTGATAAAGGCAACTTCCAAAAAAAAAATTACAATTTAATGTAGAGTTTGACATTTTGGTCTCCAGACAAAACTTGAAAAAGAACCTTTCAAGCTGAGTGAATTTCTCAGTGATTCTGTGCCTGCAACCTCTGCTGCCTCAGCCGCTCAGCTTTATTAGAACGGCAATGTACTTGTCAAAATGCTTGTTGACCGTCTTTTATAAGAAATTCCTTAAACCAACCACAATGACTAATAAGGTCAAGCCAATTTAAAGCATAATGATGAACTTGGTTGCTGTGTTTTGCAAAAAACATCTCAAAGCACAATGTATACAACATATGGTCAGTTTATTACCTCACAAAATGTTGGTAAATACAAACTGAAAACAATTACTGACTGATGACTACTTCCATCTAAAACAGGTCAAACATATATTATATTGTAAGGTTGAAATGATGTGTTTTCTTATCTGATAGTCCGATTAGTTATACGATATGCAAAGTTTGTGCATTTGAAATTTCTGAGAATATAATAGTCACGACACCATGTGGAGTCATTTCCTATGCAGGCAGAGTCACGGGAGCTTTAAACACTAGAAGAGAGGAAGGCTCAATCGGTGCTAGTTTGCATTCATATCAGCACATTGGCAGTGTGTTCTGATCATTTAACCCTTGTCGCCTCGTGGCCTTCACAGCAGATCAGATTATTTCAATGATCATCAAAAAGTCAGAGTCTGCAATTCAACAGATAAGGATTTTTTTGTTGTTCACGGCTGTCCCTTAGAAAACATAGAAACTGCATAATGATGCTAGGCTCTTTTAAAAGGCAGTGAGCCCCTAAAGCTAAGGCTGAAAACAACAACAACAACAACCACTTTGTGATATGCAGTATTAGGATATTATGCCCAATGATGCATTACAACCATTAATCTTTAAAAAAAAATGGGGGTGTGGGACAATGACACCCTACCTCATAATTTTTAAGTATACGGTAAGTCTTTATATATGTAACCATCAGCTGTCATAAAAGTCTATTTCAAAATTCTGTTGAGATTTACGTCTGGTTATTGGCAGTAAATTACTATAACTGAAAGTAAGAAATCTCTAGGTAATTTTCGAAGAATTTGAATTATTAATTGTTACTCATAACTAATTGGGTAATTACTTAAAGTTAATAAATCATCCAAAAAAATTATTAATTGAAAATGTTAATTGAAATTATTTTGTCATTCATTGATCAATAATTTTGGGGCACCACTGGAAATCAGGTATTAAATTAATTACCAAACTATCGGTTTCAGTTGAAATCCTTCACACAAGTTTGTTAAGATTTCTTTACAAAATATAACTACTACATAATTAATAGAGAAGGCATGAGATCTGATCATAATAAAGTATTTGTTACATCAATTTTCCCTTTAAACATTTTTATATCATGATTTCTTCTGCAAATGTGAGATATTAATGTGAAGGCATCCCTGTGACAGCCAGTAAAAAGTGAAAACACTGGCAATCATATATTGGTTGTTGGTTATTGATTATTTCCAGTACTAAAGCACACACAGACAGGTTTACAATGAGAACTATGGGTTCAGGACACCACATCCATACAAGCACAACATGGCATGTCCCCTCCCTCGATAATCTCAAGAGATTATAATGTAGAGCAAACCCAATTAGTATATTGTGGAAAAGGTGGGAAATTGGGCTGCTTTACATTGCAGGAACAACAATTCGCAATTGAACTCCATTATGTAAAACATCAAATCGGTTGTCTCTGCAGGAAAAGCCAGTCACAGTAATCAGCATGTGTCGTATGTGGGAGCCTAATTACTGTGGCTGACGAGAAGCGGCTGCCTCAAAAACTACTCCACAGGCTTCAGTAATAAATTCCTGGAAGATCAAACAGTGAGCTGAAGTGATTGTTTTTGGCATGGATTGCGCCACCATGTGGTTTAATTTAGTTTCCTTCATTGAGACAATAAATAAAACAATTCAATACAATGCAAAACAAAAGCTTCCAAAGTGATGAATGAAAGGGAGCTGAAGGAAGAATACACTTATATAATCTACCCCTTTGTAACAAATGATCAATTGACAATAAGATTAAAAACATACAAGAAACAACAAAAAAACATTACTATTCAATCTCAAAGCCACTCTCACTCTCATCTGAATTTTTCTAGCATGACAACGATACCAGACTCTCTCTCTCTTTTCTTTTAAGCACCTGGAAGGGAGTGGGTGTCGTGTACAATTCAAGCGCACATTTAAACCCACAGACTTTTAGAACATTTTAATCTGAGTAATAATGTGGGCTGGACCTTAGATATCTAAACAAACAGGACACAGAGGGGTCAGAGTTAATGGGTTTTTATCCGACACAGTGTGCCCATCCACTGTCTGACCCACCTCAAGGATGTCTGCTCTCCCCCTCGTTATTTATTCTCTACACCAACATGTGTCAGAGCATTTTTAAAGATCAGTTTATTTTAAACTATGCTAATGATTCTGTGATTGTTATCCTGCTCCAGGGAAATGAATATAGTCATGGCTCTGTCCTTGACAACTTTGTGAAGTGGCGTGAGGACACCCATCTACAGCTCAGCATATCCAAGAACAAAGAATGGCCACTGACTTTAGAAAAAAATGCCAATACACTTGAGACCATTATTATCAAGGGTCAAACCATTGAACAAGTGCAATCTTAAAAATATCTCTAACTTTTATTGACTCCACACTGAACTTTGAATATTAGGCAGTGAGCAGGAAGGGACACCAGCTTTTGATTTGTCGATGGAAGTATTCTTGTTTCCATATCATGTTTTTTTGTTGTTGTTTTTAAAAAAATCTTTTTCACTTGTGTCATTGTTTGAAAACCTTTTTAAAGAAAGGAATTGTCGCCATCAAATAATTAAATGGGCTTGTCGGCTGATCGAGGAGTCCAGGCAGCTGCAGCGGCTGTCCAGTTCCATTTCCAATGATGTTTCTCAACCCCTACGGCCAGAGAGTTCCAGCTCCAGCCAACTGGACGGAGATTTATACTCCCAAGATTTTAGACCATAGAAAAACCTTTGTTCCTGTTTCTCTGAGAAATAGTAAGACAGACCTAAAAGTGACCTAAATGTTTTTATATTGATATTTTCAATCAATCAATCGATCGACTGATCGATCAATCAATCAATCAATCAACCAATCAATCAATCAATCAATCAATCAATCAATCAATCAATCAATGTTTCTTTATGTAGCCCCTTTGACAGCCCAGCCCTTTTTTATTTCGATTTTATTGATTCCTGTTCAGTGAGCTCACTTATTGTTGTTGAAGACTCAATATGAAATTCATCACTGTCTTACCTGTTAAAGTTATGGTTTTATATCACAGCTTATTTCACATCTAACCTTTTTTTTTATTGCATTCAGTTAAAACTCAATTTCAAAGTGAGACAGGAGTGTAATTAGCTAAGCCTTATCTGTCATTATTTGAAACTAGAAGCAATATTTTCCAACTGAAACTGAATTTGGTAAATCACTGCATCAGTAAATATAATTACAAAAATATAGTTATTTATTTATACACATGAATCATCTTTTTTGCAGTAAGTACTCTTGGTACTTGTGCAGTTGCATTCAACTACTGATGGGCTATGCCAATAACTATGTTGAAGCACGTAGGTAGTCAGCCTTCATGTTTTCACTACATTCAGTCTATTAGTAGTACATTTACATGTATTAGTTATGTTTGAGGCTGATTTTCTGAATCATCTTTTGGGTTTATAATGTCAAGCTGTGATCTAAGACAGTAAAATAAAAATGAAAGAAAATGGCCTCCAACAAAACAAGGTTGCTCAAATAGAGAGTATTTAAAAAACAAAAAACAAACACATAATCCCATGTTGCAGAATAAGGTAAAATACACAGTTCCATTACACTGATCATAGATCACACACTTTTTCATTCTCTCGCTCTGAGAGAAAATGGACACAAACTAAAATACACTTGATTTATGCATATGCATGTTTCTGCACTCAATATTGCTGCCAGAGGAAATCACTATCTGAAGCGGCTGGAGCTTTCACGGTGTTTTAATGTACAGTATGAAAATCCATCTGATGCACTTAGTGCAGAGAAGAATATTCCATATGATGCACTTTGATTGTCATACCATGGACACTCTTGAAATGTACAACCAACACACAAGAGGTCATCTCTGAGATGTGCCCAACATTGTATGAGATGGACATGTTCCATTTTGTGCAGTGACACAGGTCTGCTGATGCACAGAGTAGCACTCAGGGCCGCTCTCACTGATGTAACTAAATGCAACAAAGCTATCTGTCATATTATTAATTATCCATTTATTTTAAAATTAAAAAACAATGTGGAAAGACAAATGGGAATAACCTTTTGTGTAAAGACGCTCCGCGGACTGGTGAGAAGGAAGCTCACAACAATTTACAGACACTGTAGCTTTTAATCAGAACATTTATTTTTATGGTCAACACATTTAAATAAATAAACAGTCAATCTGGATACAAAACACATTTCCAACATTGTGGCAGTTCTTAAAGAGAGCATATCGCTTTTTTTTTTTTTTTTTTTTTTTTACAGCTGCCTATTTGTTCAACCTCTGCACTGTCTGTTGCACTCAAAACCTACTGACAGCGCCTTACATGAGTGCACAGTAGTTACTCACTTCTTAATTAAAAACTGATTTGTTGCGAGCTATATTGTGGCGTCTCAAAAACTCAAACTGTCATTTGTTTTCTCTGTTGTCACAGAAATATGCTTACGCACTGTATGAGCACATTAAAAAGTGCCTTTTCATATAGATAAATGGAACAAGGCTTCATGAAGAAACAAAATGAAATGAGTGCCTCTATGGAAAGAAATAACAAGAAGCATTCAGTGCCAAAGTGCCTTGCTACTGAGTGGCATTGCTTTTGTCCTCCACAGTAATGTCGCACACTCCATGAACCTGCGTGAGGTGCTTGCAGTCCAGTGAAGCCAGTAATTTCTTCTGTCCGGGAAGGGTAGGAACAAAGTGCTCAGTGAGAGACACTGAGGCATGGCTCCCAATATCGCTGAGGGTATAACAGGAAATGACATTGGCCATCACATTTTTGGTTTTTTTAACTTTCTATAAAATCATGTGTTTTTTTTCCCCCTTACCCATAATTAATCTTTCGAGCATGAAGAAGGCCGAGACCTTCCACGTGGAACAACACTGCTTTCAGCACTTGTGGTAGTGGATTTGTGAATGAAATCTCTACGGCCATCTTTTCACCGACCACTGCTTTCCCGATTGGCTGAGAAGACACACACACACACACACACACACACACACACACACACACACACACACACACACACACACACACACACACACACACACACACACACACACACACACACACACACACACACACACACACACACACACACACACACAAAGTCAGATCTAAAATCACGCGTCTATATTCACCCTGATGAGCTGTGCAACTTACTTTTATGGTAAGATTTGGGGTCCTGAGTCGAAATGTGAACTGAGTGGCCAGAACCTGCTGTGTTTCGTTGACCCTCCCCGATAGTGTCAGCATCATGGCGGCCTGGTCAATCAGCTGGTCTTTGTAGTCTTTATATTCCAGAGTCCAGTCCAAACTCTTCTCTGGAGGCAGGAGATGGAGCCAAAGAAACAGAATTAAATCTCAAGAAACAATAATACTAGTTTTTCCTTTTTTTAAATTCATTTGGAATGGCAGGAGTTAAAGAGCCAGTTTCAAATCAACGTTACACGGCGTAAACCCACACATGTCTTTGGTCTCTCCCAGTTGCAACACACCTAATTGCTTTATCACATACCTATTGGGCTTTTATTTTATTTATTTTACGAGCTTGATAATGACTGCAATTTCCTCCATGACTGCAATTTGACACCTCTGAAGGATGCTATGTCAGTAATTGCAGTGAGAGTATGTAAGAATTTTTCATGTTGGTGAATAGAATGTCTGTGTGACACAGAGCATTCCACACTCATGACTTGGAATCATGCTTTTTTATTTGTTCATTTAACCATGCTATTCTTCAGGTTGAAAAGGTTAATTAGTTGTCGTTTTGTGCACTATGCCATCTTCCTTTATATATTTGGTATTTGCTCAACTAAACACATTTTTGCTGTTGTTTCTTTGTGCCATTTAACAGCTTCATTTTGATAGCTTGCCTCACTGCTTTAGCTGTCTCAAAGCACTGCACACATGCTTCACAAATACATGAATGCATACATTCACGCACTATTTACAATGGAGTTGCTACACATGGTGCTCATCCTCCCTTGAGAGAACCTCAGGTTTACTGTCGGACTGAAGGACACTGATGTAAAGCCCCATTTCCCCTGCACAAAAAGTGCAGAGATGGGACGGGGCGGTACAGAGCAGTATGGCGTAACCACGGCCAAATCTAGTGCGCACTGTTGCGCAAGCTTTGGCAGCGCCGATTGTGAGGTGGAGCATTGAAGCCAGATTCATCTCATACATTCAATATCTTCAAATATCACACATAATCGTAAACAGCCAAGCTGCAGTGGTATAGATGTTTCTTTAGTGAGACGGTACTACTGAATCAACAGCACGATGTTCGTATGTCAAACTTGGATGGATAGAACTGAAACTGAACTAAAGCTGCGGTGTGGATGCGCCGGTGTGTCACTGGGGACGTCTGTTCTGTGCCAGTTGTTTTTTGTAGGATTTGCAGCTAAACCTTACTAAACTGTTGTACAGTACTAAGTGTACTAAAATGCAAGTTTTTTTAAATGTGTTTTTTAAGGAAAAGTGTCCTCAAGCCCTTGCTCAGCCCCCCCTTGCTCAATTAGAGCCCCTTTCTACTATGTGCAAGTTGCAGCAATGATCCAATGACCCTTATCCAAGATCTTGCAGGCATGCCGAGGTGTAAAATCACACCACACGTTGAGATCAGCCTCCCCTTCCCCGCAAAAATCCTGGCTACGGCCTTGAAATTGCATGAGTTTTTTGGCCTGTACCAACACAGTCTTTGCTCCATATGTTCCCAACTTGGTGCATTTGCCAGACTGTGACTTTTTTCCAGGATAAATTGCCAGGTGAAGGGAAAACAATCTGACACAGTGAAAGAAATCCCCCATAAATTGCAGATGGTGCTTAAGATAACTCTGGGTGAGAAATAACTTTCAAACATGGCCAGAAATGCTGCAAGAGGTGTCTCACGGCACAAAGCAACTCGCTTTATGGACATCGACACAGCAAAACCTACATCAAGTACATTATCTTTTTTTTTTTTCAAACGTGCAGTCCAGACACTTTCTTTCATTGTCAAAACCTGGCTGAATTTGTGTGACTCATTCGTAGGGACGACGTGAAACTTACCTTCATTGGGCAGGATGTCCACATCTGTGGTGTCCTTCCTGACTATGGCTTTGTGGACTCCTGTGTAATACATGACCGCCACCTGACTGTGCAAGGAGACTTGGCGGTTCTTTGAGCTGCTGTTTCGCAGCACGATGCTCAGCTCAGCGTCGCCTCCCATTTCAGGACCCTCACCATCCATGACCACTTCTAAAGAGATGTCCTCAGCTGTGGGAGCTGAGTAGGCTTCTGCTTTGGAGCCGTAGCGACATGCTGTTTCGACTGCGATGCGTTCCTCCACTGACCCTGTGAGTTACCGGAGATGTTGAGCAAATATGAATAAAAGCTGAGTTTCATGTTTGCGTGTCTGTGTGTCCGCGTGTTGAAATGATACCTTCAGCTTGTTTGTAAAGGGTTGTTATATCGTTGCGTTCATCGGAGCCAACAGCCTTGGTGCTGATAAAGTGACCCACAACTTTTTTCTCACTGTAAATTTGACTGAATGTCCCATCTGTATTCCTCTGCCAGTAGATTTTATCGCTGTTCACCTGAGAAACAAGAGAAGAGAAAGAACAGAGATTCCAAAACTGTCACAAATCTTCGAATGGACACCATACAGCACATTTATTTAGCAGAATACACGTAATTAATTTTAATGAGTGTTTATTCTGCAGAAGTTTTTGTCTTAACTTTCTTAAAGTACAGACATGACTTTGAATATGCATCACGGACTCTGACCGGGAGGATGTCAGTTGCAACCAATAAATAGATGGACTTTTACTCACAAATGTCAATTTTTCTCTTTTATTCAAAACACATTTTCAGTTCATGGATGATGAAAGCAAGCACAATAGTACTGTTTATAAAGGACTCTCTGAACAGTTCAATACAGAGCATGTTCACAATTTTCTGCTATACATGCAATGAGCTTGTGTGGTATGAATGTTCCAGATTGATTAGTTCTCTGTGAGGAATGTTGTTTCATTCTTCAGAAGAGCCGCTCACAGCTGGAGCAGGTTGGAGCTGACTGTGTGCATATAGAGCATCTGTCTATTAAATTATCTATTGAGTTAATATCGAGCAAATATGGGGGCCATTCAATTCAATTCAATTTGACTTTAATTATATAGCACCAAATACAACACAGTCATTTCTCGGTGCTTTTAATGGAGGGAAACCCAACAAATAGCTGCCTGACATCCACTCGTACTCCATATTCAACCATGTAAAAATCCCAACTCATTACAAAGGACAAGGGCATTCAAATTCCGTTTCAAGTGTGGATTTCTTTTCAAACCTGGATTTTAATCTGTGGCTTTTACATAGATTAAGGATTTTCTATCATTCTCACATTTTTAGTCTGTGTCTTTTTGTTTTTTTATTATTTCAAATACTATTTTTATTTGATCATGAACTGTTTTCAGTTTGTTGAAAAGATATTTGTAGCCTTGGTTTTGAAAATTGAAAACCCTGTTGACTTTGCATGCTGTTGTTAGACAACATCTTCAGCAAATTGTCCGTCTTTAAGCCTGAGTAAAAATGCATGTTGTTATATAGAAATGCTAGATAACAACTTTTAGCTGGAAACACAGCAGATGTTTTTGTAGTATTTGTAAACAGAGATGGGTTACCTGCATATTACATCATCAAAGCCCCCTATCCAAAAAATATTCCATCCAACAACAGCTGAGCTGACTATTATGTGCAGACCTGTATATAAATATATCCAACATTGGATTTCTGGCTTGAGGGAAAGTATTTTATTTACCTCAGCAAACACAAAAGGAGTGTCATGCTTCAAATAGACGTGACCATTGCGGACAGCAGTGACAGAAGCAGGGCCACAGCGAAATGTTCCTAGGCTCGTCTCCTGAGGCGTGGCGTCAACCACCTGCCAGCCTCCGTGGCCCGGAGGTAAATCTGGACGAGCCATCCAGCAGTCGTTCCACACATGGAAGTTCCTTCAGAGAAAGAAAATCAAACTCATTAGACTGGAGGGCTCTGTGTGTCATGTGAGCTCGAGCTTAACCCTTGATGTGTAAAGCTGAGAGGCAGTGACCCGTCATACCAGATAGAGTCTGCATTTAGGAGCTCTATAGGTTCCAGGTTCTCGTCCAGGTACACATCTGTGGTCAACGAGACGTCTGTGTCATGAGCTGAGCTGAAATTGGTCACAGTTCGGCCAGGAATGCCAAGACACCTTAAAACTGAAAGAAAAATAGGATTATTAGGTTATTTTAGCTGTTGTATAACAATACAGATTCAAACAAAACAAGTAATTAGCTGACCTGTAGTGACGACGCCAGCAAAGACCCAGCATTGGCCATACTTTACAGGAGTGCCTTTATTTGTATGATATTCACTTAGGATTTCCACACTTCCACTCCATGTCGTTGGAGCAGTCCCATTTGTATAATCCCCAGACCAATTCCCTTCCACAACACCGTGGTCATCAACACTGTTGATCTAAAAAATAGAATCATTATTATTATTATTATTATTATTATTATTATTATTATTATTATTATTATTATTATTATTATTATTATTATTATTATTATTATTATTATTATTATTATTATGTTGATTTGGTGAACTTTTGAAATAAAATAATGTTGAGGTAAAAAATTATGTCTGTATCAAACCATACAGAAATGAACACATCCTAAACGTGAGCATCCTCTATTTATGAAATAGCCATTTATGGATGACCCAAATTTCACAAGAATCTATAAAACTATTGTTGGGATACAACAATGCGAAATCTCCTCATCTGAAACACATTAACAGCCTTATAAACTGTAAAAAGAAAAGAAAAAGGTTTTCCTGTCTTTAGCAGTTTAAAATAATATGCATCTGATGTTGAGTCTTTTGTGCATAAAACTAAAATGATGATTAAAAACTAACTATGAGCTGATTGCAGCACTAAAGTAAAAGCCAGAGTATCACCAAAGTCAGTTTGGCTCAAGCTCTTGGTGTAAGTCACACTTGCTCTGACATATGACGATCCATTCAGAAGTTATTTCAGTCTCAGCCTCAGCTGGGACTGCTGACAAAAACGTGTTTTTAAGCTGTAAGTCTGGTGTTGTGACTGAAATGGGATGGCACATGTCAATATGACATCTATAAAAATCTGCTTTTCGTGGGTTGAAAGTGACTCACCATGGCAGCAACTGTTTGATTTCCTATGCAGTCTAACTAACTCTGTGCTGGCACACAAAGTGACTCGTTAGTGTTTGTTGAAATTATGAACTCAAAGCAAAAAAAAAAAAATAATTTATATATATCCCCACTTTCTCTAGATGCTCTGATGAGCAATAGAAAACTTGCTTTCAACTACATGTGTAGTTTATCGTCTCCTATAAAATCCACTGGGTCCTGTTGCTACAATAGTGAGAAAACAAAACAATGATAAAGGCATTTTAAAGATATGCAGGGATGTTTTAATCTTCAGTTTCAGTTTGGGACTTGAAAGCTCCTGGCGGCCTGTCAAACCACTGCTGGGTTGAATGTTGTAGTAAATTTTTTAAAAGACATATAAAAGAATTAAGAGGGGGAAAAAAACAGTCTCACCATGGCTGAGATGACTCGCACCACATTAACTGCATCACCCCAACCTGATGGAGGCGTTCCACTCTTTTCTAGGATGAAGAGGCACGCAGCAAGAATCTCTTCATCAAACTGAAACCAAAAGACAGAAAAGCACAGAGTGGGTGAGAGGAGAGTTGCATAGCTTATTCACTCAACTGGGATGCGAAGAGATGACACAGCCCACTGACCTGCCCGTAGTCCCATGTTCTCACTCCAATCTGATTCATTGTACCGTAGTAGATTCGACCGACATCGTTCAGGACGTACTCCTGTCGCTCTTCTTCAGAATGCAAGTACACTGGATCATCTGACAGAGAGAAAGTAAGAAACAGCTCTAAAGCATGGATTGGACAAACAGTTAACCCTTTATCCAATTTTTCCACAACAAAGTCGCGCAGAGAAAAACGTCACTAAAAGGAGCTTGTAATGCTTTTGTTTGTGCCTAAAAGTGTGTAAAAGTTTGTCGATATTGTTTTCTTCATCTGTAATTAATGAGACGATCAAAGAGTGCTCACTGTAGTGTTTTTATTCTCATAAAGTTCACTTAATTCCAGCAGCAAATGTTACCCGTTCATAAATATCCTGTTGGCTGGCTAACATGATGAAAACCACTTCACATCTGAGGTCAATTTACTCTCATGTCTTCAGTGGAGCTGATGGTGAACTCAAGGTGCATGCTTTTTCAACTCTGATAGTAAACCGGTGTACCTGTTGCTGTAGGTGCTTTAGTTACCAAGATAGCAGCTAAAATGTGTGATAACATTTGTGAATTCAAAGCAATTTTTGTTAGTTTTTCTGGATATATGGATATTGGGCATATTTTTGTGAGACATTTTGCTAATATCAAGAAACAATGACCACACATTTATTTCATGCACAGATGAGGAGAACATGCAAACTCTACAAAGAAAGGCCCCAGTCAGTATTTGAAACCAAACCTGCTTGCTGTGAGGTGAACCGCTGCTCCACCATGCAGCCCAAAATCCTAACATCCTGATATTGTGATTAATGGCTTCAAAAGGCTCCAAATAAACAATATTTTTTTGGTACAATGTTGCAACTGAGTTATAACCTTTGCAATCATTAAAAACAAAACAGTGCATTGTTGTGTTTATTTGGACCTGAGCACTCAATGATACAGATTAATAAGAGGTTTACCTTCACACCAGGGGTTGAACAGGATGTAGATGTCATTTGCAGGGTTGTGTGTGGACAGATACTGGCCATTTACACTGTCTGTTTCTACTCTGAGTTGATATTGGCCAATGATCGCCGTAGGTGGAGAATTCACTGACAGCATCATCTTTTGGTTTTCCTGTTTCATAACCGCAGCCCCCCAGCAATCTTCCTTCAACTGCTCCACCAAAGGTATGATCACATGGGTTTTTTTTGACACAACTGGCAGTGGCCCTTTAAAAAAGAAAAAGTAGGAGATGTACGTCACAGACACATGAAGCAATGAGAAATGTAACAGTATTATCCAATTGTCACACGTCCAGACCTGGGCAGAGTAAAACCGCAGTTTAGTCACTGTATGCTTTTCTCCAGACTTTCTTTCAATCGGAAACCACACCTGCATTCCTCAATTGTGCAAACGGTTTGAATAAATCCAAAACAAATAAACACGCACGCACGCACGCACACACACACACACACACACACACACACACACACACACACACACACACACACACACACACACACACACACACACACACACACACACACACACACACACACACACACACACACACACACACACTGACATCATACATTCCTTTCTCTCACATTAACACCATTACCTTAATAATGACCCTGCTGAATGTAACCAGGGCAATAAAATCATATTTTCCCACAGGAACATTAACAATTTTGTGTCAAGCCACATTTTAGTTCATCCTAAGGGTAGGTTGGACTTCACTAGTGTAGTGTGCTTGCAGGTTTCCGGCCACCCACGCCCAGTAAAACTAGAGTACCCTTATGCAAGCATGCATACGTGCAAGACCACATACAACTCCTTCCCTTGGTTATCACCTTGACTCTTAGAGGGCAAAAGTTGTCACATTCTCCACTCACGTAAAAGAACAAATATTTTTTTGTAAAAACAGAAAAACAAAGAAAAATGTAGAAGCTTACACTAATTGAAGTACTTTCTATGTAAAAGCCTTCTATGAGGAGCGATTATAAAGTTGCCTTAAAAGTATTTCACATTCAATGTAAGTCAACATTTCTGTTGTGAAAAACAAAAGATTCATTCATATCACTGCTGATGTTTTTCTTTGTATCACAAGCTGTACACTTGCTTGGCTTCATGCTTTCTCTCCACGGTTGACTTCCCCTCTCTATTACAGTGTCATCTTTTGACGTTGACACAAGTGACGAGCCAGTTTGAGGAATGGGAAGAGGAGTGTTTGTGTTCAGACAATTGGGGGGAAAAGTAAATAGTTCAAATCAAATCAAACTATATTTGTATGGCATGTTTGTGCACGACAATGCAGCACAAAAATGCTTTAGAGGTTGAAAATTACATAAAAAGAGAGTGATTTTCCCACCCCCTGCCACACTTGTGAACACTAAACACTAACTGAAGCAGATTACAAGTCATATCAAAGATAGATACATGACTAAATAAACATTTCTAAAACCCCACAACAGGCAAAGGTGAAAAGTCTTATTTTTAAAAGGAAGATCTTGAGCCATCTTTAAAAAATAGTTGTCATACCATGCATATTAAAGCATACCTATGTGAAAACTCAAATTTACTCTTCAACCCAGCTAATTGCTTAAACCTATGAACATAACCTAATAGAATAGAATAGAATAGAATAGAATAGAATAGAATAGAATAGAATAGAATAGAATAGAATATTACACATTGAATAGGAAGATTAGAAAGTTCACACATTAAATGAGACAGGATAAAGATCAAATAAGTAATACAAAATACTTCAAATAAGTAATATTAAATGTGAACATGTCAAGCATAACTGTGACTACTATTAGCATAAAAAGAAAGGAATTGTCAGAAAACATCACACACACACTATTTACAAAGAGTTATAGAGTCTGATGGCCACAGGAAAGAAGGATTTCCTCTGGCGCTCCGTACTGCACTTTGCTGGGAAATGTGTGTTGCTTAATAACCCTTATTGCCTTCAAGTTTGTTTGCTCTGTGGAGTAAGTGCCCAGTTTTTGGGCACCACAGATCCCATTTTCACACTGATAAAGTCTGTATTTCATTGTCATTTGGGGTGTTTCACACTGATTGCTGACCCAGATTCAAGTAAAAAATAAAGGGGATTATCACATCAACTTTCCCTTTGTTGATATAGTGAGCCCATTACCTTTCTGGTGTGCGGTAACTATAAGGCTTGTGTGGCCATAGTAAAACGTTTTGCCCCTAAAGCATCTGCTGTCTCACCTCAGAGTTTGCCTCCGTCAGTGGTATTGTCCTTCAACCAAACTCTTTTCCTGTACAAGATGTTCATTTTCATCTGAGCCGGTCAAGAAAGTACAACTGGTCATCACAAAAAGAATTGAAAACCAGCTTGTACAGAAGATAAATAAATAAAAGAAACAGCCACTGTGAACTGAGAAAAAAAAGTGACCAAGAGAGAAAAATGGCAAGGACACACCAAAGCAGCAATATGAGTCACCGGCTGTCTGCAAAACAATGACTGTGAAACACTTGTCGGTGTGAGAAATGTGCGCGATGGAAAATGTATCAACATGGACAACAATGACTGCAAAGAGAGTCTCCAAACAGAAATAATGAGTCACAGTGACGAAGGATTAAGTGGCTGAGACAAGTTAGAACCGGGTCCTGAAATCTAAAGCATAAGAACCTGTAATGGAGGGTGGAGCTATTTGACCTAGTGACCAGTCCAAGTGTAGTCCGCCTCCGCACATTGCCAACTGGGATTGGCTGCTGCACCTTGCCATCCTGAATTGTATACGGCAGCACTGAAGACAAATGGATTGTGATGGATCACCTATACAGTGGGGAATTTCACTGAAGAACATATAGTTGTTTACTCTATAACGCAATACATCAGTTTCACTTGGTAACTGTTGAATCACATTATCCACCACATGAGCCTATACGTAAAAGTACGACTTCATATTCAAGGTAAACCGTGGTAATTTTGCATTTACTTTATTCTTGCACTTTATTTGTAAGTGTTTTTTTTTTAATGGATGACAACATGGCCATTTGTCTGCATATTTTTGTGGGACTAATCAGATGCTCCCAAGGGGTAGGTTCACAAGTTTACAAAGAACAAACTTTGCATTTGGCTTTTATCTCATTAACTAATAAACAGTTAAATTTATGTTTTGGCAAAGACTGAGGTGATTTATTTAGTAGACATTCAAGACAAACTGAATATTTTCAGTGAGAAAAAGAAACACAGAATCGTAAAACTGTCAGAGTAAATCTACAGTCCGCTTGACAGTTAAACTCTGACAGGCGTCATGAAAATTACAGCCTCTGTGACGATGTTAGAAAAGCTTCGGGTTGCAAAAGTTATGGTGAATCACAGAGGCGTCAAATTGTTTGGTTGTCACTGACTTTCACCCAAACTCTGAAAACTACAATCTGAAAAATGCGTGTTGTTTCAAGATGGGCTGCAGTGAGGTTGGATTACAGTGTTTGGACCGAGCAGAGTGGGGGAGGTGGGAGGTGGGAGGTGGGGGTGCGGCTTGGCAACAAACAATATGAACAGAGAACTGAGTGGTGGGGGAAAAAAAAAAATGGCATGTTCCTTTTTGTGGGTAGTCTCAGGAATCTTTACAAACATACAAACTGGTCTCATCTCCAGCTGCTGTTGTCCCCTTGTTTCATGTTGGTGTGACAGATGGCTTATTTAGATCACGAGGTTATGAATCACAATCAAAGCTGTTGATTTTGTTAATACAAAATCCGATCTCAATGGGTTGGGAAAACACTGAACACAATCTTTCTCGACATTTTCCTAGTTTACTTGCAAAACATGTTTCATTCACTGAAACAAAATATTTCTTCCAATGTATATCTTTATATAAATAAAGATTGAATGTATATGGAATTGTTAAATATTGCACTTCCAGTTAAAATGACATACTCTGCCTTAATCATAGTTTTTAAACCTCACTTGGATCACCCACTGCTGTAGGTGAGGGATATTCTGCTCTCCGTGGAGTTAAGGATAACAGGAAGGAGTACAGCTGGTGGATTGAGGCTTGAACACTTGGTAATGGAAGAATTAATGGTGAATAGTCAATAAAAGGAGCCGTCGGTTATAGCGGAGGTGAAGACTCGGCATCTGCTAAATGTTCTCCTGGGAACATAGCAACCAGAAATGTTACCATAGCAATAGTAACCAAAAATCCCTCTCGCTCTCTCTCTCTCCCTCTCTCATTATATTCCTATAAATCTATCTGGCTCGCATGTGAAGCCAACAGGGGCTCTGCCCTATGTGTGTGCAAGCATGAACAAAATTAACAGCAGAAGACAAGGGCATGAAAGCCAAACTTCTCGGGTACCCTATGCTTTCTCTCACAACCCCAAAACCATCTCATCTTCCCACTCCTCTGACTGCCCAGTGAGGAAGCGGTTTAATTTGGCATGTGCAGCTCTGCACAGCGATCGAGGGCAGCATGAGAACGAGTGAGCACTCGGTGCAAGCTGGATCGTGTCCATCCAGTTTCACACACATTTTTGAATTCCAGTCCAGCCATGAGGAGAAGTGCAGTATCGTCTATGGAGGCAAGGGCTGTTGCCTATACATGCTCCATAATTCATGAATTGTTGGGGTGAAATTCACCATGGAGTTTTATCCAACTAACCTGTTTTGAGTTCTAGATGAAGCTTGTCAGTGTCGGGGTTAAAAGGTCTGGACAGGGTTATCCACATATTGAAGTTCTGCCCCCTTCGGATAATGAAGTTATCGCTTTGGTAGAGATCTGTGTGGTGTTGCTTGCGATTTTCCCCTGATTTGCTCTTCATGAGATCGACTGATTGCACTTTCAGAAGAAGTTCTGTGAAAACAAAAGAAATGAATGACTGAAATCTATCTATTCTTTTCATTCTTGATATACAAAAAAAAAAAAAAAACACCCGTGAAGGGAAAGTTATCCAATCACCTTCAAGCTCGTTGGCACCAGTCAAAGGTTTGTCAGTGTTTTCCTCTTTCTCTGGATCGTCAATCCCGGTGACCATCGTATCTGTGACGTCATCGTCATTGATTTGGGGGCAGCAGCATGGACAGGCCCTACGCAGCCACCGCCGACATGCATTTTCTTTCTTAAAGTCATCTTCTTCCAGTTCCTCTTCTTCTCCCACCGTGTCCTCCCCGAATCCCAGAGTGACAGATGGAAACCGACCTACTGCAGATCTGTCTCGTATTGAACGTGTCTCTGCAGGCATCCTGAAAAAAATACAAGCACATTCAGGAATTTGCCATTGAGCCTCCATTTGTGTTCTTTTGCAGAACTTTTATTTGTCACAAACACAGTTATACACAGTGAAATGTGATCAGCAGCTGTTCCAGACCAAGACCACAATGTAACGATAAGAATAAAGACTAAAACACACAAGAAAAGTCTTGTCCGTCATCCTCTTTGTGTTTTCCTTCAGGCAGCTGTAATGCCGCCCGGCTGGCAGCAGAGAGAACAGTCTGCGGCTGGGGTGGATGGACTCACTCAGACCTGCATCGTTTGTTGTAAAAGTCCTGCAGTTTGGGGAAGATGGTTCTGATGGTGCGCTCTGCCGAGCGGACCACCCTCCGCAGGGCCAAGAAGTCCTGCTGGGTGCTGCTGCCCATTCAGGTGATGATACTTCCAGCCAAAACACTTTCAATGGTGCAGGTGTAACACAAGCAACACTCAATATCACAGCTGCAATTGATACCACTGCGCATATTTCTCTTGTGGTGCAATTGGTGCCTGAAAAAACTGTCACCATGGATGGATTGTGTAAGCTATTTTAAAGGTAGTCTGGCATCCAATTATTTCACAGAAAAAAAACATGAAACAGATTATTAGAAGGGCAGCAGTATTTAGCAATATTTTAATCCTCTTGATCAGCACAATCGTTTGATGTGTACTAACAGCTTCATTACTGATATCTTTTATGCACATTCCATTTATGAACTCAGGATCAGACGGAGCCATTTGTTTATTCCAGTCTTTCACATGAAGTCAGATGTTTTTATTGCATTTATTATTTATTATTTATTATAACAAAACTCGCAGGCACTGTCAAAGAAAAGCCTTAAAGTAATGAGAACTATCACCATACACATGCAATGTGGAAATCAGTGTTGTTCAGTTTCAACATTTAGCATTCTGTCTAAATGCTGTGTTTAGTTGAATGTATACTGTATTTCAAAACTATTTGCAAATTTGAATTTGAAGCAAGTAACCTGATTTGAAAAGGGAGAACAATGACGTAACACAGCAACTTCTGTGTTACATCAGTATATGTTCAAACATATTTGAAACATTGTGAACTGAGAGGGCCAGTGATTTGTCTCTGTTTGGTTCTCAATTTCTGTTTCTCAGACTCATCTTTTTTCATAATGTGTGACTTTATAACAGTCAGCTCACCACCACCTGAACCCTTTGAATATGAAGTCAAAAATCTCTTCTGGCATCGTCTGCGCAAATAGGAAATAAACATGTTGTACCATAAGTTACAGATTCATGTGCCTTCACAGATGTGCAAATGACCCCCAGCATAGGGGTCCATCACAGACATTGGCTTTCTAGTGTTAAGGGCTTGAAGATTATAACCAGCAAGAGTTGTTTCCTTCTCTCTTGCAGATAGATTGTGTGGTTTCTCAGCTGTGCACTGCAGATAATTAGACCCTCATGTTCTGACAACAGTACACTAAAAAGGTTTTTTTTTTAGTGTATTTTTGTACAGGCTGCTTGTGCAGACTCTCACTGAGTGGTGAGCCCTTCCTTTTCATTTCGAACATATTATCTTTCCCAAATTGATGGTCCATTTTTTCCCCCCTAACCATGTCATGGAATTGACTGGTTGTCAATTTGACAACCTTTGACAACCATGTCATGGTACTGACAGGTTGTCAATTTTCCGCATTACTATATTTATTTCAGCTATGCAAGTTAAAGAAACATTATGAAAACTACAACAATGAAAGGTAGACCCAAAGCAGGAAATATTTTGTATTTGTAATTGATTTGAAAACTTTCTGAGCTTTAAGACCAAGCTATTAAAACAACAACAACAACAACAACAAAACCTGGAATCCTTCAACTTTAAGTCCTGTCAAGCAGGTGGCCTAAATGTGGAGGAGCAGCAAGCAAGAGGTGGAGTCTCAAGAGGATCACACACATTTAGCAGTTTGACCTCTTCAGCATAGAAGCAGTTTTTGACTCTGGTGGTTCAGCTTCTAATGGTCCACACCCTCCAGGGTGAAAGGATACAGTAGCAAACACTATGTGTGGGCTGGAAGCTGCATGAGCTTCTTCCTAATGCATGAGACATTTTTCCTTCATGTGGAGGTGTAGAGGACTCTGGTGGTCACTTTTTCACCACGCTGCAGACATATAATAGGAACACATCTGGGGCTGATTCACAAACGCTCACTATCCGATTTATTATCCGGTAAAAGTGTCCACAAGGATTTCTGGGATCTTAAAATGCACTCTGATCCACAATCACACTAAGAAAATCCTTTTTTTTTCTAAAGCAAAGTGCTTTTTATTGCCTTTCTGTCATTGAAAGGAGTAAACAAACTAACCAACACATTAAAAAATTATCATGTCACGCAATAAAACATTTTTTATAATTGTATTCTTTTGCTGATTCCACTCTGATAGGTTTGTAGTTTTGCGCTGATACTGGTTATTATGTTGTTCTCTGGTCGTTTCCTGTCATTGAAAGGAGTAAACAGGAGTAAACAAACTAACCAACACATTAAAAAATTCTCATGTCACACAACAAAATATTTTTTATAATTGTTTTCCTTTGCTGATTCCACTCCGATACATTCCAAGAAATGCGACAAACCCTTTTCCACACAGGCTTTGCATTCGTTAGTGGCAGTGACTTTTGCCCAAATAAGCTCACATGAAGCAATAGAGAGACTGACAATGAGTTCATTCCTTATTCATATACCAGTGAGGTTGCGACAGTGAGCGCAGGCAGGCAAATAGTGTAAAAGGCAAAGGGTGTCGCCTCCAAGTTGAAAAGGGTTCTTCATGGTTACTGCTGACAAACAACAGAATTTCAAAACTGCCACATACATTTTTTTTATTGAGTCATTTTAACTACAAAACTACAAAATGCTTGTTGTGGAAGGGCATCGGTTGGTCTTGAAGCCAGACCAGTTTTATAACAACTGCTTTTAATAGTGTAAGCAAGGTTTTATGTGTTGCTGTTTTTTAAAAACTGTAACAGGAATTTCAGTAGGGATGAATACATTGAAATTTCAATGAAGATTTCTGTGGTTGTGATTTAAATAACACTTAACTCAAGTAACCTTGAATTTGGGCCAGTAAAGGCACGGAGACACATGTGTGACACGCAAATCTCATAGAAGGAAATTGGCTTGCATTTGAACCCAGCACTTTCCTCTTGTGACAGCATCAGACATATCAGCCAGACCCGGAGCATTAGACCGCATTGGGGAGATCTCAAAGATAAACAACACAACAATAGGTGAGATTCTTCTTGCTGACTTTTTCTTGGCATTCCACCCATCAGTTTCTGCAACTTCAGTTCTGACCACAGTGGCTGATAAACTGACTGACGGCTAAGAACTAGTTTATCACAATGCACCTTGGCCTTGAAGGTTTTCGTTTCTCGCCTTCATTATTACTAATGTCATGTCTCAAATCACATATTTCCATAGCTACGGATGCTATTTTGACTGCACGAGAAGGTTCACATTGTCAAGTGCGGCAACTCGTGGTGCACTCTGACAACTGACAAGGCATACTCCAAACAGCCACAGGCAGGTGTGAAAAGCTCCACATGCTGCCTCCTCAATGGCTTACGTGATAATTACTGAGACTGAAAGCGATACGACTGTATGCAGAAGTGACTGACATCAGCCGGCTTGTACAATATTTCAGATCCAGAAAACATATTGCATCACAGCACATCACATTCTTATCCAGAGCTGCCACTGTCTGCACTGCACAGTGAGATGAAGACTTAGACCTCTTAATGGTGCCCGGCAGCAGAGGCGACACTCCGTGACTCGCCACCGATGATCGGGCCACTGACAGCTGAACCTGCTCCCGAAACCAGACTCTTTTCGCTTCTTCATCTGCGTGGTGTTGTCAGGCTGCTGCGTGTCTGCGCACGTCAGGCGATTACACCAATCGCACACTCAGAATCTTTTGTTCCAGTTAATCGGGAGTACATATGGTCCCAGAAAACGTGTTCAGATGTCAGGGTCAAAGTTCACTCCCATGACTCCTCCAGCAGACACAGCAGACTCTGGCGCTATTCATTAAAGCAGTAGATTTTTCCTCTGGGAGGGTGGTGATTCGGTGAAAGCGTCCCTCAGCTGCACTCATGACCCATATGCCTGAAGGCTGATTTCTCTGAGGCACAAAGCCACACTCACTGGTGTCAGAGATACAATAGTCACATGACTTATTCATAATTACTGACTTAATACGTGTGATTTGCCATGTGTGAGACCGCCCGTGTGTTTGAGCATTCGTACAAAACCAAAAACAACAGCAGGGTATTATTGTAATAGCTCTCAAAATCTGTGCTTTTCCTGCGAAATAACAAGTTACATCCACTCAGGGAGCAGACTGACATTAAAGCAAAGTCTGAGAGAGTAAAGTAAGCCAGAAAGTCCACTGAGGTTATTACGAGTGAACCAGTAAAAAGCAACAGCACAGTTATGAGAGTGGCTGCCTGCTTTCCCTTTTAAATAAAGCAAACAGAAACTCACGGACTCAATCAACAGCCGAGTGCAGTAAAGAGTTACCAAAACATACAGCAGAGAGACAGAGAGAGGCGTGAAAGAGCTCAATTAGACTCACTCAGCAGTGTCAGAATGGAGGTGTCGTGGAGTCTACAGGAAGAAGTCTTCTGTTCACTGTCTCTTTTTTGTTTCACAGTCAAGCTCCAACTTCAGGGCAGTCTTAAATACTTGGCTCGGATGGCAAGGACACGCCTTCCTTTTGTACAGACCGATGCTTTGTGAAATTTACAGCTGAAACCACTTAAGAGTTTTGCAAGCAACTGCTTACCGTCCATGGAAAAATACAGCTCACAGCTATTACAAATACATTGAACTTTCTTTACAAAAAAAGGTTTTGTACTACAATGTCTTCTGTTTGTGAGAACAGAAGACAAGACATTGTGTTTCAGAACACAAAGGAAAAGATGGTCTATAATGTTAAGATCAGGATTAACTTTTCCTAACTGAGAAAGTTAGCCTGTAGTGCAGGCTGAATCAGGTCACCTCGATTTCTTGTAGTCAAACTTCTGAAGGTTTGTAGTTTTGAGTTGATGCTGGGTATTTTGTTGTTCTCTGGCCGTTTCCTTCCTCACACAATCCCTTAGCAACAGAGGTCTCGACCATTGATGGGCATTTCTTCCTGTTAAAGACAGATTTTCCCTTGCCACTCTTGTTGATATGAGATTGATCAGCTTTTTTTCTTTATAGGTCATGTATGTGCCATGAAAGAATTATAATGTTACAATTACTATAAAAATTGAACTGGAGTTGAATACAATCATTAATGGTCATTGACTCTGTACTGTAATAAAAATTAAAAAACGATCAAATGTACACTGTTGGACAATTTCGATAATTGCCTTTCACTGTAAAGGTTCCAATTACATGTTGGTTTGATTCAGGGCCTTAGATTCTTTGTGTGTGCACGTGTGTTTCTCTCTCTGGCTTTCTCCTCAATCCCCAGACTTTGTGCTCCTCGGGTAATTAGTGAAACTTGTGGCTGACTGTGGCTCCAGCTGGTAGAGTGGGTCAACCTCCAATCCTAAGGTTGGTGCTTCATGCCCTTGGAGAAAAAAAACACCTCAAAACACAGCGTGACCACCTTACACAGCAGGTGGCGTATGAATGAGTGAATGATTGAGTGTATAAAAATGTGAATGCGACTGATTACGTGAAGCACTGAGAGCGCCAAAGCAGTAAAATATGCCACAAGTGGATGTGCTGGAGCTTGTAATTCATTCCGTTTGAAAAGATCTGTCAAGGACACGCAACCTGTTCATTGTATAGGCGGCGTTTCACTCGCTGTCAGCTGGAATTGGCTCTACGCAGTTCTGGGGTACAAACAATGTGAAAAATACATTTTAAAGCTCAGATGTGGGCTGATTTAAAAAAAAAAAATGTTTATTAATTAAACAAGCATTGTCAGATTGCCCTGAGGAAAGTCAGCAGACCTCCTCGCTGATCTTTGATGTTCTGAATTATTACTCCGGTGGACTAACAAGCAGGATCAGGACAGATCATGAACCCAGATTGGGAACCACTGCTGCAGATTATAGATGGCTGCATAGTGGAATGTGATAGATCAAGCATGAAACCAACAAAAAAAAGAGTCAGATGATAATTGATTCCAACCTCTAAAATGAAACTGTCTTCATAGTGTGTGTTTTGATAATCAAATTATATCCTGCATGCAAAGTGAAATGGCTCCCAAGTATAATTTTTTCACTATTTATTTAAACCCACTAGTTGTGTACAGCATTCATGCTTTTTTTTTTAATTGAATAAATTCTTGGCAATAGGTGTAAACTTAGTGTCTTCAATTAAAGGCAGTATTTACCACTTAAAAACACACGCTCAAAAATACTATATTATCCCAGTGAATTCAGCTGTCATTCCTTTTTTATTATTCTCACCTTTGTCACTGCTTTGCTGTGACACATAGAAAGGTTGACTGTTGGATCAGTGTGGAGATGTGATGCACACCTCTCACACAGGAGGTTCAGCCACTAATTCATCCGACTGTCAGCTTCAGTTGAAGGGAGCGGACGTCCACCTCCTCTTGTCAGACATCACACAGGTCTGTGTGAACTAGAAATCCCAGTAATGTACACGGACTGGTTGAGTAGGTTTATGTTGACTGTGTGATGGAGTGTCAAGTGCAACTAAGAGGACTCGCCGAGAATGGTGTTTTGATCTTCTGGAAGTAAAAAAATCAAGTGTGAAACACAATTACACATCTTCAACCAGAGAGAGACCACTTTCGGAGATTACCGGTGCATTGATTGACTGTAGAATCTCTCAACCAAGGGTTTCTATTTTTCATATTCTTCATTTGGTCCTGATGAATTTTAAATAAATGTTTTTTTTAAACTGATAAACATGCTCTCGCTTCTCAAAAAAAAAAGAAAAATGAAAAAGGTTTTCAATTCTATTTTGTTGGCGAGTATAAATCTAATAGATTGTATATGAGCTCCTCCAGAATCATAATTAGTGTGTCTTCAGCGTGTTTCAAACCAACTTTGGTCAATATTCAGACTGTTATGATCATTGTATAACAACCTCAATAGCACCACTGTTATGTTTGACAAACAATTTTTTAATCAGTTTTCACTGAGCAGCGGTTTCTCTTATGAACTTTAGTCTTGTCAAACACACATAAACTCTTTTGTTGTCATCGGGGACGTAAACCACATGAGTCTGCAGCCTGTTAAATTTGCTAACAAGCAATGGAGCCTGATACCAAAGTTACTATGGCAACAGACGGAAAACCAAGTTACTGTGCCGTAAAAGTATACCTACTGTACGCTGCAGCAGTGGAGGAGAGAGATGGCATTGGAGGAAGTTATTGCCCGAATTAACGCATGTTTGAATGCATTACATTGACTTAACATTTAACTCTTTAGGTGCAATCCAACAGTAGAAAGGTAACTTAAAAGCAGCTATGAATTAAATGTAAAACCATAATTCAGAATACAAAGGCCGATTTGTATGATTGCTATGATTGCACATCACTATGATTTAAAATTTAGTTTTTAAATTGAAGTAGGCTATTAAATAAAAAAAATTAAAAAAATTCAGTAACTACTTCAAGTAATAATTTCAACCCCTAACAAAATGTTGTTTGAACTGATCCTTTCTGTTAATATCACACAATGAATAGATTCATACAATGTTAACACATCTGCAAAAACACTGCTGTGCATATAATGTGCTCTGATGTGAGCACAGGGGTCAATTACCCCATGGGAATTAATACAGTGATTAAAAAAAAGTTATCTCAAAGTATTGCTGCCTTGACGTTGAAAATAACCGAAAATCCACTTCTGGAGGTAGACGGATAGAAAGTCAGAGTTTCCTCTACAAAATCTGCCAACGAGCAGGTTATGTTCACAGTCTGTTACCGTGGCGACTTATTCTGAGTTAAATTTAGCTCTCTTTCTGGAACGGATAACAGAGTTTCCCTCATTTCATGGAATACTGCCGAAAACTGTGAGCTCCCTCTGTATCCTGAATCCTCATCATGGTGTGCGTGTTTGAGTGTTGATGTGCCCTGCAAACCTCATCGTGATGATCTTGTTTCAGTCCAGCTTCACATGATAGAGGATGTTAGTAGTCCAGGTGAAGTGAGCAAAATGTTGGAACATTGGAGGCTTATGAGCCTCTGTACTTTCTCTCTGTAAATTCAGTGGTTAGAGTGTTGAGTGTATTTCAATCTACTGGAGTCTAGTATCATTTCATTTGTCTTTATGGTGTTAATGTAAAGGTTTGAGATCGCCAAATTCTCAATATATTAGGAAGCTATACATAGAATCTAATCGAATAGTTATGAGACATTTTAAACGTGAGTTGATACTTTGTTCTGGCTACAAAGGAGCTGGAAATATTACATTTTTCTTTGTATGTTACAAGTGAAGGTGCACACATACTCTGCAAGAATAGAGATACATTTTTTTTTTCTTTCCACCAATGTGGCTTGAACGAGAACAAAATTTGTTCTTGCCAAGAAATGTCATTTTCCAGAGTGAAGTTCACAACGTGCACCAAGTCAATCATGTGTGCTTTAAAGATTTTCACCAAATCACAACAGTTGGACACCACACACGAAATAAGCAACCTGAAAAAAGTGTAAAACCAGAACTGTGAGGGAAAAAAACATATAGAGATAGATAGGGGGGGGGGGGGGGGGGGTTTCTCTCTCGAGTTAGATCTTTATAGTTCCTTTTAATTTCCATTCCATTTATGTACGCACCTTAAGAACAGTTTGCTTGGAGTTCAGCGATGTGAGCAACAGCATCAACTTGATATGAGGAGTCGCAAAACTGAACAGAGGATATGAAGGTGTCCACAAATTAACAGTGACAGTGGAGTAATTAAAAGCTGCGCCAGGTAATTACCGGTAATACTAGCAACATTTTAAAACTTCTCATGGGTTACAGATCAGAGGTTGCATCGATTCATCTGTTCAAGGCTGCTGCCTGCTCAAAAAGCAACATGAAAGTAAGAAAACATCCACTTGATGCTGGACTGCTGAAGCTTAGCATTGATTAGGACTCAAGGTTCCTGGACTGCGGAGTTTGCCTTCCACAAAATACAGTTGTGATCACGCATACCGTCACACTTGATATAAACAGGGTAAACAGTGAATTAAATTGAGATCCACTACTACAACTTTCTCCTAAGGAATGCAGAGTGAATCCAGAAAGACAGAAACCAACACGTACACAGAGAGCGTACCAGAAGGCAGTGACACAATGTGTGCTGTTTATTACTGGGTTTGTGACTCACTGTGCAACAGTGTCATGTCATATTGAAGGATTTACACAACCTTTTTTTGAAAGAAAAAAAAAAAAGTGTAGGTGAACGACGAGGTCCTTTATTCATCTGGTTTAAGCTTTTCTGTCCAGCTCGGTTTTATAGGAGCCATAATCTGGTACTGTTGCTCATCCAACCATATTCCATTCAGTGCTTTTGCATGCAATATGGTGTTGTATTAGAGATACTTGTAACCACAATGAAGAAATGCACACGCACGTGTACACACACAAAAAAACAGGTGTTATACTGTAGAGGTTAAAATGGGCTACGACGTGCTCCGGGGTATCAGGCTGTCAGACCCTCGGGCTTTTCTGTGACACATTCTCCAAAATAAGTAGAACAAACTGGTCTTAAGAGGGTTTTTTTGTTGTTGTTTTTTTAAAAAGAAGAAACACCCACTCACTCATTTCACTGCCAAACAGACGACAACAACTGAACAACAGGACACATGATGGCACTGGCTGCTTCCCAGCATTCGATCAGAGCAGGAGGTCCGTGACGGAGGGCAGCAGCTCGGCGAGCTCCGACTCAATATTGGCCGTCTGAGTGACAGGGTTGCCACGGAGATCAAGGCGCTTCAGCTTCGGGCACGAGGCCAGCGGTTGAAGATCTGTCAGTGTCGAGATTTCTGCACATTTGGGTTAATGAAAAAGCCTTCGCGTGTGCAGCGGTGAGCAAATATTAATAACGAGCGGGAGAGTGATGCACATGTTCTCAACGCATGGTGAAGAAGTCAGAGGTCAATGTGAAATGAAGCGCGGTGATCAGAATGAATATTTCGAAATATAAAACACAGAGCCCTCGAAATGGATTGCTGCGGTCATTATAAGAAAATAGAAAAAAAACCTAAATAAAACAAATCTTGAGCCCAGCCTCAATGTCATGACCCGGAAACCCCATTATTCATCTCAATTGTATGCGAGGGAAGTGAAGCATGAAGGGAGGGAGTGTGGATGCCAGTGATGTGCTGGTAAGTGCTTGTTGTCTTCTTAATGACGCTGTTTGCTCAGTCAAATTGCAGCTCTTATTTGTACTTTCATTTTGAGATCTGAGTAAAATAAAATGTCCTTTGTAACCAATTCAAAAGATCTCTACAACTGCAATTTTCTCAAATTCAGGGCTTTGTTTTTCTTTTCGGCAGCAATAAGCTATTTGGAGGTAATTCACACGTTCTGAGCTGCAAGGGGAGTGTTGCGATTGCAATGTAAAAGTATGCGATTCACACTATGGTGCTCGAGAATATATCCATTTTACAAGAATGTAATCATCAAAAATTTTATGTTTTTAGCCACACGTTTAAAATTGTACAAACTCTACATGTCATGGGATCTAATGTGTCAAATCCATGATGAAAACAAACACAAATATATTAAATTGATATAAAGCAGCTTTTGTGAAGAACAAAGACATTTCTGACCAGTTTGGAGTGTTGTGGTTTTGTCAATTTAACCAGTGATCACTCGCCAACCAACCATGACGTTATGACCTGTGACAGGTGAAGTGGATAACAGTGATTAGCGTTTTATCATGACACCTGGTATCATCAGACAGAAGGTGAGCATTTTGTCATCAAGCAGGAAAATGTCAAATGAAACCTCTCTTTCATATGAAGGACTAAATATGCCAAAATTGAATAACTGAATAAATAAATACACCACTGAATAATTAATTAAATGTGTCATTAACTAATTAAAATGAGAATTAAAAATCTAAACGTATCAATTCATTACAATACCAATAACAACTCATTTTATATAAAAAAAACAAAACGTATATAATTATTTCACTATTTAAACCATTATTTAATCATTCTGTCCGGTGTCGCACTGCTTCATGAATTTATTTCATGTCAAACTCGCCCCTCAAAGTCAGTGGGCGGACCCTTCCACCTGATTGGACGAGTTTGACAGATAAAAATATTCATGAAGCAGTGCAACACTGGACCATGAAATAATGATATATGTTTTTACATAAAATGTATTGGTATTTTAAGGAAATAAACACATTTATATATATATAATTTTAATAAACTAATGACATTTCAATGACAATATTTAGTGGTGTATTTAATTTAATTAATATTGGCACATTTAGTACTCCATAGTTTCGAGTCCACATTGGCTGGTATCTAACAAACGGGAAGGATTGAAAAGTGGCGAACTGGAAACAGGGTCACAGTCGGCTCACTGGTGTAAAGGCCGTCTCATGAGGTCCAGTCCAACAGACGAGCTACTGGAGCTTGAAATGCTGCTAAAGTTAATGAGGTCTCTGATGGAAAGATGCTCAAATACCCAACACATTAGTGTTTGACAATGAAGTAAGAAAATGGGTCCCTATACTGTTTTTCATTTGGTCATAATGTTATGGCTGATCTGTGGAAACCAGCAGGAGTTCATATTTGAATAACAAGCACAGCTCCACATTTAGTTGAAGGCTCCATCAAGGTACTGTCTTTTTTTTTTTTTTTTTTTATGTTTATATATCATAACAAAGGTATCATAGCAACGGCACAATTACAAAAGTGAACAAAAATCTTTGATTCAAGGATACTGTTATTCTTCAGGACTACCTCCTCCAGTTTGGGAAGGTGATGCACTCCCTCCAGGTTTTCTATGGCATTATTCGCAGCCTCAAATACCTGCAGGCAAGAAGAACTCATTCATATGCAGAGAAGCAAACTCTAATGTGTTCTTTTCTTACTCCCGACATTGAGGCACAGTCACATTTGAAATTGAGTCCATGCAAGTTTGAAAGTCGTTGGAAGAGCAGCTGAATCACCTCCAGGCACTGCAACATTGCAAACTGAGGAGGCAGGCGTTGGAGCTGATTGGAGGACAGATTGATATGGGTGACCAATAGCAGCTGGTCCAGGTGGCACAAAGTGGTCAAATTCTGTTTGGGATTAAAAAAAAAAAAAAAAAAAAAAGGACATTTAAAAGAATGACACATTAAATAATATCAAAGTCAGCTTTGTTTTTTGTCTTCACTCTGACCTTGTCAGAGATGCTGAAGACGCGCACTTCAGCATATTCCATCTTCAGGATGGTGTTTTCAATCATAAACTTGCTGCACAGGTCGCTGTAGTATGCAGAGCGCATGGAGTCCACTTCCTGGAGGAGAGAGAGCATCCAGTGGATGAGATCTGCCAACACTTGTGCACAATATAATTTCAGGTCAGCGTCATTGACCGTTCTGAATATGAACGGTACTCACTCGGAGTGTCTGGAAATGAGCAAGTGTCTCCTTTTCATATCCCAGCGGGTCGAGTGCCCTCATCAGGAGGATAATGGTCAGTAAGCACCCTTCCAACGTGAGCACACAGGTCAGTGACGAAGGGTCGACACCAGCGCTACCGTGTGTGAAAACGGAGCTTTGCTTCTCTACTGCAGTGAAGTTAAAAGCACTCACATTTATTCAGCGGCTCCAACTCTTGCAGCTGGTTAACGGATTGTAGCTCCGACTGTAGAACCGAGGTCTTCTCCACTGAAAGCTCACTCCTACGCACAAATGGCACACTTGGTTTTAACTCCTCTAAAAGCTCCAACAACAAAATGCGTTGACTGAACGGTACCTGAACAGTTCCTGATCAGTAGCAGAGTCCCGACACCAGCTTTCACTTCGACCTTCGGAAAATGAAAGCCCACATGTTTATGAATCTCATAGAAACACAGAGAAATGCATCTCTTGGTCAGAACTGGTGAGGACATGCTATTGACTCTCCTCAGGATTATTGCTACTTCCAACAAAATACACAAAGTACAATGACTAAAAAAATGTTTTATATAAACTGCTAAGTGGTGCGGCTTGAGCTACATTAAAAAAAAATGGGTGTAAACATATCTCCACTGCAGCTCATGTGAACAGAGACGATGTACATTAGCGATCCCTGTTCAAATGCTTATTTTACAGTAAAACAAAAAAATGCTTCTATTAATATGGATGACTGACTTTTTTTTTTTTATTGCTATGACCTTGAAGAACCCATGGGAATGTGGCAAGGAAAATGCAAGCATAGTAAACAAAAAAAAAAGAAAGAAGAAAAATAACCCCCTTGTGCATTCACTGGGTGTTCCACTTATCCGTGATTTTAATGTTGTACGAGACCTGCACATTTATGGTCAAAATTGCCTTGGGCAACTTCTGGGACTCCCAGTTAAGATTTTAACACCACTGTGTGGCAATATGTTAGTATTAATGTTGTTTTCAACAGCAGCTCAAGATGGGATCGATACTCAAAGACAGCTTTCCTGTACATGGCCTGACTATTTTCTAATTTCAACATTAAGCCTTTAATAACACAATCACTTTCATTATTCGTTTTAACAACTCTTGCTCACACACACACTGAGAGATTACTGATAACATCACCAGATTTTTATTTTAGTTTGAGGATAAAGGTTGTATTGCTTATTTGTTCAGTTATGTGTGAGTAGAGTCTTTGCATTAGTGACAAGCTGCTAATTCGGTTTCATCCCAAATTTTGTTCTCATTATTGTTTGTTTGTTGACTTTACCACCATCAACAATCAACAATTTGCTACAAATGATTTTCCACAAATAACCACTTCTGGATTATAATCCTTCTCTTAGCCACAATGCAAGCTTAGCTTGTAACAACATTGACAAATCCATATGTCCGATTGTGTGTGGAGATAAACTGGTTGCACCTGTGTACAGCGCACAGTCCCTGTGAGTGTGTTTTTCAGTCCAGTGCACCGTCAGGTTGTGTTCATTGGTTATGTCGTTGATCGTTCCAGGAGGGAGGTCACAGATCTGAGCAGGTGTTAAGGGCAGAAAGGTTCCACGTGTGAAATATTATTTTGACAAATAAGTTGAATATCAACTTTACATCTAGGTGCAGGGTGTATATTAGAAAGTAGGCATCCAAAGTACTAATTTAGACAAGTATGACTTGAGTATGAATGAAATTTGAGAACTGCAGCCAATTGAATAAATGTTAGGAGTTAAAGGGACATCTGAAAGACGTATAATGAATATTACAATATAAACCTGCACCTAAGACTATCAAGATGGTATAGTTGTAGTAGTAGTAGTAGTAGTGTTTACTTCAGGCTGCTAACAGCCGGATAATCAAGGTTTGTTTACATGCAGAGGTGTATTAAGCCCAGGAAAGATCATAACTCCATACCATCCCCCCAAAAAATACATATCACTTCAATTGGCGGTTCTGAATGTGTCTTTTATGAACATGGCCTAGAAAAGCGTGCATTAAATACTAATGACTTTTCTACATTAAGTATAAAGATGACATTTACATAGAATTTTTTTTTTTTTTTTTTTTTTTATGATACAGCTATAGTTACCCCTATAGCTGTAGAATGAAATAAATAAATAAAATGTTCAGCCTAAACATGGTCTTTATACTACCCTGCAGGAGCAATCTTAATAGACTCAGCTGTCACTGCCCGTCTAACTGAAGCTGGAGTCCTCCTGTGTGGCAGAACAATGATCATCATTAAAAAGAAAAACAGAACACTGTTGTGCATACCATAGTGCTGCATCAGTGTGGTACGTGAAAACTAATGTAGACAGGGTGTTAAGCACAGGAGCCGGCTCAATCAGAGCAACACAGCACGACACCCGCTATTACAGATTGTCGACTAGGATATCGTTACTGCAGCAGTAACTTGTCAGTCTTGACTGGTAATGTGAAAGGATACCCAGACGGGGCTGTGTTTAAAGCGTGGGTGAACACTTCTCCACTCCACTCTCTGGGGCTGACCGTCGAGGACCAGCAACAGGCCGACTGACTGTGCCTGACAGGACAAAAGCAGGGAAACAGCTCGTCAAGTCACACAAAGCAGCATATGAACGCTGTAAAACAATTATTTCTCTCCAGAGTATGAGTCCCACACATTTCTCAATAATAACCCATAAAATACATCAATCATTCACTGGCGGAATGGAGTACTAGATAGAGATTTAACATAGGAAAAGTCAGAAATAAGAATGTCTGTGAGCAGTGTGAGGAGCATGTACCAGGATATCATGGCTGATATATGCTGAATCCACTAAAAAAGAAATAACGTCCAAATAAGACGTTCGTTTTTGCAGATTTGATTTGCTCACGTTTCTGTGTTCCTACCCTCATTCTCAACCGTGCCGATCATTCCACAAATGCATGTTCTCAAACAATGTTGCACCACTTGAAAGCGCATACAGCTGGCTTTCCAACAGTACAGGATATTGTGTCAAGAAGCATTGCTTGAGCATTTTTTATTTATTTTTTTTTAAATCTACTCCAGACAAATTGTAGTACTTTTTTGGAGATTAGTTGCCCCAAAATAAAACCGCTGACTATTAAACTATGCACCCATACTGCACAATCAGTACATTAGAAAACGTGCAGGCTTTGGTCGATACATCAAAAGGCGGCCAGTTGACTATTCAAGGTTATATTGATTTACATGAAATTAAATACACACAAAATACGTCATTATTAGAATGGCTGAACACAATTGCAAACTACATCCTAAAAGTTAAGCATCCCAAAATGCTTGCCGTTTTCTGCCCATCTCACAAGCAGCGAGAATATGAGAAACACTGCTCAATACAATAGTCCACCAACACAAGAGCTTCAACCTGACAACTCAAAACCTTGCACGTGTGATTGGAGCAAACATCATTGAATATGATTACCTTCATGCAGGTGAAATTTATGATATAACATTATACTGCAGAACTGTACCCCAAAAAGGTGGCTGGTGAGTTTTCATTAAAAAATAAATAAATAAATGCATAAATAAAAAAAAGAAGCTCATTCTAATTTCATGACACACCATATAATCATTCCAAATGACAACACAATCTGTCACATCGACATAATTCAAAACAAATAGATAAGTGACTCAATGGGCCATATGGAAGCCTCGAGTCAGACAAACGACGCCTAAAGACGCACAAGAAACTGTTGCTTTTCGGCAGCAGGTTCATTCAGTAAATAAATCCACTACACAAGCTGAACTTGAGATGCACACCAAGGATTTAGAGTCAGTTGTGAGAGACAGTCAAGTGCAAATACTGACATTGACAGGCCTGGAGAAGGCGACGGCCACCCGTTCTTCATCTCGACTGACATAAACACAGCTTATCATCTCTTCACGCTCCGCTGTTGGACAGACAAAAGGCTTAGATGGGTGGAATCTGTGCTTGATGGATGAAAAACTCCACATTCCTTTCATGCAGGAAAGTAACGGCATTTAATTGGACACATTGACATACCTCTGCCTAAAAGCCAACGGTAGTAAAACCAAGCACTCTGGTCATTGGGATCAGTGAAGAAAGCATTTTGTACAAGCTCATACTCTGAAAAAAAAAGAAAAGAAATGACATTGTAGTCAGATTGTAAACATGCTGAAGTGTTCATGTCACACAAAGTACATTTTACGGCGATTATGAACACTTAAACTGCCCCCTATCTTCTGCTGTTACAAACTACAAGTGAAGAGATTACCTTTGAGTAGCTGCTCCTCGCAGACACGATGGGAGTGTGTTTGAGGGGAGGGTGGCGGGGATGGCTGCCGGGGCTCGCGGCATGGTGAGGGAGGCTCAGGAGACTCGGGGTGGAGCAGCGGCAGCAAGGTGCTACGATAGTGCCAGCTGGAATAGTTAGAAAAGTTGGAGCCGATCAAGCGGTCAGTGAACTCCAGCTCTTGATCCACGGGTACACCGGACATCTTCACAACCATTCGGCGGTAATCCCAGCAGTGGACTGGGAGAAAACAGAAGGGCATGATGTCAAATATATATATTTAATAAAACAAACAAACAAAAAACATTACAAACACCCTGCTGCTTCCTTTTCCTACTCACAGTTGCGGTCATCAAGGCTCAAGCAGCGATCACACAGGCTCAGCTCTCTTGCCCAGTCGGGCCGAGGCAAGCGAGCCGAGACCCAGCCGCGGTGGTGCCAGCTGCCGTAGGACTTTGGATTGACCTTCAGGCAAGACTCCAGGAAAGCCAACTCCGCCCCATAAATCTTTTGCACTTCATCCTCGTTTCTGAGAGAGACAATGGTAAACAAAACAAAACCGTTACTTTTCTGCTGCGGTACAGAAGGAGCTGTGAATCGACAAAAGGGGGCAAACGTCAGAAACATTTTCTGACTTGACAGTCTCCAGGTGCATCAGGATTTCTCTTCTGTAGTTCCAGAGGGTGGCAAAGTCCGGGTTGGACGACAGGAGTTGTTGGGTCAGCTGAAGAGCCTCGTCATCCCAAACGCCCTCCTTCCTCTGTAGTGGAAAGGGAGGCAGGCAAAAGATGGTGAAATAAGCCCACGTAAACATGTTTGTGGAAAAAGGTGAGACACCCACAGAGGTTCTGAGAGAGGATGCAAATTGCAAACAAGAAACCTTAAACCAGACTTGGATCCATGATTTGGCTGTGAGGTGACGTTGTTAAGCACTGCACCTCAATGACGCCAGAGTAAATATTGGGTCATTTATAGTCAAACAACTGGAGACTTGAACATGACAATATTAATATACCATTTTCAATTACATCTTATTCACACATGATAAAATATAGATTTGGCATCTTAAAAGCAAGTGTATAAAGCTGTTTGTCTGCATTGATACTGTAATCACACCAAAAGCAACAGGGATACTTGTTATATTCTTATCTTTATCACACCATCTGTAGGAGTGGGCATATCAACTTCTACTGAAGACATGTTTTAATTGGAAAACAAAGATGAGCCATCTTCTCCTAAAACTGCTGTGCTTTGTGGCAAACGTTGTGTTGAGCCTTATGTTTAGGAGCAGGTCATTACAGACTGCTAAAACTTTTCATTCATATTGAGCAACAGTGTCAGAGTTCAGTTTTTGTATGTAAAAATGAACAAGCGACTTCTGGAACACATGACACAGGGCAGGATACACCCTGGACATCAAACCACACACTCACATTCATACTTGGGGACAATTTCATGTCATCAATTAACCTCTGGAGGAAACCTGTGCACAGATGGAGAACATGCAAACTCCCACCGCCAGTAGTTGAACCCATGACCTTGTTACTCTGAGGCAAGAACAAGAATTCAAGTTACTACCAGCCATGGCAATGGCTAGTGAAGCATGACAGGCTTTTCTGTAATGTCTTGCAATGACAATACTGGTTATCTGTTACAAGTTTGCAAGCTATACTCAAGATATGGCCCAAAAATCACCCCGCCTTGCCGGGGCCAGGAGCTGGATAGCCACCAGCTATGGCTTCAATACACAGTGCAGGCCAACTTTCCAAAGCACCTTAGAGAAACATGCATCTCGTGCTGCCACATAGATCTTCAGCTTCTTTTCTCTCTCCTTCCTTTTCTCCTCCTCCTGCTGGGCTGTGGATTTGATCTTCACACGACCATGCTGTCCAAGACACACAGAAGGTAACATTTAAAAATCCATACAGTCCTCAGTGATTACACTAACCCTTTAAAGAAAAGTGAGCAGATAAATGATTACTCACCATCTTCAATGGGAATGAATGAGACTTCTTTAGTTAACCTGCTTGTGTGTAAACAACATGATGAGTGTCAGGCAGCACGGAGAACATAGGAGCAGGACGGATGCACGTTATTACAGCCTTACTGGTTAACTTTGCACAGTGCTTATATACGTTTTACAGAGGCAGGTAAACAAAAACAGTTCAGTTCGTAGTTAGCCAGCTAATTAGCCCCGCTGTGAGAGAATAGCTCAGAATAAACAGCGACACAAGACACACCTCACACCACCGCCGTGCACCGAGAACCTCAGGACACCTCCACGAAGCGACCGGCGCTGCTTAATCCAGCTGCTGCAGATGTTATTTCACAAAGATGTGGGATTTGTTTGATTTGTCGTGTCACTACCAGGAAGGACTACAATCCTCCTCTTCCGTCGCAGGAGAAATACGTCACAGGGAGTCTCCTCACAACCACGTCTGTCTGCTGCCTTCTAGTGGCCAAAAATGCGAATTAGATAGATAGATAGATAGATAGATAGATAGATAGATAGATAGATAGATAGATAGATAGATAGATAGATAGATAGATAGATAGATAGATAGATAGATAGATAGATAGATAGATAGATTGACTGGATGCGAACTACCCCCATTATGAGACAGGAGCGTGCCTTTATTGCATGATTTGTGAAATACTCTAAAATATTGGTAAAATATTGTTTTTTGCCTGTGTATTTCCTTTTTGCTTTTTGTTTGTTTTCCGTTTTTTCATGACCATGTGTAAAATTAGGCTGTTTTTCTTAATTTTTATTTGTGGATGAGGGTGAATCTTCACTCTTTCACGTTAATAAAGTTGCCGGCCTGCATGCAGTACTTGTCCTCACCATTGTAGTGTGGGGACACTAGTCTTAAACGTCAATCTAAATCAGACAGCCGTTCAATTTCAAACTGAGAAACCTTCTAAATTTCGGATTTCCGAATAAAACTAAGCTGGGGGAGTCTGAGGAGCAGCAACCGGTAGCAATCTTTGTCTTTGGTGGCTTCTGTCTTAAGGTAATGTCTATAAACTGTACTTAATATTCAGCAGTGTGTTATTTAAGATGGTGCTAAGGACTGCATATCTGGTAGCCTGGATCTTTATTTTAAATTTTAATTCTGACGGTCATGCGTATTTGGTGTCAATTATTGGTTTGTTGATGCGTGTAAACAGAACTACAAAAACGTGACGAAATATGATTATTTTATAGCACTGAGTACATTATATTAATCAGGTGTTGTCTTTATTCATTGTGGGGAAACTATCAAGCGCAGTCTGGGATTAAATTGCCAAGATTTCATATATCCTTTTGAAAATAGAATTAAAAAAAGTTACGTTTGGTGATTTTCATTTCAGTGGGGAATTTGTGGTGCTTCAATGTGAATATAAATCCGAGAGTCAATCCCCAGTGTATGTTCTTCCCAACACCTTTATTTATGTTTTCCAGAAATATTGAACACAAGCAATTCAAAATTCTCAAAACTCCCTCATAACAGACAATTACGTCAAATTACATCTTTATTCAATTAGAAAATTACCATATTCCACCATCCAATACACTTGTATTTAAACATATTTGCCCAATGTGTAATCTCAGATTACATCCTTTAACAAATCAATAATAGAAATAGCGCAGTTCCAGAACAGAAATTAATTGAAGTCAACAACACAACAACAGCACTTTAAATATCCAATGCAGTGGATAAGCAGGAATTAATGTTTACATTAAAATTAAACCGATGATTAAGATAATCAAGATGAAACAAGCAATCATTTCAACAAAACAAAAAGGCCCTCATTGCACATCTTTATCCTCAGGCTGCTTGGGTATTGGTGGAGAAAACATGAATTTTCAGCTACTGCTGTCACATATGGGCGATGTCATTATCTTCTGTGGTGACAACATCACCAGCTTTTCCTGGTCACCAATTATTTTTACTTAAGGTACCATGCTTTTAAGTTATATAACAAGTTACCTGCTGAAAATGCAATTCATTTTGCTCATGAATAGTTTGACATTTGACATTACATCCTATAAACCAGCCTCCGAGAACACTCAGCTTGAGAATACAAAGCATGCAAAGCAAGAACATCTTTTACAGGTGGACTTTTCACAGTGATTGTAGCAGATTTCATTAATGCAAGTTTAAATTCAAACTTTTCATTCACCTGTTGAAAGGGTGAAGTAATTGTTGTGGACGAAATCTGATTGCACAGCACAGCACAAATGTGTCTTACATTTTTCTCTATCATGTCTGAAACAACAACAAAAAAACCCATCTCTAAAGCCTACGACATCATATGGAAACCAGTGTTGGTCTATTGGGCCTATTCATCAGGAAGAGACTGGTAGCTGTATCTGTCATAACTCTCAGTTCCGAATCCCGAAGACTGGCTAAGGTTGAGTGTTGCTTGGCTGTTGGTCCAGCCATACTGCTGTCCTGAACTGTCAGTGGAATTTATCCTGTTGACCGGAAACTCGAACATGGGCGATGGACTCTCTTCGCTCACTGAAAATTAAACAGAGACACATTTTGATTGGGTTTCTACTTGGCGGCACTGCGTTTGATGGTTAAAATTATTGTGTCATTTGTACTCACTGTCTGGGGGCGGAAACTCTTTGCTGCTTCGGAGGGCAATGGAACACATCAGGATTTCCTTGTCCAGCCTCTCAATTTCCAGGTTGACCTTGGTTAGGATTTTGTCCTCTTTTTCTTCCTGTTTCTTTTGGCCAATTCCCTTGGTTTTGATCTTGGGAACATCAACTGTAGAAATTAATTGAATTGAAATATTAAAAGAAAATTATGTTTTCAATATATTGTCTAGAAGAGAATTTGCAGATTCTCAACATAGTAAAATACTCACTCAGTGACTTGGGTTTGAGTTTTACTGCACTTCCAATGAGCTCAGCTTGCAAATTAACAAATATGTGCCTGTAGCGGCTCAGCCAGTAATACTTTCTTTTATTGAAATCTTGCTCTATTTGCTGCCTCATGACATTTGTCTTCTGCCTCCTTCTGGCCAGGTCTTGAATCCCCAGGTAGACGTCTCTCATCTTGGGGCAGAAGAGCCGTTCCTTGTTTCCTGCCACCATTTCCTCGATCTTTTCCAACAGCTCTGTGACCTGGGCGACATCGTTTTTCTTCACGTTGTTGAGGACGTGGTATCTATTCTCACACTTGTCCACCAACCAACGCAGGGTGCCATCTTCTCTCTCAATGTGCTGCTCCACTGACTTATCGACCAGCTTGTCTCCGTACGTGAACAGAACCATCGCATGCTTCCAGACACTGGCATCAAAGAGATTCATGTAGTCCTTGAGGTCGGCTCTGTGAGCTTCTGTGAGCTTCACCTCCAAGGCAACGACCAGCAGGACAACATGAACCCCCAAAGGGCTGAGTGACAGTCCTCTCACAATTTCTCCGTCTGTCTCTTCGGTATTGCGGGAGGCCTTTGGCGACCAGCCTGGGGTGTCAATCACTGTGACGAGTCGGCCAGCAACGTTCGCCACATCTACCTGACATCGGTCATTCTGGCGAACGGAAAACACATCTTTATGTAGAATGTTGTTCCCTGTGGTCGTCTTCCCAAACGTCTTCTGACCAAGCATCACTAACCTCAGCTCCTGCTTATGGCTACCTGAAAAAAAGAAAAAACAGTTTTCACAATGGTGTAATTTTGATTTAATTTTTTTAAATCGCACAAATGCTCACAGACAATACTGGGATGGTGCTAAACTGTAAAAGTAACCTGGAGTTCTCCATTGGCCAAGAACTACAGAGCCATCCCACTGTCAGAGAGGCACTTTTTTTGTTTAGGCTACATGTATTATTTAATACAAGAGTGTCAACAGGCTTATATGTACTACTGCTGCTCTCTTTCATCTCTGTCCTTTTGCTGGTTCGTGATATTTTTGGGAAACCGGCTCTGGCTTCACCAGGCAGATTCACTTACTACATCATCACTGGATGACTCTTTAGCTTACCTCTCAAGTTTTTCCTCCTCTTCATGACAAGTTCCTGCCTCTGCGAGGCTCCTTCTTCCACTCTTCTTCTCTTCTCCTCAATGGTGGCAAACAGCTGTTCATCGCAAGCAAAATGCTCACTGTTGTTTCGGATCACAGTCCCGGTGATTTTGTCCAGCAGCTCTGTGACTTGTGCAGGATCACTTCGATCTCTGTTATTGAGGACGTGGTACCTGTTGCCACACTTGTCAACTAACATCTGTAAGTCCTCCCCCTCGCCTTCAATGTACTCCTCAATGGTGTGACTTCCCAGCCAGTCTCCTCTGGTGAAAACGATTATTGTGTGCTTCCATACTTCATCTCCAAGAAGCTCCAAATGTGTGGTCACCGAATTCAAGTGCTTGGCATTAAATGATGCATCTGCATCTATCACCAACAGGAAGATGTGGGGCCCAGGGCGGCACAGGAACACACTGCGCTTTATTTCATCTTTGATCGCCTCTGGAGTGTCAAATGCGCTGTATTCTTTCCACCAACCCGGCGTGTCAACAAAACATATTTCTGTTGTACCCACAAGTCCCTGGTGTTCCGTCGAGTGTGCCGTTCTTTTCCCCTCTTCTCCCTTTTTGAATCCCATGATGGTGTTCACCACTGACGTTTTCCCAACGCTTCGGCTTCCCAAAAGAACCATCCGGAGATTTTCTAAAGGCGTCGTCTTTTCTGTTATCACACAACAGACACAGGTTAACCAAAAAGCTGATTAATCAAAATTCACATAATTCTATGTTCTCTATCAAAGTCTAAGAAAATTCTGACATAAATGATAAACACATTTATCTTTAAGTGGGTGAATTAAATTGCCATTATGGGTAAAAAATTATTTATTAAAAAATGAATCTGCTCTGTATAATAGTTGTGGTATTTAAAGTTTCCACCAGGGGGCATCAGATAACTTCTTAGAATGTTTTGTGGATTACTTCTTTTCTGGGGTAAACAAACAAATAACAAGTCTGAGGTAAGTTAGAAGAAAGGTTCACATATTTTACATCTTGTGATTCTGTGAAAAAAATCCACGCCTGACATTTAGTTTCTTTTTTCACTTTCTCACAGTCATGTCATCACTACACTCAGATGTGGTTTCACTCACCTGACATGAGGTCCATCATGTATTGTTTGTCTTCTTCTACCCTTCTCTTTCTTTCTTCTGCATTTTCCGCAACCTCTGCTTGCCTCTTTTCGATGATCTTCAGAATCTGTTCATCCACCTCATAGTGCCCACCCTTGTTCTCCTTCACCATCTCGTCTATCTTCTCCAGCAGCAACGAGACCTGAGTGGTGCTGCTTTTGTCCTTGTTGTTGAACACATGGTATCTGTTCTTGCACTTGTCTATCACCCACTTCAGTGCGTCCCCCTCACATTCAATGTGTTGCTCTACTGTCTTCCCCGCAAGGAAGTCCCCGTAGGTGAACAACACCATGGTGTATTTCCATGCCCGCTCAGCCAGGAGCTTCATGTGCTCCGCCAAGATGGTCTTCTGCTCTGCGTTGAAAGCTGTGTCCACAGGAATGACGAGGAGAAAAACATTTGGTCCGGGTGGGCACTTGGAGACATTGAGCCTGAATCTTTGCTTGTCTCCTTCCGGGATCTGAGTGAGGGATAAAGAGCTGTTCCACCCAGGAGCATCGACCACAACAAGGTTTCTGCCCTCCACCTCTTCATGCCGCACTTCACACTGAGTTGTTCTGATTCGGCCACACACAAATGTTTCCCTTCTCAGAATAGTGTTGGCACACGAGCTCATTCCAGACAATCTACCTCCAATAAGTACAAGTCTGATCTCCTCTGGAAAACAAAGACAAACGTATCACTTTGAGACCGCTATGCAGAAATAGAGGATAGATTGTACAACAATGATGTTTTCTGATTGTAGAACAGCGTCAAAATCTTGTTGATAATGATTTTCATTCATATAAAATGGATGCAGAAACATCTGTAAAAGAAGTTGCTCATTTCCTTGAGCTGAATAGCAATCTGCATTTCAAAATGACAAGATCATCACATGATGTCTGTGTTGTTTTTGATGAATGATACCTTGTGAAACTAGTTTTGGTTTATTTTTGATTCCTGTTCATGTGACAATCTGGGTATGATTAATAGAATGAGACAAAACCAAAGCAGTGAAACATTTTTAGAATGACCCTGAACCGAAACGGGGGGGGGGGGGGGGGGGCAACAAAATAGGAAGCTACAGTGACAAGGAGAAAATGCAGAACAAAATAAAAAAAAGTGACAAATCAACTCTGATTTACACTTGGTGGGGGGAGCATCTGACAGACTGTCAAAACATTGGCCAAATGTTTTACAATTCTTCAACAAAATAGCTGATTATTACCTTAAAATGTTCAGTTAGTTGTTTGTTATTTTTGGAAACAACAATTTGTAAGGCTTTTCCAAGGTTGACTTTTGACTTAAAGTGAAACAAAGAAAGAGATGCAGTGAGGGAACTTTACTTTACACCAGATGGATGTAAGGTAAAGTTCGAGAAAGGAACGCTTGTTTGTTTGTTTGTTTGTTGTTGTTGTTGTTGTTCTTAGGATGTGAGTATTTTCATGTTGGTTCGATTTAATATATGTATATAAATTTTAACAGTCATATTCTTTATTTTCTTACATATTTAACATACTGACTTACTGCAGTGTCTGTGCTGTATATTGTTTGTATTTCAATTTATACATTATTATTGTTTATTTGGCAATAGCCTACATTTTTAAGGTTTGTTTTCCGAATTTTAATTACTCTCCACTTTACATGGCTTGTTACAAATGTGAATGCAGAGAACAAAAATAAAAACTTCTTCTCTTGCTTCTCTTGCATTTCCCTTTCATCCATTAAATGGTTGTTTGTTCACTCGTCAAGCAAATGCAAAAAATAAGACAAGTACAGCCAGTAAGTTTCAATTGTTTCAATGGATGAGCAATAAACTGTAGACATTTTAATTCCATACAATGTCATGTTTACGGAATCATTAACTCTTTATTTTCTATCTATGGTGTAAATATCTTGCTTTAGACTCCAAGAGCTTCAGGGCTGCCCTGTTTGTTTATATGAAAATATAATGTAAATTAGATGGCGGAAAAGGTAAAAAGGTGGTGAAGCAACATTGTCGTGCTTGGGACAAACTATAAGCTCATATGTGAGAAACATTTTCATTTTCAATTTTCAAATACCCGCGTTATTATGCTTCTGATTTTAATTGATGTCCTGGTTGTTATCAATGTTATGCAATGTGTCCTTGCCATAAATTTTAAAAATAGTTAATGTTTTGTGGAATGGTAAAATGTCTTACTTTCAACACTTTTAAAAAAAAATAATTATTTTAGAATATATTCACTGATTCATATTTTGGATATGTAGTTGACTATTCACACCAAAACAAGGAAAAAGTCTAAAGTTATAATTGTAATATGCATGTCCATGAACATTGACAAAACATAAAAATACACCAAAACAAGGATTGTCTTTGTATAATAGAAATGAGTTTTCACAATGATTTTTGTTTTGTTTAAAGAGTTCACATTTCTGCAATTTTCAGTTCAGCTTCTCATTTACATATAAAAAAGTGTTTATTATCTATGTTTTGTTTATGCAGTAGTATTCATTAATTAATAAAAGGATTACTATTGCAAGAACACATCATCAGTAGGGTAAAGCTGACCTGTCTCACGACGGTCTAAACCCAGCTCACGTTCCCTATTACTGGGTGAACAATTCAACGCTTGGTGAATTCTATTTCACACTGATAGGAAGAGCCGACATCGAAATTTACCTGTGTAAATATGTATAATATACGTTTGTTGTTGTACTTGGACTGAATTTAGTGTGCTCAAGAGGGAAGGGTTTTTTGCTGTGTTTTTATTTATTTTATTGTTCCTGGGGGAAAAAACTCAAATGTGTGCTTTTTCTTTTTGAAGTATACTTTGTTGCATTGTTATATTGGAACTACGGAGTTAAAAGTGTGCTTTAAGGATGTATTGTGTGATATAACTCCGCATGAAAAGATATGTGTACTAAATAAGCAGGATTACTATTGCAACAACACATCATCAGTAGGTTCAAACTAACCTGTCTCACGACGGTCTAGTGTTGGCGTGGGAGGAGTTTTCCCATAAGGAAAGCATAGACGGGGCTTTTTTTTACTGTTTTACCAGCAATGACCAATCTGGTCAAACTGGTTTTTTTGTTGTGGGTACAACTGCATGAACTGCGACACTGTACTTCATTGCTCGACAAGTCTGCCAGTAGTTATTGCTTTGAGGAAGATAGTAATAGTTACAATAATTGTGATTGAAATTAGAGAGTTTTCTGTCTTTCCCTGTTAAACAGACAGAAACAGTAGCTATGCTGTCCTAACCAGTAAAAACGAATTTATTTCAAACAAACAATAAACAGTGGTATGAGATCAACATAATGAATAAAGTGTTAAAGCTTCATAAACTTACATCTGGAGCAAGTTTAACTACAGATTTAGCCATTTATCTTTGATTGTACTTGATCAACTCACCAGTGCTGCTCTCCATGTCGGCGTCTCCGGTCCTGTCTTTGTGACTCTGCTCCACCCAGGTGAACAAATCTGAGCACACTCGAGTGGATCAAATCTGTCTCTCTCCAGAGGAAAAAATATTTTAAGAATAAAGTATTCAGGCAGATTGTGCTACCTGTCCACCATCTCGGACTGCATGCAGTGACAACTGCCCGCAATGTCAGTGTCAGTTTAACAGGTACGTTACGCATATTCACAGCCAAACCGGTTGGACAACTCCTCCGATAAGCAAATCATTTTCAGCAGGTGGATGAATCTCGATGAGTTTTAAAAGAAAAGGTTTTGTCAAACATGTCCTGTTGAACAGTAACTATGGAGGAGCATAAGAGATGTCTTTTTCTTGTTTGACTGTTTTCCCACATAATTCAAGCCCTCTAAAAAAAAAACAACACACATTTATTTTCCTAAAGAAATGCATTATTTGGAATATTCGGCACATTGTAACAGAAGACGGCAAAGGCCACAACATAATTCAATTGATGTTCATTGCACGCTGTCAGTTCAAATCTACCATCTCGTCTGCCCTTGGTATTTGTTGCGCTCTTTCTTACTGTTCACACAAAACAATCTTTCACAGATCAAACAATGTAGGAATGCAACTCAAAGGTTGACGGTTATTTGTGGAGAGGAGCACAAACAGAGGGTGGAGAGCAAAACACAAGTGTGTAATTATAAAAGGCAAGGCTTGACACAAAAGCAGTTGGCAAGCATAAGTATGAACAAACACATCACAAGATATCAGAGTCCATTTAATATAGGCACCAGACAAAATTCTGGGAAGACATGAAGCAACAAACAAAGAAATCTAAAATAAAACACCCATAAAACCCTATAATTTTGACAGAGAAAAACATTTAATTTGGGTTTATTGAAGGCCATGTAGAAAGACACTGTTGTACCTGCAGAAAACCTCCACATGCACAGTGAGAACATGCAAAGTCCAAAAGCTGGACAAGAATTGTTTTGCTGTGGGCCGACAGTTCTCACCCATCCTGACCCCAAACTCCAGTGTATTATTTAGAAGGACACCGTTTTAACCTGCAGAAAGGAACCATAAACCACAAACTCTTGGCGATCTATATATTTCACATTACACTGATGTTTTTGTTTTGTTTTTTCCAGAGTGTTTATTCAACATTTTATAAGTAAGAACATTGTCTTGTATTCTGTCAGAAACACAGTGGCCATATGATGCACTGTGTTATTTATAGTCTTCTACGTGCCAGGGTAGGAGTGTTTATCCAGCAGATTGGACATCTCCATCCAGGACAAGTCCCACTGCACCTCTGTTACATCCTGCTTCGTAGCAGGAAGTGCTACGGCTGGTACGTCCTCTTTGGAGAGAGGCCAGCAGCTCCGGCTGCAAAACTTGTTTTTCCTTAAAGGACACAATAATAAGTGAAGCACTTTGAAACCTTGGTTGCTTTGTGATTCAGTTCTGCAAGGCAGTATTTCTATAGAGTTATTCACATCATTTCAGTTGTTTATCTAAAACCTTTTGAATTGTGTATGTAATTTTTTACATTTTAAGAGACTAATCTTTGTCTTGTAGTCATGAGGAAACTGACCTGTGGTGACGAATTAGCCAAATGGTTAAAGGAGTAACGCACAGAAGGACAACCCCACATGATAGAAGGATCCATTTCCAGGAACCTGTTACGAAGTGCAAATAAAGTTATTTTCAAAAGGATCTGACATCACCACTCATAATAAGCAAACTATATTTTGCTACTCTGTATCATATTCAGTTCTTCATTGGTGGTAAAATACCTCATCATTGCGAGAGTTTGACGTTTGATGTGCACTATGAAAATAAAAGCAAAAAAAACAAAACAATGCAACCTGCATTTCACACCCATAGCATACAGATAATTAAAAATAATTGTGTCTGCATGTAAGATCGCTGGGTTTGGATCACACGTGCAGAGCTGGAGTTTACAGTTAAAGTCTTGAATTATCGACACAAATAATTCCATGCCCCATGTGCAAACACTAGTCTGCTATGTCACTGATATGTCATGGATAGAGGGATCTTTGGATGGAGGCCTCCATAGTGGTTTTTATTACCATGGACATCACCATTCGGTGCGACGATGTGTCAGTGGCAGAGATTGACTAGCACGACCACTTTAAGAGGAATACAATTCTGAATCAAACATGAGTGCAGGTGACGGAAAAAGTGCACCTGACTCAATGTGAAGCAATTTCATCACCACCAGAGGGGGCCTTATTCACATTTTAGCACAGACTTTCAGCACTTCAGCAGTATTTTAGGTAGAATAAGTAGTAAAACAACCAAATATTGTCACAAATACTTTGTTTTAGTGATAGCATTTTCATTGAAATATACACTGTATGGGGCAATAAACAGGGGAGGACTTCTGACTTGGAAGTTGAACGTTCACACCTAAAAATTGAACAATAGTAAAGATAACAGTAAAATATGAATAATAACATCTTTAATTTGATGGGTATTGCTTTTATAAAGTCAAATTTGAATATGAAAAACATATAAGAAATGAAAAAATAACACCTTATGTTACTTTAATCAGTTATTGCTGTCTCACATAGTCCTCAAAAACGTTATGGATAAATGTATTGCAAATGAGGATTATTTTTACCTCTAGTGGAGGCTTCAGTCCCATGAGTTGATGTGAAGTTACCTGAAAGAATAACAAGTGATATCTCAAGCACAAATAAATACTACATTCTATTGGTCCTATTAACTAATTGCCATGAAGATCTATGGCTGACCTCGGTCAAGTCTCACTGCCAGCCAGCTCTCTGGACTCTGCATCGTTCGATCTTGGGACGCACACTTGTAGAAGCCTTCATCTTGCTGTGTCACGTTCACAATATTCATCTTGGTGACTGTGTTTGAACTAGAGGAAGTGGAAGTGGTGATTTCTTCTCCATTTTTAAAGAATATCACCTTATTATGGTTTGCTCTGAAGGACTGACAGTATAGGATGACCTCATCACCCTCAAATACAGGGAAAGCTGGTGTTTTTAAGATCATGTTGCCACCTGTAGAATAAGGACAGAAGATAGAATTAATTCCATATTATTGATCCGTGTTTCAACATGGACTGTGATTGTAATTGCTTTTCTGTAGTGTGTTCTTGGTGCAGGCTCCTAAAAAAAAAACCTTTACACAAAATTCACAGCTTACTGTGATGTTGACTGTACTGCTGTGACCCTCTGTGCTTTCACACCAGTAAAGTCCACTGTTCCCACTGGCAGTTACAATAGAACACGTGTCAGATCTTCCTGCACTTGCAGCACCATAATGTGGCGAACAAAGTTCAGGTTCTTTACCTCGAGCGCCCCCTGTTTGGCCCAGAGAGTAGTGCTTCAGTTTCCAACCTGTGGAGCGGGTCACAACTTATTGATGTAATTATTTTGGGTACTTTGATTTCTTTTTATCACTTTTTTCCTGTTCATAATACTATCCATTGTACTCTGATAATTGTTGCTGCTGTATGTTTCAGAACTGCTTATGTTCCACTTTATTATCATCTTTTTCTAATACTCTTTTGTAGAAGTGATTCTTAATCTGTCCGCCTGTCCGTCATATTTCTAAGTGCAGATTTGGCAGCAATATTAAGGGCAAAGATGGTCAGATATCCCTATCCCCAACAACTTCCTTCCACTACCTCTTCTAAGGTGACCTCAAGCCAGTCCTAGACCAGACAAGAGCTATAATCGTCCGAGCAGGTTGACCTCAGATTGACTTCAGGTTGACCTTGCAGTGAGAGGTACCAGTCGACCTCAAACAGGAGGCAATAGAACATCCTAATCAGGTGTCTGAACAATTGCAACTCCGCATTGAGTCTCTGCTGGATAGCTAAGCCCTTTATGCATTCACAGAGCATGATGAAACCCTGTGGAGAAAGCCCATTTCAACTGCTGGTTTTGATGAGCACATTCTGTCAATTATGACTCAAAGTTCATGACCATAGATGATGGTGGCAATGCAGACTGACTGATAATCAGAGAGCTTTGCTTTAAGCCCCACCAGAACATGGCTGCAGCCTCTTCTCGTAATCAGCAGTATTTCCAACAATGCCCTTTATCATCAATTAGGGTCGATCACAAGATTCCTAATGTCAAATATATTTCTGGAAAAATAAAGGTCAATTTAAATAAAAATGAATTAACCATCTGGAGGATACGAACCACTGAAGATGAAGATATTTGAATTAATATAATGTAAGTGGGTAATTTGATAACAGGAATTCAGACAGTTTGGGAATTGCATTTGTTAGTGTCTGTCTGCTATACTATATTTTAGGACACAAAAGTTATTAAAAACAACAACAAATAGAGGGATGTCATATAATGATGTAAAAACTGCATGAATATGTATGGTGTGTGAGAAGGTAATCTATCCAACATTGTAAGGATTCCAGTTTGTTTTCCAGGTGTTCATCCACTTGGTAATCTGTGATAGAGACCCAGCTAAATATATACAATCATCCTTTGCCATTATAACAACCTCATTCCAAAATCCACAAGCATTATTGTGGTGTATACAGTTCTAACATCTTCCACTCTACTGGCAAGACTTCAAGATGTTGGATTTTGTCTGTGGGAACTTTGACTCGTTCATCCAGAAAAGAATTTGTAGGATCAGCCTGATGTTGAACAAGAGGACAGGCCATCTCCTTTCTGGTTTATCCCAAAGGTGTTAAATGGGTTTATGTCAGAGCTTTGTGTGGGTTAGTCAAGTCCTTCCACACCAGATTCATCCCACCAAGCCTTCCTGGGGCTTATTTTCTGCCCTTGGGCGCTGTGTTGCTTGAAACAAAAAAAAAGGCTTTTCCGACAAACTGCTCTCACCAATTTTAAAACCAATATTTGTAAAGGTCCTCTGTAAACAAAAGGATTAACATTTTTATTTTGTGAATTAAGGCACTCCCAGAAAAAGCAACAACTATTTATACATCCCAAATGTTACAAATGGCTTGTTCATTGCACAGCCAGATTAAGACGTTAGACTTGTTGCTTTGCAGAAAACAATTCCAAAAGCTCCAGAGTCCTACAGTGGCCTCATCCTCAGCCCTCATCCTGGTGCTTTTATATCAAATATCAGCTTAGTGATGTCAAGTTGGCATGCAGTTGCCCAGCAAACAAAACCAGGGCAATGATAATCCCAGGACAAAACTTTTCTGCTGATATTATCTCCAGTGGGTCTGCAGTTAATAGGGCAGCAAACGTTTTTACAAACACATTTGTTTCAAGATCCAGGGAGCACACTGTGATTACATGTTGTCGATGTTAAAGTAAAACATTTACTCTGCTTTCATCAGTACCATAGTACTACAAAATCATGCTGAAATCATGAAATGAGCCCTCTTGAACAAGTTACAGTTTCACCTCTGCCGATGACAACTGCATGGCTCAGTGTGCAGCTTCCAGGTACAATAAATAGGTACTTTGTGTATGGTGCATTAATTTTGCGTGATTTTTTTGTGAGGTTTGGGACAACATTTGCCTGGAGGTTACATGTGTGTCACACAACACTTGTCCAACATTCACACAATAGTTTCTGTGCATATGCACGACATAAATTACAAATCTATAGCTGTTGCGACTGTTGCACGGATATTGCATAACAGCTGCAAAGCAATTGAATTCTACCTTCATGAGGTATATTAAGGAAAACAGACCTCACAGTACAGGTGCAAACGCCTCTGGATGAAGACAAGATGGACGTTTTGGGGGATAATTTGTGTTTTCTTGCACGTCCCATCATTTGAAAATTAAATTGAGAACGTTTTAATACAAGTTTGACGGATCTGTGTTAACTACAATGAGTCTCTTTTGCGAGAAAACATAGCTTTAGAACATGTTCAAAATTCAAGTTATCAGGTTTTTTTCAATCCTACAAAGAAATTATGAAATCCATTCAGTTATTTTGTGAACTAAATTAATTTTCTAATCAATTTTTCACAGGACAGGAGCTCATCCTACTGACTGAACCTCCAATCAAATGCTTTTGTACTTGGAATGAATGTGTGCCCTTTGTCCCTGTACTGCAGTTAACTCACTGCAGTAACACTCTCACCGAGGTAGATTGTGGACCTTGGAGGTAACACAGTGACATTGGCCGTCCAAGAATCTGCAGGGGAATAAAGCCTCATTATAATCCTTGTCATGCTTATATCTACTACAGTTCAGCTGTGTGCCACAGATGAAGGCTTTTTTTTTAATTGGTTTTCATTTCCACCCCATACCTTCAAGTGTAGCGACCTGCTGCACAAATGCACCTGAAATACACACAAAAAAAAAAGTTTCACACAAAGAGACACATCTCGCCAAATGTTTGTGGTCCACCACATTGATGTTTTTTCTTCTGACAGCCAATCAGCATTCAAATGTGCCCAACGGGAAGTGGAGAAGATTTGATCCCACATGTCAGATAGTCATCCATGGTCATCAGCTAAATCATCGATGATAGAAATCAACACAACATAAACTAACATTTAAAAAATAAGGTTTGCTTTTACATTCAAATTTTGAAACAAGCTCCCAGAAGCACATTTGTGTCTACACAGCAGTGCCTCGCTCTGCTTTGAAGAAAATCTCACAAACTCACTCATTCACTCAGGCACACACACACACACACACACACACACACACACACACACACACACACACACACACACACACACACACAACTACAGTGCTGCCACACAGTGCGACACCGAGCAGAGCTTCATACTCCTTAATGAGATGGTTTAGACGGTTATCATCCCCATGGGAACAGAAGGAATGTACACACATTTACTGTACACCCCTGTTAGACATTCGCACGAGCGTGCGCACACACACACACACACACACACACACACAGTACAATCACTACAAAACTACTGCAAGCATATAATTTGAAATGGAAAAAAAACATGTCTCTTAAAAATGGTGAAAACGGGAGGCGCCACCACAACAATGTGTATGTTCTGCTTAAATGAATATTACATTAGTTCAATTCAGACTCTGGCTGCTGCTCATCATTTGAACTCAGACTGTCTGAGACTCCCAGCTGCAGGCGAACAGCCCAGTCAGGTTTATAACCCTGCAAAGCATGCTACTGATATATAATAATATAATAATAATAATAGTATATATATATATGAGTGAGTACAGCTTTGCATCTATGGCAGCACTGTTCTGAAAGCAGATGCCTCTGGAAGCATTTGGACAGGTTTTTCCCTCCAGTGAAAATTGACTTTTTTTTGTTGATGTTTTTTCATATAAAAACAGAACAAAATGTCACAGGTTTTGACCAGAAGATAGTTGGCTATGTTTGACAGTCAAGTAAGTAATATATAATACTCACCGAGCAGTGAGGAGATAAGTATGGTGATCATTCCGTTGACGATTGAGTCTCAGAAGTAGACTCCTGAAGTAGACACCTTTCAGAAATCCTGTGATGTTTGCAAAAGCCTCTTTTACTTTAAAGGCCACAGGACATGAAATAGTCACATTTCTTAGGGGGAGTTTCAACTGACTATCCCAGACAACCGAAAGGCAGAGATGCTGATCTTGGTGGAGCCATTTCCTTCCTGTATGCACTAACAGTTGGAGCCATCAGACATTAGACTTCTGCACAAAAAAGCAAAAATGGGTCGTTTAAGTCACAAAATACTGTATTTCTTGTTTCTCTAATCTTGTTTTCGTGGGACCTCATAAGCTACATATGGAAAATCAATTGTTTCTTTTGTTATTTTTGTTTTTGATTGAGCTGCTGCAGCTGAAAGAGGTTTTCTCATTTCATTTAAGAGTTCATGTTGTCATTTGTTTGCTCTATTTATACCCTCCTCTTTTTGTCACACTTACTGATGATGGGGGTGCTCATTTAGTCTTTGTGGTGCATTTTATTTTACTCACGATCACCCAGTCAGTCACAGGCAGGGTTTGCTAGTTTATTAAATGAGGGAAATCTCAACTCCCAGTCAATTAGTTTTCAGCCAGCCTGCAGCACAGTCCAGCGGTGCAATCCACGATGGAATCGCTCAACGGGAATGGGATGAATTGCCATCAAGGTTAATGTGAATATATATGGTACGTAAAGGATGAATTGTAATGATTTTGCTACTCAACAGAGTCTTGATTTGATGTCAATGCCAGTTTTGGTTCTGTGAAACATCAACAGGGCGACGTTTATGACACCAGGGACCATGATCCAAGGAGAAGCAGAATCGTTCTCAAGTGCCTTCAGCACACTAACATTTATAATTGTGACTTAATTGTCTTCACAGCTTTGGGACTATTTTCAATAAGATTTTCGAGACAACTCATTGATAAAAGAGCCATAAGTTTGGTAATGTGTTCACTTCCATCCATACATTACTTTTGCTTTCTTTATCCAAGTAAAGGTTGCAGGGGTACTGAAGCCAACCCCAGCTGACAATTAACATAAAAAGCAGGGTTTATCCTGGACGAGTCAGCAATCCAACAAAGGGCAAACACAAGGTAGCTGTGGCAATGCAAGACATTTATTCATACAGTGTCACAGACACAGGACTTTACAAAACATATGACAATACACTAGAAATTGATGAATAACAGAAATACGTTAAAACAAAGCAAATAGGACAGGTTGCCTTCCAAGCCCTTCAGGTTGCCTTATCCATGTGTTAAGGCTGCTTCACACTGTGTGATTTTCCAGTGTCCAAGACAAAAGATAACAATCGTTGCCATATCTTTGGTCTCGGCTCTAAATCGATGGTCTCACGTCGCACTGTGTGTCCAGTTCAAGAATGGCCGATGTCACGGTCTTGCGACCGAAGACAACCTGCGATAAACTTGTGACCGTGTCAGAACTGTGTGAGTGTGACAGCTGCTGCGACCTACATCAATGAGAAATGCAGGATGAATTGACTGATCAGCACAACACTGGTGCTAAACCCAAATAGATGCTTTTTGGTTATGAATGCATAGCAGAGCTGCGGAAACAGAAGCTGTACCTTTTTTGGGTGGATTTCTCGCCACACACATATTTGCCACAAGAGCGCGAGCTCCATTCATGCTTCACTTGTTCCTTTTTTGTGAATGAATGGTGCACACTTATGACGTTTTATTATTGTGGACTCACTTCAACTCATGTACATTATACGCTGCAAAGCAGCTTTTTCATTGTGCAATCTGGACACAGCAAACTTCACATTGTGCCTAAAGTTATTAGATTCATGTCGTACAGTTTATAGCGAGCCGTGAACTTATAAGATTGTTAAAATCGCACAGTTAATAGCCGGCCCTAATGTCTTTGGGCAAGTCACTGAAGTATGCAAGCATGCCCAGTGAGACTGCTCAAATTTACCATTTACCACATCAGCTTGTCAAAGATGTCTTCATAATGCCCTCCTCTCTAGGCCATTAGCTGAAAATGCCATGAGGCTGGTGTAAAATTACAAACACTGCAAGCTGCAAGTGAAGTGGAAAGTGAGGCCTTAAAGACACAAAAGTTACATTGGCTTGTTTATGACAGAAACTGATCTGAAGGCAGAAAGAGTCATTCCAAGACAATAATGATTGATGGTGGGCTGTCAGTTACAAGGAGGTTCTTTGAAATGAAAAGCCCCCAGAAGTTTAAGTTAACATACAAGAACAGGCTGTCAACTGTACTCTGGTCAGGTGGTCAGTGCATCACAGGGATAAAGACAATCAAACATACTCTCACACGAAGTTACGGGGATTTTAGAGTCCTTAATTAACCTTAAACGCACGGTGGCGCGCACACAGGCAGAACATGCAAACTGAAGAGCGCCTCATATGAGGCAAAGGTGCAAAAGTCCCTCGGTCCTTCGGCTTTTTACGCGTATCAGCTGAGTCAACTACTAAAACCAAGGTGAGAAAGTTAGAGGAAAAAAAACCTTATTTTTTTTGGGCAGCGAGAGAGCACTTTGCTCGGTATCGTGGGTGCGCTCCCAAACTTGCGCTCAGTCCTCTCACAGGTAAATACAGTCACCTCATTATCCCCCTGCGATCTCTGCCTCCTCCTCCTCCTCCTCCTCGTCCCTCCCTCCACCTCCCGTCGCTCCCGCATCCAGCCTCCCCAACGTTCAGGGTTTCTTCCAGGAAGCGCGTCGGACAGTCGGATGCTCTGCTGGAATGCCTGGGAGCCACGCCGTCCTTTTTGTCCATTTCCGAGCGAAATAGAGGGCGGGGGACGCAGAGGAGGAGAGGGAGAGGGAGCCTGCGGGGAGGCGGCGGAGGAGAGGAACAGGAGGAGGAGGAGGGGTGGATATAGGAGAAAGGAACAGACATGGCCACTAAAGAGATCACTGCCTTTGGTTTCGTTAGTGTGAGCAAGGATATCACAGGTGGGTAAAGACTGCCGCATGGTTGCTTTGCTTGGCGCCTGGTTGCGACACGGAGCCGCGGCGGGTCCCAGTTGCGCGTGAGGTCAGCCTCCGGGATGCGTTTCCTTCCGCGCGCGGCTGTCGGGAGGCTGCAACCGAGCAGACGCATCGGGCTGATTGTCATGAGCTACACCTTTATATTTCGTCCTATAGCTTTCGAGGGCGTCCGTTGCCTCGCGCTCTGCATGGCAGTTGGTCGGTGTGCACATGCATTGTTTACAGTGAGAGAAAAATGCACTATACGTTGCTTTACGTCTGCCCCTCGGGGGGAATCAGGTAATAAACCCTCCTAGCATTAGGCCAGAGAGGGAAAGGGGCGTTGTTAGAATAATGGTGTGCGTGCGTGTGTGTGTGTGTGTGTGTGTGTGTGTGTGTGTGTGTGTGTGTGTGTGTGTGTGTGTGTGTGTGTGCGTGTGCGTGTGTGAGTGTGTAATATAATTTTTGTATCCATGCACGTTTTTACCAGTGTGCCAATTTCACTGGGCTGTTTCACCCTCCTTCATCTCTCTTCTCCTTTAGAGTATTTTATGTTTTATTTTTCTGCAGCCAACCAACCAGAGCGCTATGGTCATTTTACGCGTGTGCTTGTTTTCGTGTGTGTGAAAGTGAAAAGAGGGGTTGGTGTACAGTAGGCAGATGTTCACCGTATCCAAGCCAACATAAAAAAAAAAAAAAAAAAAAAAACAACGCATGGTAGACTAACCCAAAAGCGCAACATAATGCACAAACATATACCGTCCCCACCCCCCCCCCCCCCCCCCCCCCTCAAAACAGCAACAGCTTATACAAACGTCAAAGTCACAGCACACTGCCTCTCGATTCACCGTCGTGCACGCGCGCACGCCCCGGCTGCACACACACGCTCGGGGTATCAGGGACTCTGCTGCTGCGTTAATTACTCCTAATGGCTCTATTAGGCGCACAGTGACGATTAATCCAGTGGAATCCCTGCCTCTTCATTCAGTCACCTGCCGAGCGGCTGCATCGCCTCCTGCTGCCCCGCCTGCACTGACTGACAGGAGGAGCACCTGGTGGCCTGCGGGCCTGCACAAGGTCACCAGAAAGAGACTGTGGTACCTGCTCTTTGGATAGATTTGGAATCGTTGCTCAGTTCAGCACTTGGTGACCCCACCATGAAGTTGGTTCATGGAGAGCACTAATCACAGTGAGGAATGTGTTAAAGTGTTCAAAGTGGCCATCGCCTTGTATTGTTGGGGTAGTATTTGATGTGCAGTCATTTGTGAGCAGAGTTGCAATGCTGTAGCACCCACAATGTGGTGTGGATTTGACCCACATCAAAAACAAGTGGATCTGCTTGTGATAAAGCTGAGGTGTTCAGCTGTGATCCCTGAGATCCACTGTCATGTGTGTTTCGGTCTCTCTGTTTCAAAATGCCTAATTGCAAGAAGGAGCTCCTTACTGGTTTTTTTGATCACCTTGGTGATGAGTTTAAGACACATATTGGAACAACAAATCATCGAAAATGTGCAGTTGCTTATAGATATTTTGACTGCCTGAGTCTGTATGAAAAGGAATAGAAAAAAAAAAAGATTTTTTTTAATGAAAAGAGAATCGTTTGAACATTAGATGCAAAGTAGCAATAAACAGAAGTCCCAAATATATGTGGAAATGCTACTTGATCAAATAGGCTTCACTCTAACTTTGCTTTATGAATGTTTATGTGCGCATGAAGTCATGGATAAAAGTCTCCTTAAAAAAAAAACAACAACAACAACTGGTGGCTTCACCGTTTATTGTGAATTCTTCAACGGAGTAGCCAATCCTACCATTGCAGCTTCATTATCGATTTCCTCATAAACCAGTCAATCAGGATGCTGTGCAGCCTCACTAATTGAGATGCTGAATCATGTATTTCCTGCCAGTAACTGTATGTTTCTGCGATTGTGTGCCGGTGCCGTGTGTTCTCTCCCTGTGTGTAAGGATGCTACCTCGGGTGCAGCAGGCACGTTATGCACTGTACGCGAGTCAGGGGTCGCAGCACCAACAGTGATGCTGTTTGACAGGAACACTTCTCAGTGAATCATGGGCACTGATGCTCCAATGTGTCATGCTGCCCCTGTGAAGGAGAAAGTGACACAGAAGCATATTTTCATGATACATCAAGACATTGAAGCAGCTGTGTAGCGCAAGCTTAAACCTGGAGAAAAATCACTGGTATATCTCAGCCAGTTACTTCATTAAATCCAAACAAACTGCTTGTTTAGCACTGTTTATGCATACAAAATGAAACAATTTTTTTTTTTGGGGGGGGGGGGATTTAGCGTCACATGTAGAATAAAGCAATACGGTTGGCCATTCTCTCAGTTTTGAGATGAAGATGTTGATGCAGGTCTGTCCACCCAGTGGTCAATTGCATTGATTTCTGTAGCGATTCTTTTGAAGTGAGCATGCGTCATATTTCACCTGCATCTTTTATTAGTTCCCTGGCATTAGTGGCTACTGTTACCAAATATATCACAACAGTTAGTTTTGTAAAAGCATTTCCCCCTCTACTGTGAATCTTTAAGCAGTTCCAGCTTGTCCTGCAAATCGTACACATTGAATTTTATATTATACCTTCCACTTCCTAATCAAGACTCAACTGTTCAGAACTGCTTTTAAAACTCAACACCAATCTATTTCTTTCATTATGGCTTTTTGGGACTGTTTTTCATGTTTTTTCTCCATTTTATGCTTGTTGATTATATAATATGATGATGTAAAGTGTCTATGAGTATCTTAAAAAGCACTATACAGATAAAAAGTATCATATGGCAATTTGCATACATCAAAGCTGTAAATTTCACAAAAATGAAGTGTCATTGCAAGTTAATAGTTGTTTAAAGTTTGTAAACAAATGTTTATTGTTTAAAGGATGAAAAAGGAGATGACATAACATTAATACATGTATTCACTGTGGTTTTTCATTCACAGAGAGCATCAAGAAGATTGTTGATAAATCATCCATTAAATTAGTTCGAGGAATTAAGCTTGACACCAAAAATGGAAAAACAGAGGACAGAATCCTGGTAAGTTGAGCACTTTTCTCTTCTAATTGGCCTCTGCTGGGATGCTAAAGTCAATGAACAGTGTAAATTGTGCCACATAAGCAGCCAAATGCATGCATCGTGTTCGAACAGAGGCTGAGACATTAACTCCCACTGTGGTGTTGGATTCGGAGAGTCGTGATGTTAAACTCTGTAATAGCTGAGGCTTTTGCAACTGAAGTGCAAGAGTTAACATCTTGCCTTTGTAATCAACGTGGTGGTAACTGATTTACAACTGCAGGACGTCTTCTTACGACTCCAGTTGGTAGCTTAGCAGGATGAACGTTGGATAGATAGACGGGTATGTGGAAGTGGCTATGGATTCCTCTTTCTGCGTGGCCCATGGCAGAGGCAGTGCGGGGAGAGAGACTGGCAAGCAGCTCACAGCCTTTGATTCTTTGGTTCTTTCATCAGATAATGTGGGGCAGAGATGTGAAATCTCTATTTGAGCGAGGGAGGCTCGGACCGCTATCCGAATAAAATCTGGGCCAACCAGCTGTGGACTGGAACTTAGCCTGGACCCTGGATTACAGCCCCCATTATTCAGTTCCTCAGTGTGTGCTTCTATGCAGGAGCTCGTCCACAAGGGGAACATACACACCCACCGAAGAGCAGGTTTAATTGATTGAGAGCTTCTATAAGTGCAGCAACAAAACCACATGTCTGTATTAGCAGAATCTAATACAATTCCCAGTGCGCGCACACTGAAACTGGTGCAGTTTTCTCTACTGTTTAACAAAGTCCTGTCCAGCAACTCCCCTCTCGGTGCAAAATGAGCCCAGTAAGGCTTCTTCATCCTGACTGAGCAAAACCTCTACTCTGCGAACGCTTTAATGATTTATCACGTGGTGAGGATGGGCAGTTAGGAGAGTTTCTGCATGTAGAGCTTTTGATATTCAGGCACTTTGATATGTCGATCTGCCAGAAACATCTTTCCAATAATTCCTTTCCAATTCATGTCTCATTTACTGCTTCCTCTTTTAAAAGTTGAAAGGGAAAGCAAGAGGTCTCTCTCCTGCTGGGTTTCCACGTAGAAGATGGAAAAGGAGATGGGAGTTTGATCAAACGTGATGGGTTTGGCGAGAGGAAAGAGGAGTTTAACTGTGGCAAGGTTCTGTTCTTCCGCGCTTCCCAACAAGATCGGGGTTGTCTGTGGAGTTGGACGAGCCTAAGCTTGTTGTTTGATATGCTTATTTTTTTTTTTTTTTTTTTTGTGGAATCACGACAGGTCACATGAATTTATCCACAGTTTCTTTCAGAGGCTTCATCTGTCGTTTATCCACAATCCTGACTAATCGTATGCTACGGCATGCATGATGTGTGTGTTCTCTCTCTCTTTGCTGCCGCATCAGTGTGATTTCCTCCTGTTTACGCGTGCGCACTCTCGGAACCCAAACTCATCACCGTAACGTGATGCAATCTGGTCTTTCTAATCAACTCTTTCAGGCAGTCTTTGAAGTGAGGAACACACCCTCCTCTCTCATCCTCTCTCCATCTCACATGCACATTTCTAATTTTGAACGACTACATTTTAGACACCTCACCCGCTGTGTGGGTGTGAGAGAGACTATCAACGTGTGCTTCAGACACGCGTCAAGCTTCTCTCTCTGATATAGTCAACAGCGGAGTGGGATTGTAATTTAATTACTGCCTTTCTTGGGGGAAAGACACACAGGGTGGAGGGAAGTGTAGGAAGGGTGATGAGGGGTTAGACCTTGTCCTCAGGGAGTGTTTTAGCGGGGGTCATCAGAGAGAATGGAGTAAATGATTGGGAGCGACGGTGCAGAAGAGAAGAAGAAAAAGAGCAGAGGGCAGCAGTCAGGGGCTGGTGGCGAGCAGCAAAATGCCAAAGAATCACTGCTCTTTGTTTGTCGTGACAGAGAGGTACGCTGGCTTTTCTGAAGTTGTGTTTACAGATAAAAAGAAAAAGAAAAGAAGAAATTGGCACTCGTGAAAAATAATTACAATTAGGATCAGGTCTGCACAAGAACTGCATGTTACAAATGTGCTCATGCTGAAAATAAGTTGGTGCAGGCACAGAAATGCTGAGTTTGCTCGTTCAGTTCGGAGTTTCTCAAATAAGCCCTGAGTTTGCTTTCAAATTGCCAGTCACGTTCCAACTCCTATTAACTTTGCACTGAACTAAAAATGATTTCATTCTCCATGGAACACAAATTACCAAAGACACCATTGGGAATAAATAAATATATAAATAAAAGCTCATTTGCATCCTCACCCGGCATGACCGCTATTTCTGTGTTTCGCATTAGTCCTGTGGCTTGAAGGCTGGAGAAAATATTGATATTCCTCTTCTCCGTTTTAGTTTTCAAATGAAAACCATGAGAAGACGATTTGCAGCCAAAAGAGATGACACAAAGTGTGTCCCATATGACGTTTTTTGCCAATTTTATATTTCATCACCGCAGCAGCCATGTCATTCAAATTGATATACTTGTGGGGTTGTATCAAAACATTGCATCGTGTCACCATCCTGCACTCTGTAAGGCAGGAAGTTAATCAGTTAATGTTAGACAATGTGTCTCTGATATAGAAACCTTTTAGCTGGATCGATGCAGAAATATTCCCTCTTATCATTACCTTGAAACTACTGGATCTTCCGCCTGGGGAAGAGTGTGAGAACTTTTTCATAGTCTTAATTCACATTATTTATTTTTTTATTATTTAGGTTCTGACAACGTGGCGTCTCTACTTCCTGGCGCCCAAGGTTCCTGCGAAGGTACCACTCACAAGCTCTTTCTCAAATGAATGTACCAAATGAGGCTTTAAGTTTCATGATGCCTTCTGAGGTTCTCACGACGTCGACATTGTCTCTGACCACAGGTAGAAACCACCTTCAATTTCTTGGAGATTCGAGCTCTGAATTCTCAGCCTGACCACCAGGTGAGTTTCCACGGTGACGGAGAAGCCTGTGTGCACCCCTTGGTTACGGCTAAATAGCCTGTGCGCGTGTATAATGGAGCACTTACATCACTTTGGCCTTCAAGGCAGAACCAACACAATTCTAATAACGACTCAAGCCTGTTCATTTCTGTTTGTGATGCAATGAAAATTCTTTGGGAATTGATAACATTACTGTTGTTTTTCACTGTTTAAAGAAGGGCATTTTATTGCTTTGTTGGTGGTAAGTTTTTTTTTTTTGCAAAGCACAACTATCTCTTAATTCCACACTAGGAATTTGACAAACAAAAAAACTACTGCAAACTCCTCAAATGAAATCCACCTCTGCCTGCAAACTTAAGGAAGGACCTTTCATGGCATGACAACTGCAGCCCTGTGTGTTTTCACATCATTATATTTCGCTAATAGTGTCAGGGATAGGAGGTGGTGTGCGGATGCACCCAAGCGCAGAGTCAAAGAGTTCCATAAAAAGCAGGCTTATTGCAGTCCAGGGATCATGAGGAAACACAAGAGACAAGTTGACACGAGGAACCGACCAAGACAGCAGAGGGAGAGGGTTTAAATACACAAGTAAGAGGTGGACACAGGTGGAACACAATGATAGGAGCACACAGAGGGAGAAGGCCATTGGTTAATTGGAAACACGAGGTGAGGCACACAAGGGCACACAGAGACCTGACAAATACGATTTCTGTATCTCCAAACTGTGATGACAATCATTGAATTTTGTACTCAACTTAATTCATTGCACATGTATAAAAAAATGGACATGTAAAAGTTATATTGTGCTGCTGAATGGGAAACTATGTACAGACTCGACCTTTGAGGTTATTACTAGTCAAGGTGATGTGCCGTTTTTATGTTCTCTGTTGTTGACATGTTGTTATGTTAGATGTTGTAAGATATGAATATGCAGTTCTCTGTTGCTGTGGGGTGCTTTGGTGAGATGTGACAATTCATTTTATCCCATTATTTGCAATTATAAACAGTAGTCACATTTAATTCTTGAACGGGAACATCATGTTCCCCTGTTGATTTCTGGAGGGGAATACAGACTAACCTCCAATACCTTAAATCTGATTTACACTAAAGATTCCGATTAAACATCTTTTTTTAAATTCATTTTGCACTGCCAGCCAGAGCAGCTAAACAGTTTGTGGTTGTTTCTTACACCATCAAATCAATTGTAATTTATTCTATTCTGTTATATATTGTAACTTGACGCTCATATAAGATCATTTCAGAGTTCATTGATGCAGCTGTCAATAACTACCTCCTACTGTAAAGCCTTTTTGAATGCGACAGCATAAAAAAAAACTAATGAATCCTTCTCTAAACAGCTGCACCAGTATTTAGATGATGATCAGTCTCTTACAGTTTTGTTTTCTGTGCAGGTTATCATCGACACTGATAAGTCCAACTACTCCCTGAGGTTCGAGGCTCGCGAGCACCTGAACCATGTGGTCAGCCACATCAATTTCGCTCTGTCTCGAATATTTAACAACTCCATTTTTGCGTAAGTGTCACAGTCTCGCACATTGAAAACAGGAGGAGGGGAAAAATTAGATGTGTCTCTGAGCTGTTTGGGATCATCAAAAAAGCTGGAAAAAGGATGATGACCTTTATATGGCAATTTTCAAATGATAGATGTTTCCTAACACTATTGGCGTTTCTTTTATGTGTACAGTCCTTCCATCTGTCATTCAGACAGTGACCTTTCTGAGGGCAGCAGGAAGTATTCACCCAGCTCAGAAACTTCAGTGGAGACCCAGAGGGCTTGTGGTAAAAGAGACATTATCATCAAACACTTGGAATTTGCACACATGCATGCTCGCACAGTCACAAACACACACATATATTAGTGCGCGTGAGGCACTTGGCAGATTCGGGAGGAAGTTGGCACACGTGCTTCACAAATGTTCTCCCAGATGTTCTTTTTAGCGCTGTCACACAAATAAAAGATTGATAATTTGAACAAATGCTTCTGTGTGCATTTTCCTCAGATTCTCTGCCTTTACTGCCGAAGGAAGCAGCTGTTCACATCATCTCTGATTCTTTCTTTCTTTTCTTTTCTTTTTTTCTTTTCGCATGTCTGTGTTCTCTTTCCTCCCCGCCCGCTCCTCTCAGGAGGCTTCTCAGAGACCTATGCTGCTTTGTGTGACTATAATGGCATCAGCTGCAAAGAGGAAGTGCAGTGGGTAAGAGCTGTGGGACTGTGCCTGTGTCGCTGTGAGTGCTTTTGAGTGTTACCTATAGGCCGGTGTGCTAAATGAGGGCGTTGTATGCCGCAGCAAACAGGCTCATGGGTAATATTGCTCCTAGGATGTGGACACCATCTACCACTCCCAGGACAATCGAGAGTTTAATCTGCTGGACTTCAGCCATCTGGAGAGTAGGTGAGGAAGTCAATGAAGCCAGTGAAGACTTCAATCTATCCTGAATGCAGTGCTTTGTTTGCTTCATATTTCATTTGTTCTTAGGGACTTGGCAGTGATTGTTGCATCAATGGCATACAATACCTGGTTCACCAAATTGTACTGCAAAGACCTCCGCATTGTACGTACAAACGTCACTGGTGCATATTGCTGCAACAATGAAAACAAAAAGATGGTGGTGGTGTTCATTCTTTCTTTCTTACAATAGGGTTCAGAAGTCACTGAGCAAGTCCTGCACACAATCAGCAAATCCTCCAGCCTGGAGGAGATCACGCTGGAGAACGCCGGGCTAAAATCGTGAGTTTCTTACATATTATCTTGTTTAAATCAATGTATTTTTTTTCTTTAAAAAAAATAAAAAAAATAGGATGACCTGTGATACAAATCCAAAAATGTAAAGTTAAGTTATTTTAAAGAATATAAACACTCATTATGGAGAATTTTGGTATTTTGTAGCCTGACTCACGTTGAAAACTTCAAAGTCAAGGTCTCTTAGGTTCTGTCGCCTCCAGCACATTCTTTGAATAACTGTTTGAAATACTTCACTTTATAAAAAATGTATAGCTAAATTCCTGTAGGGAATGTTTAGTACCTTTACTTTCAATAGTTTTGCAAAATCTTTTACGGTTTGCTGTCTGTTCTTTCTAAGTTTGATATCTCTGTGTTTGGACTGTAAGACAGACGGAATCATGAATCAAAAGCATCTTTTGGGCTATTTGTTATAACACGCTGAACCAAGTTCAAGTAATAAATACAATTATAAGTTTTATTCTTAAGTCTCCTGCACCTGCTTCACACTGACTAGGGTCACAAGGAGCTGAAGTGTATTCCAAATAGCTTTGTACATTCTTCAACACAAACAGACAATTACTCTCACATTCACAACACTGGTTATTTTACAGTTATTGGTTGATGTGGAAAGTACTTGGGGGAAAAAAAAAAAAATGCCGAGGGAGCACATGCAATTTCTTTATTACCAACCACCTAACCACTTGCAGTTTAATAGTTAAAAATGATGGCGTGTTTTAATGGTGGGTTACTTTCACAGAGACTTCCCGCAGAAGATGTCAGCCGCTCTTTCCGAGAACCCGGCTTCTGTAATTCACTCACTCAACTTGGCCCACAACTCTCTGGACAACCAAGGTATGACAAGGCCCTGCTTCCTCTTCACTTTTAGTTTCCTGCAAGCTTCATGATCAAACTCTATCTAGGTATTCTAAGTCATTATTTGGCTGCTTCTGAACAGCCTTTAAGGGTTCACTGAAACATTTTTTAACTCAAATAAAAAGCATTCTATAAAAAGCATGCGATACAACAGTTTTGCTTTTGAAAGGGTCAGATTTATTATTTCAGTGTGTATAGTTGGTGATTGTGGCATGCCTTTTACTGTGTTGGAAAGCAAGTTGAATCACCATGATCACAAAATGCACATAGAATCAGTAGCTTATCAAAAAGCAGATTTTTAATAAGATGTACATTCATATTGAGCAGCTTTTAGAAAAACAAGTTATTCATGTGCCTCCATGAGAAGAAATAGTTGTCGTCCCCTTTTAAAGAACCATACAATATTTGTATAGGCTTCCTTATAATATTTTATTCATGAAAATGGGTCAAATCTTTGAGTGACAATTTGAAGAAATTCCCATGAGGCTTTTGACAAGCATCTCATCCACAAACCTGAGACAAATTAACATTTATCCCAGTCGCCTTTGCATCGCAACAATACCTGGTCCATACTTACGGTGATAATCTTAAAAGCGGGTTTGAAGAAGATTAAGCATATTTTTTTCACTTCTCTTGTTTCCATGCCGCAGGTGTGTCCAACTTAATTCAGCAGGTGTGTCGCCTCAGTAAGGGACTGCGGCTCCTAAACCTCTCCAAGACTTCACTCACCTCCAAAGGTTAAAAAAAAACATCCCACTCAATTTCCAATCCTTCTCTCCTTCATTCCATTCCAGTCAGTGAAGTGAAGACAGTATGGAAGCACAGTATGCAATATTTACCACCATTCAAGCAAGGAGCTCATAAAAATAAAGAGAATACTATTTGACTCACCTGCAGCTCTTATAGCTCGGGGTTCGGATGCACCAACCATCCAGGGGCTGAGATCACCCTCCCAAGAATTTTGTTTCATGTTTTTTGGCCCTGCTCTGTCTCCATATTGACTTATGGAGTAATAGGCTGGCCTGCAGGCAGCGTGTCTCCTGTTCCTGTCTCATCTTTCCATGAACACGGTGGAAAATTTAAATATTACATTGCAGCTGCGCTGCTTCCCATAAGATCCACTGACACTTGGCGCTCCGAGACGTGTATGAATAATGTAGGGACACAAAATGTTTTCTGAGCGTTCTCCGTGTTTTAATATTGCACAACTTTCCCCCCCTCCTCCTGTTTCTTGCATCTCCCTGTATCATTTTGTCCGTTCGTACCCCCTCCCTCCTCTCTCTCAGGAGTGGTGTCGCTGTCTCAGGCTTTGTGCTCCAGTGATGAGTACTCCAACTCCCTCCTGCACCTGGACCTGAGCAAGAACCCCGGGGTCCTCTCCGGGGAAGATGCCTCGGTCAGACGGCACAACAGATCTGGAAACAAAAAAAGCACACACTGCTCCATTTTTGCACCACTTTCCCGGTCTGATGGGATGCCTCTCCTTTCGTATTTTCTCTTTGCAGAACCTGTATCTCTTCTTGTCTCAGCCCAACTGCCTGGTTCATTTGGATCTGTCGGGCACAGACTGCTCTGTTGATTCAGTGAGTATTTAATGATGGAATATGGTTGAGTGTTTACGTCTAACATGACAAATAAATACATTTCTGTCTGCGCAGCTCTCTGCCCAGACTAACTGTTTCCACCCTGTGTCTCATGCAGCTATTTGGGGCTCTTCTGAGGGGGTGTTGCGCTGATCTCTCCTTTCTGAATCTTTCCAAAAATTCCTTCTCCCACAGGTTAGTCATATCATCAAGATTACCTGAACTATCAAAGCAGCTGCAAATTTCATATCTGGGGCAACATCACTCTTATTTCACCTCATATTCCTCCTTATATCTGCCATCTTCCCCTGCTTTCTTTCTTTTTTTTTTTTTTTGAAAATCATTGTCTTCATCTTTTGCCTAATGGGGAATCAGAAATGAGCTTTGTGGGAATCACTGGAACATTGTATTTCCTCTCTGTGGGTGTGTCTACTGCCGTTTAAAACCACGACTCTCTGCGCTGTCTGCATAGATAAGGCTCATGAATATTTTAGCAGAGCTATCTATCACTTGACCTCGCTCGCTCCCTGCCTTTACTCCAAAGCAATATGCACTCATATTTCTCATCCTGACTTGGTGTTCCGCGCTCGATGCTGCACTCATATTTACCAAGGCGTGTCGACGGTATGACTTCATCTGCTGTATGTGGCCATTCACTCTCTGCAATACCTCTTCCTCCTTATATATGCCCCCTTTGCTCCCTTTTTTTTTTCCTTTCTCCCCCAATAGGAAAGTGAAGGACACGCTGCCATTGTTTCGTCAGTTCTTCAGCTCTGCCTTCAGCCTCACTCACATCAGCCTGGCCTCTATGAAGCTGCCCCCCGATGTTCTGAGGTACCTGCACGACGCCTCTTGTTCTCTCTGCCGAGCTGTTTCCTTTCATCCTGAGCCGTGCACAATGAAGGCTGATCGGAAGCATATGATGTGCTCCGCTGCGCCAGTGAGGTCTTTTGGGCTCCCTCTCCTTGTCTTGTACTCGTCAGTCACTTTTGTTCTACCTGTCTCCACAGGGCTCTACTGACAGGGTTAACCTCCAATCCACATATCAACGACCTTCATCTAGATATCAGCAGCTGTGAGGTAGGAACCTGTCTTTAGATCCACGTTGGATTTTTAAAGCCATGTGTAAATGATGAGGTCTTTCTTTCTTCCACTGGGGCGCCACACAAATAGCTTCACACGTAGTTACAGTGCTAAAGACCGTATATAAAGATAGATGACGTGTCTCAGCTCCCCCCACTGTGCAAAAGCTGAAATATTCAAGATACCAGCACTGCCACAATTATAGCATTCACAGCTTGATTCTGCAAAGTTGTGCCCGAGGTGTTTTTCATACATAAATCCATTGGATGACTGAACTCAAAGTAGGTTTTAGTCATATATTCACAGAGGAATTTTCAAATGGTTTTCTCATGTATAATTTTTTTATATCCTGGGTCTATAGCATAACTAGCCAGCAGGTGTGGATTAATACATTTTGGCTTGACCTTTTAAGAGATATCATGTATTTATAAGTGTATCTTTTGATCTTACAAATCCTCAAAATGGCCTGGGCTGATTGAAAGTCGTTGACTATCAGTGAGATTATTTACTCACAGCTGTCATAACCAATATTTTTATGCAGACAATGATCAACTGACTATAGGCAATGCATTGTGAAATCTATTGCTCTTGACAAACCCACAAAGCGCTATCTGCCCACCAGCAAATCAATTCAAAGATTAAATCAACTGCTAGTTAACACAACAGAGCTTTTAGCAGCTAAGGGGTTGTATATTTTCTTCAGCAACATGACTGAAGGGTGAAAAAAAATCTGAGAAATAAGACTTACAAAGTGGGCAAAGCATTATTATTTGATTTAAGTTGCAGAAACTAAAATTGTCGAAGACATAACTAATGAATTTGACAAGTCTGGTATTGAGGGGATCATGAAACTCTTTTCTTTCTGCACGCTCCATTCTGACTGCGAAAAGAACTCGTTCAAATCATCAGGGTTTCTACACTGTGTACGTGTAAAATGTTAAGCTGACAAGTACAAAGGCCTGTGTAGCAGAAAGTGTTTTCCATACCGCAGAACGGAATTGTTGTAAAATCACAAACATAGCAAAGCTGACTGTTGAACCATCTTCCAACTGCTTGCAGCGACAAATAGGAGGCATCCATAAATTTGCCCCACTGTGGAAAAATAACAATTCCCTATAGACTGAAACCCAACTCGACTCTGTTTCAAATCCATTGGTTTCCCCCTTTGTCTCTCTCTCTTTCTCTAACCAGCTCAGGTCTGCAGGAGCTGCTGTTATCCAGGAACTGTTCCCCCGAGTCTCGTCCATCGGCACTCTGGATATTTCTGACAACGGTACGGTGGTACGCTGCAACACACCATGCTGCGACCTTGACTTTCCGCCCTTGGGTAGGAGAGGTTTGCGTGGGTGGCTAATGGTTCGTGCCATGTTGAGCTCTGCGTTTGTTTGTTTGTGTGTGTGTGTTGACAGGTCTCGATGCAGATTTGCTCACAGTACTGCCAGCCCTCTCCAGACACCCCTCCCTCAAAAACCTTCATCTGGGCAAGAACTTCAACCTCAAAAACAGGTCCTGGTTGGTTCTCTATGCCGCGCTTTACAGCAACTGTTTTGTGGTCATCTGTATTTGTCAGTGTTTCAAATGCCAGCTGGAATACACGTCTGTGATTTTTGTTCTTTTTTTTTTTATTTATTTTTTTTTTATGAACGAGCTGCCACTCCTCGGGCAAACAGCTCGCGAGCAGTAGGAAGGGACTCCTGCCAGCTCATCCAGTCTCGTCTCTGTGTTCGTGTCTGCAGGGTTCTGGATGAAGTCTTGCAGAAGCTGGTTCAGCTCATACAGGAGGAAGAATGTGTGAGTGACTAAAATATATTATATAGACATACGGTTTGGTGCTCTATTTAGTGATTTGATGACAAACAAGCAGATTAGTAAATAAAAAAAAAAAAAAACTCATAAATGAGCTGCACAGACAAAACAATAATCCTCATATTATACACAACAAAATGGCAAACAAATCTCCCGAAAGGCACAGTGTGTAAAACTATTTTTGTGGTCTGTGGCAGTGATGAATCACTATAGTGATACATTTCTGTTTGCATTTTAACATGCCTGTCTTAACTAATGGTTGTTAGATTATTTAAACCAATCATTAAATAGTAAAAGGAAATGTTATATTTTATTTAAAAATGGTCAGATAAGGCATCACACTGTAGTTCACATAGTCTTTAAATGAGGAAACATCAAATGTTCAACCAGAACTTTCAACTGACTTGTGTGCTGTTTGTTTTGTCATTAGCTCAGTTAATGTATTAAATCTGTTCTCCAATGTTCAAACAAGGCGCTTCGATTCTGATCTGAATCTCGTCTCATTAGACAACAGAATGTAAACACATATGGTGTTCTCATTAGGTTGAAAAAGAGCTGTGAAGTGTAAGTGTTGGATGACAACAGTGCTTTTCATTCATTATGCAGGAGAATTCATGTTTTACAGAAAGCTAAAATAACAAAGTTTTGTGCATGTAGAGTAATTCTGCTGCGTTCTGTGTGATGCCCAGCTTCCCACAGGTTGTCTGAGACAAGCACAGTCCACACATGCTACTTTATCGCCAGTCTCACACACACACACACACACACACGCACACACACACACACACACACACACACACACACACACACACACACACACACACACACACACACACACACACAGTCAACAGCAATTCACCAATTTTGGGAGAAAACAAATGATTTTTCTGAATTTCTGTATATTGCTGTTTCTTTTTTAAAGACAAATATTGTTTGCAGATAAGAAAAAAAAGAAATCCCAGATTTGTGGACACATTATTTTTGTATGACATTTCACTGTAGATGTGCCACTGTATCATCAATTATTACTGTTCCTCTGTTAACACTGCGGGCACAGTTTCTATATCACGACACATACACACATAATGTAAATAATTCATGCACACAGCGTGTAAAGACATACTGTTGAGGTGTCACTTCCCGATGCAGTAAATTTCCTTGCAATTTATCTCACCCTCTCTCCCCTCCCTGACGTGTTCTTATTATTTTTTTTCTTTTTCCTGAGCTTCATTCATTCGTAAATACCCTCGAGCCAACACACTCTCACACGTGTGTACTTCCATTCCGTGTGCAGGCTCTCCAGTCGCTGTCCCTGTCCGACTCGCGCCTGCGGTCTCGGGGCACCGTGCTGGTCAATGCACTGGGCAGCAACACCTGCCTTAGAAAAGTGGACTTGAGCGGGAACAACATGGACGACATTGGGGCCAAGATGCTGAGCAAAGCTCTGCAGATCAACACCACGCTCAGGTGAAAGGAGAGAATGTCGAGAAAGAGTGTAAATGAGTGTTTCTTGCAGTATTTGCAGTGACTTGCCCTCCGTGTTGGAGGTTTTGTATTCTGTGCAACTCACAACGTTGCCCTGCAGGAGTGTGACATGGGATCGAAATAACACCTCCGCAACAGGATTCCTCGATGTGGCCCGGGCACTTGAACAGTAAGAACATTAAAACACCATCCTCATCTGCTGTGAATATATTTGTACTCGTATCTACTAATTCTATGAACCCTGGCTACCATCTGTTTTATGCCATTTAACCATGTCAAAATTTACAATGTGAGCTGAGCAAATTGCTGGTTTCCACTCTGCTATCTTAAATAATCCAGGCCTACCTCTAGGCTAGGGATGACATGGTAGAAAAGATCAAAGTCTTAGTCATTCAGCGTAAGGCACACAAGGAATATTTTTGGAATGGGATCTTTCTGGTGGGACTATTAACCTTAACTAACCTTGGAATGTGTAACCCGCTTTATTTTCTTTTTTCAGTCCAGCGCAGCATCCTTCAATAACTCCGCCCTTCCTCTGCTCCTCCCTTCTCTTTTCATCTACCTTCTCTCAGTAATTTCACCTTGCAGTACATGCCTCTACCACTAGGTGACATCAGCCAAGCGTACCGCAGCGCCCCAGAGAAGACAGAGCAGGCACTAACCAAGGTTGGCGTCAAAAACCAGCCCTCATTACAATCGTTACAGAAAGTTTAGGAGAATAAAACTAAAGCAAGAAAATTTTACCCCATCTTTGAATTTTTTTCTCTGAATTTCACTTTGCATATAAGATGATTCTTCAAGTTCAAGACTGTATTCATGTGCTAAAAGATGCAACCATTGTGTGATTCAGTGGTGATTAATTGTTACTCAAAATCTTTCATGAATGGTCCTGAACGTAATGAGGGTTGCTAAAAATGTCTGTTTAGTTGGACATGGAATTATTCGCCAAGTACTGTTTTTTGTTTAAAGTTTACCAACTTAAAGATAGGGGTCTCCAACAAGCGTTCTGCAGGCCAGTGTGACATGATGAGAAACAATATGAATAACTGCTGTTCCTACTTTGTCCGCTTGGGTCACACTATAGCTGTAAAAATAGAGAAAGTAACTGGCCTAAAACTGAATGGTTTAATGGTTAAATGTATTTTCAATTTCAAATTTTGTTCATTTGGTTTTTTTAAATGTAAAAAGTTGAATCAGGACTTTTTTACCTGCATATATATATGTGTGTGTGTGTGTGTGTGTGTGTGTGTGTGTGTGTGTGTGTGTGTGTGTGTGTGTGTGTGTGTGTGTGTGTGTGTGTGTGTGTGTGTGTGTGTGTGTGTGTGTGTGTGTGTGTGTGTGTGTGTGTGTGTGTGTTATTCTGCTGAAGTAAAGCGTTTGTTTGCCATTTTAATTTTCACTATTTGTCACTTCAGCTTAAACATCTGTTATGAAAGAAATAGAAGTCGATGATAAACTATGAAAACATAAAAAGAACTGCAAGTTCTTGAGTTTTTTTTTCTCCAAGCTGCGAGCAGTAAAAGGTACTTTCTGTTGCACTCTGTGGTTATTTCCAAGGGCTTTTTGAAGGTAGCTCTAAAGCTTAGGAAGGTTTCAACTGTCATCTTAGCCTTAAGATGCTTTTGAGAACTGAAGCTCAGAAATGGAAGACAAATAACAACACGTCAGCCTTTTCTATGCTTATCGCACTTTGTTCCAATCTGCTTCCTGCACTCTTACCTCATATTTTCTGTTTATCTGCCACATATTTTACTGCTTACTGCAATATTGGTTTACTTAATTGCGCTCTCATGCTGCTCTGTTGTACAGATCCAGCGTGCTTTGGTAAGGAACAACCAAACCCAGCGCTTCTCTCAGAGACAGGCTCTGCGGCTGCACCAGGGCCTGGTCACCAGCACCGCCGAACAGGTGAGACGCATCTCCGTGCACTCGTTTCCGCGTATGCTTTATGACTGTTTGCACCCGTAACGATCCATCGCCTGTCTGTTTCCAAGGTGATGGAGCGCCTGTGCGTACGTGTCCAGCAGCAGGTGTGTTTGTTAAAAAGCCTCGGAGAGATGGAGGAGATTCAAGCTGCTAAACAAGTGCTAAAAGAGGCCCGGAACTCTCGTGCGGTGAGTGATGTGAAATGCACGAGTGGAGTCTTTGCATTCGCGTTGCACTGAATTTGAATGAACCTCTCTCTCTCTCTCTCTCTCTCTCTCTCTCTCTTGGTCCCGCTGGCGCTCTTAGCTCTACCCTTCACTGTGTGAGCTGGCTCATGTGCTGTCCGTGGACGGGCCCGTGCGGCAAAGGCTGGACTCTCTGGCCGGCGAACTTGCCAAAGCTGCAGACAAGGAACTGCAGGTAGATTCCAAAACCTGCGTGAGCCTTGTGACCCGCAACAGATGGCAGAGTGACTTATGACTGGCTTTCCCATGCAGGTGATTGTCGACTCCATGGTTTCTCTGTGTCGCGAGCTGTGTCCTTTATCCTCTTCCGCGGCGGAGAGATTAAGTCCTTCCCTCTCGTCTGTCTCCGAGCGCGTGTCCATCCCTCGCTCTGCCATTCGCACTGCCCTTATGGAGCGAGCAGCGCAAGACATTCACCGAGCCTTGGAGTAAGAGAAAGAATCGAGCTGCAGCAATAACTCTGAATTTGATGAGCAGGTTATTGATTTACTCTCAATTTTACCACGCCACTTCCCGCCTTGTCTCCCCTTAATCTTTTGCAGAGAAGTAAAGCTGTCCGTTGTTTCCTATCTCACCAACTCCATCGTGGACCAAATCCTGCAGGAGCTCTACGCCACCCATAAGACCCTGGTAAAAACGAGGCACTCGCTGTGAAAGAGAGCGCCCGAGACACAGATTGAGTGAATGAGTGTATGTCAAAAGGTTTTACGAGCGCCGTCTGTCTCAGACCCGGCAGGTGTCGCATCTGAAATGCTGGGAAGAGACGTGTGAGGACGGGACAGGCTGGAGATTTAACAGGCACAGAGACTCTCTGGACATCACAGACGAGGAACTCAGCACCAGCATAGTGAGTGCACACATAAAGATGTGTGTTTTTCTCCTCTTGGTCTGACACCCATCCTATTGACGTCTTACTTTTGTGTTTTATTTGAGGGCCTCATGAGCTTATCATTGTTATCCTCGCAGTAAGAAAACCATGGTTTGATTCCATTCTCATTGCGGGGTTTTGTTTTTTTCCATGGGTGTGAGGTTTTTCCAGGTACTATTGCTTCCTTCCCTGGACATTGTCGGCAACCAAGCAATTAAACAATGGGGAAAACAGGAGGTTAATGAAAAAAAGGTTTTTATTTACCTCAAAAATATAGGAAAGTACAAACATAAGCTTCCTTTGCTTAATTAAAGAGGTCAAAATAACGAACTGACCTAACAGAATGAGCCATGAGAGAGTATATATAGTGGCTTGGTGAAACCAACTAAGACACAAATGGGGGGGAACAAAAATGACACTTCACAAAACTAATGATGGGGAAACTACATAAAATCAAAACCCCATTCTAAGCGATGGTATGGCTGATTGCATGGGTGTCGCCATGAAAGAGTCTCTGATTGCCTTTTGCTACTCCAAGATGAGACCTCCCACCAGCATGGCAACTCAAATAGAAAAACACTGTTCGCACAACAGAAATATGTCAATGTTAGTCTCCCAATGTCCAAAGGTGTGCACTCCATTTAAACAGTGCAAGACTAGGAATAATAAATGAATTATAAATCAAATAATTTGTATGGAGTGGACATGATGTGGTTCAGGTGTGGCTGCAAATCAAACAAGGAAGTGAGGTGAGTGAGTGTGAATGGCATCACCTTCAGACTACTGTGTGGACTTGTCCATCACAGACATTCATTTGAGCTTGATGCTAAATGGCATATAGGTCTGACTGTGTGTAGTTGTCAGTTTTTTGGTGTTTGCCCTATAATTGATTGGCGATCCTCTGAGGATGTACCCCCGTCTGAATCAACTGTCTGCAAACCCAAGTTGAATAACAGGGTATAGAAGATGAATAGGTGAATAGATGCATCTTATTAATGTAGGGTCTCAGCCTGTTTTCTTTTTCATCCATTAAGCAGTTTTGTGACTTTTTGAATATCAGTCCATTCAGTACTGCACGTTCTAATGCTCTTTTAATGGACCTCACAGCCATGGACTCCTTCTTCATACAATTTAATTCACTCACATTTGCAGTCCTACCTTTCATTGCAGCTTTTGTTCCAGTAGATATTCATATTTGATGATTCTATTGACACAAGGACTTTGCTCAGGTTTAACATTATCTCTCTGCCAATATCTCAACGCAAGTATTAAGTAAAGAAAATGAGCCACCATTTCTTCCAGCATTTGCATCGTCTCCGAGGAGCTTTTGAAGTGAGTTTCAAAATCGCTTCGAAGAGTTTTTTTCAAGGCCTGACCCCATTTCCATGTTTTGTCTGACATGGGCACCCGAATCATTGTCGGAGTTTTGTGCTTGGCTTCATAATTGCAGCATAATATTTTTGTCATCCTAAATCATGTGTGCGTCAGTGACTTCTCCGATCAAATGAGGGTCAATTTTCCCTCCTTGTTTGTCATATTGTTCATTCTGGTTGCTACAACAAAGAAAAGTAAATGTCATTTACTTTTGACTTTTAACAAACCTTTATAGGAATCAGAATGTTGTTTTTTGTTTTTTTTTGTTTTTCTTGTCCTCTGGGTTTTGGCATTTGAAACGTCATGCTGGCTTTCCTGAATGCAACACGACTGTTAAAGGTCAAACATTTAAAAAGGCTGCTGCTCCTCCTGGAGATGCTCTCATAATACTTAAAAATATAATTGATTGTCTATTAACTGTGTTTTGCCCTTTAGAAATGTCCACTTATTGGAGTGATTGAAGCCCACTATTGACTGTTTACATTTTAAAACTTGTATATTTGGTATTAAGCCGCATAGTAGGCTAGTGTGGAGGTTATAGCGCATTCAAGTCATTTAAAAAAAAAAAAAAAAGACAACTAATAATAATAATAGACGTGATCTAAGTCCGAGTCTGGCCGAAGAGATGTGTGTATGCATGTGTTTTCACCAGCTAGTCTAGTTTCCTCCCACACTACAAAAATGTAAATTAGTGACTCTGAATTACTGGTAGGTAAAAATGTGTGTGTCTGTGGTCATTTGTCTCTACGTTTTCCCTGTGGTATACTGCAGGTATGTCAAGGGTGTAGCCTGCCCTTCCCAAAAGGCGGGTGGGATCAGCTGCAGTATCCCATTTCTCTAAGTTATATAAAGCAGCATGTAGGTGTCGGGATGAATAACAAGTACTCTTGGCCTAAAAGAAAAATACACATAGATCAAATTTGATGCAGTTAGATATATAATTACTCACTGCATCCACTAGCAAATAATCACTTCATCAAATGACAATTACAGTATATATAATTTTTGAAATGGTAGATCCACTTTCTGTTCTTTCTGGCATTTACTTATATTAATTCTATGTTTCTTGCTTTTTTGCATTTATTCATCAAAGTAAATCACAGCATATTGCAGTACAAAGAAAGTTTGTCACTAGCTGTAAGGGACCAAAAAAAATTAACTAAAGAGGAAAACAGAAGGTTATTGAAAAAGAAGTCTTTCTTTTCCAAAAATTATAAGAAAATACAAACATGTTTTGGGTTTTTTTTGCTGTAAAAGAGGTCAACAAAACAAACTCAAAACACTACCAAACTGAGGTGTTCACATATGAAACTGACCGAACAAAATGAGCCATAAGGGAGTATATACTAGCTGTGTTTCTAGCAATAAAATTGTATATTTCTGTATTTTAAATGAGAACTGTAAATGAAAGTACATATGGTTTGCAAAGTTACCAACATATCACCACAGTACTAGCAAGCTATGGAGGCTGGGAACAAGAAAAAGTTCAAATAGCAAGAGTTTGTTGTTGTATTGAAACAGTAACTCAGGTTTTACGAGGCGGCAGGCAAAACTGCATAAAGTACACTGTTTTCCTGAAATCATTTCATGATCCCAAGAGCTTGTTCCTCACAAACAGTTCAGTCTTTAACCTCTCAAGCGGAGGAAATTGTGTATATTGCTTGACATTTGACAGGTGAGCTGTCACAGCAGTCCGAGCTCATTTGTTCCAAGCGAATTCCCTCCGTCCTGAGCTTCATTACAGCTGTCAGATGTGCTCAAGTAGCTTCATTAACTCTGAATAAAAGTCTTCTTCTCTGCTGCCCCACTAATTGCAAAGCATCAAGTTGTAGCACCTGGCTCTTAAAGGAAAGGGAGATGGTTCACTTCACCGCATACCTGCAGCGTATTAAAAGGTTAAGTGCAAACCCCGTTTGACCATATGCCATACATTGTAGACATTGTAGGAAGTATGAGAATGGATTTAGACATGATCTAATGCACTTATCCATTGAGTTTAAAATGCATAAATCAGTGTCATGGCTTTTATTTATTTATTATTTTTAATTTTCTTCATTTGGAGCCATTTAACAACAAGTACAAGGCTTTCATCTTCATATCAACATTAGAAGTGATCCTTTTCTTTTTTTAAAATATAGTATAATAAATAACACAAATGCAGGCCATGCACAACAGATCATGGAGTGTTTTACACTGTATGAAAAAGAAGAAAACAAGGGTTGTACAATGTGTAATTTGCAAATAAATCAATTACAAAAATGAGCAATATAAGTGGAATATATTACAAAAAACAATGAAAAATAAATATATCTAATGAAAATCGGTCGTTTTGGGGAAATTGACTTTTTCCAACCTTTTCAGATATTTGTCAAATTTTGCTTTATGTAGCCTGATTGAGAAAGTGATTCTCTCCATTGCAAAGATTTCGTAGGTGATATCATGCCATTCACTAACAGATGGGCCATCTGGTTTTAGCCATTTTCTTCTTATTGCCTTTCTCGTCGCGAGAATCAGTATTCCAAATAAGCACTTGACATTTTGTATTTGTGGATGTGGATTGTACCAAGCCGAAAAAGAGTTCTTTCCAGTTAAATTCTATTTTGTTTTTCCAGTTACAGCAAGTATTTCTTTGTGGATCATGTGCCAGAAGGTAATTACTTTTGGGCAGGCCCAAAATAAGTGAAAGTGGTTGGCTTCCAGGGCTCCAAAGTTCTTCCAACAACTAGTAGAGCCACTGTGATGAGAACTTTGGACAGGAGTGATAAAGAATCTGCTCAAACTTTTCCGGCCAAATGCCCTCCATGAGTTTGAGCATGTTATCCGCAGCTGAAACTCATAGCACATTTCCCAGTCTTCTGCTGTAATACAGCTACTGGTTTCTCTTAACCCATTTTTGTTCTATGTAAATGCTTGTGCTTGTTGTTTTAACCTCCTGAAGTGCCTTAGAAAATCTTGAGATTATTTTAAAGCCCCGAATATTCCCTGTAAGCACTTGACAAAAACTTTCAGTGTTTGATTTTCAAATACTTTTTGTCCCTTAGAAATAAAGCTGCTTAAAGTGATGTCGGACCTAGAGGAATCTCTAAGGTTCACTGTTGTCTAAACCATTCTCTTTCCTCAGTGCCTTTGTGAAAGATGTTGCAGTATGAAGAGAGACCCTTTTTAGCCCATTTCCTGAAGCTCAGATCAGACTTATTTGGGTTAAAGTCAAGGTCCTGGGCGCACCATCACAACATCTTCATCTCTTCCATCCAACCCCTTTTAGAATTGATCCTTAACCAAGTTTTGAGAGCGAATGTGATCCTTTCATTTCCTATTTCCATCAGATGTTTAATCAATCTTTTTTCCCCCTCGTCGTGCCTGTATTGGAATTTCCCCAGAGATACTCTCCTCAATGTCCTTCCGTCTTGCATGATAGTCAAATTTAAACCAACAAGACAAAATCCTCAATTGAGCAGATATATTGTAGTCTTTTAAACAGAGTGTCATGACTTTTAAACATGGCACTAAGCACGTTGAATCACTAACCTCTTGGTTTGGTTTTGGGACTTTATCATGCCTAGTTGTACATGTTCAGTTTGTGATGTGTGTGATGCAATTTGCTTGATAACTCGAATAGAATCGGGGCTTTAATTTGACTTGATATCATTTGCATGAAAGCCGTGGTCACGCCGAAGAAGCTCTGACATAATTTGTGGTGGCTTCATGTCTTTCCACAGGAGTTATATAAAGTCTCTTCTTCTGAACCTGACAAATCCATTTCCACACAGGACACAATAGCCATTAAGAAGCGCAGCTCCAGAACAAGAAGAATACGACCTGTTTCTACCAGGCTGAGTGAGTACTTCTGTACATCATTCGCGACTTCTGACCCTGTCTTGTCTCTCCCAGAGCTCCATTAGTTTGTTTTTTGTTTGGGGTTTTTTTCCTCTCTCTCTCTCTCTCTCTCTCTCTCTCTCTCTCTCTCTCTCTCTCTCTCTCTCTCTCTCTCTCTCTCTCTCTCTCTCTCTCTCCCTCGCGCTCTCTTTCTCTCTGGCTGGTTTTAATCCCATCAGAGTAAAGTCTGGTTCAGTAGATTTCAGAATTGCCACAGACTCTCTTAAATTGACAACTTTGAAGCAACGAAGATGTCCCCACCTAATTCCCCCCGCTGTGTCTCCTTGACAGTCCCGACAACTCCTGACTTCCTCTATAATCTCTCTAAAACCTCTCAGGCCTGTGTGACGACTCCAGCTCCTCTCCACCTCCCTCCGTGCCGTCATATTCATCGCCACTATCCCGCTCTGCATCGTGGGAGGGCCTGTCGGAGCTGCCTACGCAGGGCCTGCCTCTCCATCATGTGACGCGAGTTCGGCCCAGACCTCCGCGGAGGCACAAGGGAGGGCACGTCCCTGCAGAGACAGTAAGACATATTAAAATGTGCAAGAGTCTTCAATTACATGCAGCATTGTGGAGTACGGCACTTTTACTCAAATCGCTCAATGTCACTATAATTCTCTAATTTTCTGATGTTTGTGCCTGCTGGCAATGGCTGCTGTCTGACTCGAAAGCAATCCATAAAAGAAAATATGGCTGGAATTGGATTATCTGTCTCAGTTCTTGCAGGATACGTTTGTTTTAATGCATGCATAACACGATCAGACTCACTAAACTGACCTCTGAACGAGGAGTTGGAGTGTGTACTTACGTTTGCGTGTGCTCAGCACTGCAGTGAAAACGGAGGAATAAGCCCTCTGGATGACGGACTGCCGGATTTCTACACAAAACGAGTGCTCCCAGATAGGTAAGGGCTGCTTTTATGTTTTCGACCTCACTTAAAACCATATCTGCCACAAGCCTCTCTTCACAGAACATCCTCTGGATTTTACATGATGAAGTTGGAGCTCACATTTGCTCAAAGTTGGTGCAATATTTCCCAAAGCAAACTGCTGGTTGTTTAATACCGCTGCTGCTTTCCCAGCAGTCATAATTTTCCTTTGAAAATAAAGTTACTAGATGAATGTGACTTCACCTTTAAGCTATTGTTGGCTATTAATACTGTTGCTTCAAAGAAAATACCTATATCCAATGGTGTTTACTGCTCAATAGAAAACTCAGGAAAACATATTTACTTAGCTGTTTGTCTTTGGGCTTATTTTTCCTAAAAGACAGTTTTCAAATAGAATGCTCACTTTGCAGTCGACACTGTCAAGCCAGACTGTTTTTAAAAGCAACAAGACACAGTAAACTAGGTACCTGTAATTCACATAATAATGCTCTATAGTGGAATCAATGAGGGAAAATCCTTCCAAAATGTGTTTTGTGCGTCTCCCTTCTTTTCTTTTTTTTTTTCAGCCGGCAGTGTAGTGTAGAAATACGGGGAATTACAGCCCCTTAGTGGGGATGACTACAGAAAGAATTTACCATTTCTGTTGATATGATATCTTCTATTTCAGAATATAAACAAACAGGAGGAACTGTTGTTGTCGAGAAATAAACATAACAAAAGAGGTAAAATGAAAAGAATGTATAAATAGTGAAAATTGTGCCTTCAATGGAGAAAACAGATACTCTGACATACATGAAAAGTGAATCACTCAGTGGAAATACCATAGAAAATTTTTTTTTTCAGGAAAGCTAATCTGCTGATACATGTTTATAACCAAGCATAAGTGAATACAATCGTATTGTTCATTGATGAAATTGATGCAGTGATTGTTAACATTGTCTTGCAGCAATGTGGATCTCAGATTGAATTTGCTGGGTGTAAGACATGTTTTTTTGTGTGTGTTGAGTTTTTATTCCTATCCTTCTATGGGTCAACTCCTGTAATCTAGCTTGTTAGATTATATAAAGATAATTATTGACTCCAAAATATCTGCAAGCGTGTGTGACATGTGTTGTGTCTCAGCTGAAGAGAGTACAGTAGAAGGTGAGAGAGGAAGGCGCCATTTAATGGTAAATTATATTTACATACGCTCACCGGCCACTTCATTAGTAAAAATTTGCTCGTCCCAGGTTGGACCCATTTTGCCTTCAGCACTGTTTTCATTCTTGATGGCATGAATTCATAAATTGTCAGAGATTTTTTTCCATACTGACATGATAGTATCACACAGTTAATGAAGATTAATCAGCTGCACATCCATGATATGAATGTCCTCTTCCACCAAATCACAGCATTACTATTGGATCGAGATCTGGTGACTGTGGAGAATATTGTGTATTGGACTTACTGTCATGTTCCAGAAAGCAGTTTGAGAGGGTCTGAGCTTCGCGTCATGGTGAAGTATCCATCAGAAGATGTTACATTGTGGTTTTAAATGATGGACATGGTCTGCAACAATACAAGGGTGATGCTGTGGTGTTTAAATGACACTGAGTCGATACAGAGGGGCTCAAAATATTTCACAAATAGATTCATTACACCAACAGCAGTTTAAGTGGATGTAAGCAGGTGGTTATTTAAGCCTTTCTATCGTCTCCAACCAGTCTGGCTATCTTTCTCTGACCCCAGGCTTCAACAGCTGGATATTTGCTTTTATTCAGATCATGCTCTGTAAACCACTAGAGATGGTTGTGAATAAAAAGCGCAGTTGATCAACCGTTTTTGAAATACTCAAAATGTCAACAACCTTACCGTATTCAAATTCACATTTCTTTCCCATTCTTATGCTTAGTTTTAAAATTCAGCATCTCATCCTGACCATTTCTCCATGCCTAGTTACAATGCAGAAAGGGAGCCTCCTGCACACCCAGCGGCCAATAGAAGGATTCAAATCTGTCAGAAATGAAGGAAAACATATTTACTTCAGAAGTCAGTTTAAAAAAAAAAAAAAGCTTGTGTTTTTTTGGAATATCTTGATAGAAGATGCATAAGAGATACATTCAGTGGTGTTATTGAGCTGATTTGGATTTACTTAAAACAAAAGTGGATCCATTATGAAAGGAAGTCGTCGTTGTCATCGTTTTTGTATTGATGTGTTGAATTTGTGTCTCAGCGGATTTTGAAACATGCCGAAAGTGATGAAAGTTTCATTACTTTAAAGAAAGTTGTTTCTGTCTCGATCATTGAATTCTCTTTCAAGACATGATTAGATGAAATAATTCTTAATTTTTTTCCCGTATTTAATAATCCTTCAGTTAAATTATAAATTAGACACCCACATTCAAACACTTTATATGCCAATCTCAAGTGAAAAAGAGACACATCAGATTTCAGACAGATTCTTTTTCCTCTCTTGTGTGAACCCTGCTGACTTCTCTCAGTTTCCACAAATCATATCTAAGGCTTTATTTTCAAATGGTTTATCTTTAGCTGCCTGTTTTGAAAAACATGCAAAAACTGTTTCTTGCCTCACCCATTTGATCTAAACACAAAGAGAGGTTTGTTTTGTTTAATGCAGGTTTTCTGACAATATGACTGGATGAGTACTTTTCTCATACAGCTGAAATAGGTCAAGTCCCGACAAAAGAGCCTGTATGTTTTGTCTCCCACCATGTACTAATCTATAGTTAGATGCTGATTTTTCTAATTGTTTCACATTCAAAGATATAAATATTAATGACTGTTTTGATCAAAGTTATAATAAGAAAACACATCTTGTGCCAGAAGCATTTAATTTAAAATCTGGTTATGGCTTCATAAATGGTCTGCACGTGTTTCAATACAAAGCCTTCATGATGTTGCAGTTTATCATTATATTTCATCTTGCTTAAACTTACAATAAATTTAGTTACCGTACCATACTTGTCATGCTGGTCATGCAACACATTAAGAAGCGACTTTTAAAGTAAGACATAGTGTGACATACCATCTGGGACCGTGAGATGGCACTGTATGAAAACAGAAGGGTGCCACAGTGCCACCAAAAAAAAACCTCCATTGTTCCTGTATTTCACTGATAGCACCAGCAAAATGTTGCCAAAATTTCCAAAAAGGAAAAACTAAACTTAAACTGGAAATTATGCAGGAGAAAATTCAAAACACAATAAAACAAAGACAATTTGGAGTATCTGATTTGAGGGACCGTGAAAAGCATAGAAACTGTAACTATGTAATGTTTTTTATAATTAATAAATAAAAATAAATAAATAAAATGACAACAAAGACTGCTAATTGTGTAGTAATAGCATGATGGCCAGAGCTGGAGGAACAAAATCACTGATGGGTATATGTTTTTTTTTTCTTTCACATTATTTGACTGATGTGGCTTTTACTCAGGTGCGACTTAGTTTGTAAAATACAATCACCTCTTAATTCTTTTCAAAAGATTCCCTGCTTGGAAAATTCAGACAGTAGTACAGAAACACAGAAGGTGCAGAAACCAAAACTAGGACTGAACAAAGGGGTCATGAGAATGTCGATAAACACAGCTTAACAGAACGATCAACATATGGACAGACTGTGACCTTTACATATGGACAAGAAGGCAGGGCTTGAAGAGACACATGTGGAAACGATGAAGGTTAACATTCAGATAAGACACATCCAACAGGCCTTTGCGGTCTATGTCAAGAATCAGAAACAGTGGAGCACGTGCGGGTGGGTGGCAGGAAGTATGGGAGTGACAGGAGGAATATGATGGTGAGAGAGACCATATTGTATTTGGTCTGCCCTGTCAAAGAACACAGGTGGAGACCTCAAAGGCAGATGAGGTTTGAATTAAAGGGAATATTAATGACATTTTGTGACCTCCGTGAAAACTAAATACAGAACAAGCAACAGAGAGTTCAGGAAGGTGACACGTGAGGCAGAACAGGTAATGAAAATTGAATAAGGACTCTACACAGTGCTAAACAGATAGACCAGACAAGATGTCTGGACCTTGTATAAGCAGCAGGTGGGGCTTGATGAGAGGCAAGTGGAAGCAATCATGGCTAATCTTCCAGTGTTTCACATGAAGGACACAGCAACAAGACACAAGAGATGAAGGTGTAGACAGTACACATAAACACCAACATGAAGCCAGACATGAACTTGAACAAATAGCAATCATGACTTAAAACAAGGGCACTTGTTTTTTTTACTAATCACAAGGAAATATCGGGAGATTCGTTGAGAAGATGGTCACATTATTAATAAACAAAGCAAAATACAAGCCTTTAAATATCTGGGAGTTCTTCATTATCAACAGACGGTCAATATATTGAATGGTATGGTATAAATTGCACAGAATTTAGGGACAAAACATGCAGAGAATCACTTCAGCTTTTTTAAACACAGGTTTGGAAAGTCATCATTAATATTCAGCTGGATTCAACAAGAGCACCCTCGGCTTATGAGAATTATCTGTCTCCCTTCCACAGCGGAATACATTTAGAATATAAGAGTGAACTTAAGATAAGCTATTGTGTGCCAAGAGATAGAGTAGCGTAGCAACACTGAAATTGCAGCAGTAAAGGTGTTGACAAACAATCAACATGAATGGCTATAATGAAGTCCACCTGAGGTGACTCACAGGACGAATGTACTTTTCTGAGCCGGGTTCATGGGGTTCTTTCATCTTTCAGTCAGCTGTCGTCTCTGCACAAAGCACATTCACTGAGGAGGAAGAAGAGGAGAAACATGCTGGCCATCTTTGGATTCCGTAAAAACCGCAACCAGACTCTGTCGAATCAGGGGCATGAGTATGAAGCAGAGGTCTACGGCGATGGATGCCATACTGTTGCTACAGCACCCACAGGGTGAGTGCTTTCACGAAGACACAAAAAGGTGTGGCCTTGAGCACCGTACACAACAACAATGTGATGCACACAGCGCCACAAAATATCTCAAGGCAATCCATGTCCTTTCCTACATCTTCACATTTCCTGCTGATAGCCTCTTCTTCATTGTTATGGGGACAATAAGTAGCATTGAACTCCAACAGAAATACTCTGTTATACTGACAAACATCACTTTAAATCTCCCTCATTTTTGTGGCCGAACTGTGAGATGGCTGATGGCTGCCAAAGCACAGTGAGGCTGATACCACTATGTATACACAGACGTTGATGACAGCTGGTGGCTCAGAGAGTGGATCCACCAGTCAGCCGAGTGATTAGAAACCAACATGCTGCAAGTCAAATACAGATTAGGGTAGCAGGATATGTATTTTTCTTTTCTTGAAACAACGCTTCTACGAAATCCTTTGTTCTCCAACTTTGTTACATTTTATCCACAATTTTGCATTTCAGACTATCAACATATCATTTTCTTCAACTTTTAGGACAGCGATGGAGAATGTGTACACACTCCTCCAGCCTCCAGTGTCTTCTGCCAGAGCGGGATCTCCCAGCGACGGTGGAGATGGAAAAACAAACAGTCAGCAGGTGAAAAATACCCTTGTTCTGAGTCCGCCACCAGTGGCGGGCATCCCTCACCCGGGCATGGGAGGAAGTAAACACCCCTTCTATTCTCCAAGAGAGGTACAGTCCGAGTGCTCCGCTATTAATATTGATCTCATTAAAAGTTTCCAGCTTTCTCAGCCTCTGTGTGATTTTCTTTTTGTGTGCTGTGCCAGATATCTGAGGTGGATCCTGTGTTTGAACAACCAGAGGAGACGGACAAGTACTGGGCGGACGACAAACAGAGGGCGACAGAGGTGCTGCAAGCAGACAAGCAGTGGATGATTGAGGGAAAGCAAAGTGAGCAGCACATGGAGAGACAGCGATGCGACGACAGGCTGCAGGAAAGAACTTTTGGTGAGCCAAGAATAATGGAGAAACAGGGAGACAGGCACTGGACCGAGAGCAGACATCCAGACAGACACCTGGACAGACAGTGGACTGTTGACAGACACACACAGCGTCAGATCGACAGAAAAATTGAAAGACAGTGGATGGGCGGCAGACAGATAGACAGGTCGTGGTCAGAGAACAGGTCGATGGATGTGCAGGTGGACAATCAGTGGACAGACGGCAGACATTTGGGGAAAAAGCCAGATAGACGGATCCAGGCGCTTTATTTGGCCCAAAGGCCACTGCCTCCGTACCCATCGGACAGAACACCTTCACCAAAGCAGGACACTGACCCTCTGAAAAGCCCAGAGGTACCAGTTGCAGAGTTTCAACCACCGGAGATGCTTGGCGACAGACACACGAGTCCCGATTCAGGAGGAGGTTTCACAGAAGGGTGGAAGATGAGCGGAGGAGTAGGAGGCGGTATATCTACTAATCGGGCAGCTCCATGCGTGTCCAAACCTGATCCACCACCACAGAGCAGTAAGCCCAACCTGTCCAAGCTGAGACCCAGACATCGACTCGAGAGCTCGGATGCTCTACCAGGTACTAACATGGGTCGACCATGTTAACGTGCTGTCAACACGAAAGCCGATTTTGGCTCACAGAGAGCTTTTTAGTGCAATCTTTGCCTCAAGCCCGGATGGCAATCCCTTTTCCTTTGATCTGCAGGCACTGAAGAGGAAGGTGATGCAGAGAGGGATCCCGGAAAGACAGAAAGAAAAGAGAAGGACAAAAGACGAGATTCCGAGGGTCAGCCGCCTCCAATTCCCGAAAAGGTTGGACATTTACAACAGTCCTTACTTAACATAGCTCTGTTTATGAGTGAATGTAATGTACATTTCATAATGGCTAAAGCGGTTGTATTCTGATCTAATTGCAGCCAAAGACCACCTCGTATGTGACTTTTCCAAAAGAATCAGCCAATGACAGGAACCTACCCCCTCCTCCTGTGCCACCTCCGGCTATGAAGCCAGTGCATGGGCTGCCAGACAGAGCAGCAAGCCAAGGTACCTGCAATGCAAACACAACCAAATACAACACAAAAGCTTTTACTGTTGAATAGTCCACACAGTGATAAATCCCTCAAAGGGAAGGTATCTTTGAACTTGTTATATTTATATACCAAATCTGAAGCCTCTGCTCAACATTTGATCAATTTTAATGGTGGAATGAATGTAGTGTTTGTACTATCATAGGATAAAATGGCAATTTCATTGGGGTATACTGACTGTTACAAATAGTAGGATGTGAGAAAATCTATAATCATTAGTGGAAAGAGCGGAAGAAGCCACCAGAGGCCTTTTAATGCCTCAAGCAGGAAAATTTATTGGTGCACTTGATTAAACAGGGAGCGGTGGGACAGCAATATAGCTGATCACTGCACTTGTCATCCAACCCTGATCTCAGTCGCTCTTTGGATCCGTTATTGCCATTTGTAATTAATGTGCACATAGGGCCAGTTGTACTTCACGGATGAGATAGAAGACGGAAACCAAAAATGTTCATAGAAGGATGAGAGAGTGAGAAAAGAAAGGAGGATTTGACGTGACTGAGGCTTGTGTGGTGGGTTGGCACTCCCTACAGCTAGAAGACGCTGCCTCCCACAGTCCAACGGCCTGCTTGTTATGCTAATTGGTGACTCTAAATAGCCAATAAGTGGGAATGTGTGTGTGGGCTTGTGTGTTTGTGTGATTGTAGGGATCTCTGTGTTAACCCTGTGATGGACGCTGGCCTGGCCAGAATGCGCCATGCCTTTTTCAACTAAAAGCTAGACAAGCTTCATTCAGATACCTGCAACCCTACATTAAGAAAGCCGACTTGTGTCAGATCTTTTTTCTACTTCATCTTTCATAATTGTTCAGGTGAAGAAGGACTGAGACTTCAAGCGCCAGTGAAGCCACAAAGGAACAGAAAAGCAATGTCCTGTGATGCAGGTACAGTTTTTTACTGTTTGATATTCACTCAAACAGGCTGCTTCACTCTAAACATTTGTGAATGGACTGTGTGTTTTGTTGATCTGTTTGTAATGCGTCTGTATCTAACTGTGAATTTATGTTTCCTGTTCTCACTGAACTCAGGCACTGACAGGGAAAGCCCAAATAACGTTGAGAAGCCCCCAAATCGCAAACCCCCTGTGAAAAAACCTAGACTACCCCAAAACAGAAATAAGTCTCTGGACGTGTCTGGTACATGTCTATGTTTTTATTTGTGTGTGTGTGTGTGTGTGTGTGTGTGTGTGTGTGTGTGTGTGTGTGTGTGTGTGTGTGTGTGTGTGTGTGTGTGTGTGTGTGTGTGTGTGTGTGTGTGTGTGTGTGTGTGTGTGTGTGTGAGAGACAGCATTTACAAAGTGTGGGTCAGTGTGCTATGATAAATATGAAATTATAGCAACTTTCCCATTTAAATATTTTTTGCTCACGTCCCTGTTCCACCTTGCAGACAGCTTCAACTCGGCACCTGGCAACAGCGAGCTGTTGTGATGTCCAGGAAATTACACCTGTCCTGCCACCATTGTCATGACAACCAGGGAGGAGACGAAGAGCGCAAAAGGGGAGGGATAAACTTCAAGCGGCGCTACATGACAGACATCACAAAGCATCGTTCTCTTGCTTCTGTTGGAAACAATCTTGTCATCCCTTTTATTCCTTTTTGCCTGAATTGACTTCCTTGTCTTTGCTTTCCTTACACCTGCTCAACTCCTTTTGTGGCTACGGTATTTTAACAGTATTTGCTACTTTTAGAAAACCCAAACGATCATTGTTGTGTGTTGGTGGATGGCAGGCAGATTGTGTGAGCGTTGTGGCTTCACTAGAACAGATGATTTAAAAAAAAAAAAAACGTCTTTATTAGAATGTGATTTCTTAAAATCTGCAATGCATTTCTGACTGCTGATACAGTTGATTGCCTTGGTTGACACTTGAAAATAAGTTGCTTCGTATCAAATAAAACTTGATGATTTATAACTAGTTTTGCTTTCAGAAACTGAAAGGTAATATATTTTATAGAACAAAGTAAATATTATGTATGAGCACCCTCACTGTATGAATAAAACACAAGTGAAAAACTTATGGTGGCTGTTATATTTTTTTATTAACCCGGACACATTTCCTACTTGCACATCAAAGTCTTACCACATTGAGCAACATACTGTGATTTTTTTTAATTTGTGGGGATATGTTTACTGTTTACTTGTTTGGTATAGATGTGTTGTACAAGGAAAGTGGCCAGCATTCTACCCTCACAATGATGAGCTTATCAAACTGCTAGTCGTTTGAGAAGTAGCTGGACTGGAGAATAGAGATAGAGCTGAAACTGCCTTCAACATCTTACATCAGAAGCATCTTAAAACAACTTTGAAGTCACACAGTCTTTGCTAGAAGTTTTACAGAGCTGGTGTGCTGAGCAGTGTTGTAATAAAAGCATCATAAAGTCGTGTTACTTGGTTTAGTTACTAAAACCTTACCAACTGATTACTTTTTTGAAAATAATTGCATTCAGAATTACTGAAGGTATTGTTTGCTTTTGACTCGTCACTTCTGTCATTCATGAAAATAGCTGTTGAGCTGAAGATCTGCTGTCTTTCCCTGACCCGTTCACTTTAGCATGAGCTGAGCCTACTGTGATGACAGAAGAGCAGTTGTGTTACTATTTCACTAAGTTCCTGTTTAGACTCATTAACTCTGCACTCACTTAGTGCTTATGGAAGCGATATGAAATACTGTAGGTGACAATTCAGAGGTTAGAGAAGCGGATTTGTGACAATTACTGGTTCAAATCCCGCAGCGGATGGGCCACCACTGAGCCACCACCACCCTGAGCAAGACCCTTGACCCCAATCAGCTGCTCGAAACAGAATGTGCAGAAATCATTTCCCCACGAGGGATCAATAGAATATACAACAAAATCCAATAAGTCTTTATATATCAGAGCAGACATTATATAACGTGTGTGTGTGTGTGTGTGTGTGTGTGTGTGTGTGTGTGTGTGTGTGTGTGTGTCACAAAAAAGTATTTAATTGATATGTTCAGTGAGTAGTACACTGACTTTATTTTTTTTTCCATAAAAATGTTTTTCTTGAATTTTGTCATTACAATAACAGAAACAAAACGAAACAAACATACACAAATAATAAAGACAATAGCAACAAGGTTAATGGTACACTGTTCAGACAAACTAACACCTCAGTCTCCTAGTATTTATGAGACATGGCAAAATAACAAACCAAAAAGCACAATATGAGATAGAGAGGCGCCCTCTTCTGTATTTCCTTTAAGACTCCATCATACTTGTCCATTATTTTATGTTAAGATGTGAAGTAGTTTTCCACTGTCTATAAATAACTCTAGAAGCAGTGATCAGTCCACTGATAATAACATAAAACTCACCGTTTTATGTATTTGGTATTTTGGATCTATCTCCCAGCAATCTTTATTATTTTAGAACATGCTGGTGCTGATAAGTCCAAAGGTATGAATGTCCATTTCACTTTATCTCTGCTGCCCCCAAGTGTTCAGAAATATGTTACGACAGTTTGACAAAATGATGAACGTTTCAAATGGAAATACTTGAAAATGATCACTCATTGTTAGTGAAATTAAATAAAATTATCGAAGGCAACGCCCTGGTCATCCTGCCTGCCTGCTCGGACTTCCCTGATCACAGGTGGAGGCGGAATTTACCTCCTGGTTTCAGATATGGCCCTATGGTTGGCATGGCAACCACACACGTACACGTACACACACCTACACGTATATATCCACAGTCGAAGAATGTGAAACAGCAGGGGGCGACTGATCCCTGTAAATGAGGCAACCACTGGGCTTCAGTACACACACACACACACACACACACACACACACACACACACACACACACACACACACACACACACACACACACACACACACACACACACACACACACACACACACACACACGAGGCAGTCGTGGAGGTTGTCATTAGCAACAGTAATGTGACCTTTTTTTTTTTACCACCCCCCCAAAAAAAAAGATGCTGTAATGAGCCTTATGCGAGTTTGAATACCGCCTCAGAGTGAGAAGATCTTTTATTGTTTTGCAGTTTGCTGCAATAGAGATAAGGAGGCTGTTTTTTTTCCTCGTCTTCTTCTACTGAATCAGTGATTTTTTAATGAGCAAACTCCCTCTAGGGAAATGCAAAAGAGGAATTTCAGTTTACTCAGACTAATTGTTCTGTTCATTAAATGTTACACATGTATATCTTAGCACAATTTCCATTTGCATTTCCACTCGAGCTCTCACTTTCTCCCCCAGATGTTTATGCTCCGCTTGGAAGCCCTAAATGCATGAAGGTAAATGGATCAAGGTAATCACGTCGTGAAGATAATTATGTTAATAAGACAGCATCGTTCATCAGATAAAAGCTGATTTTAAATGTCTTTCCTGCATCGACTCACTCCTAACCCCGTCACTCTGCTCTGGCTGAGCGACGAGCAGGTCTCTCCTGGAGCAGTGTAACATCTCAAATGCTGATTTATGGGGAGATTACAGGCAGTGCATTGGCAGCCCATGCAACAGTGACTTCATAACAGTGCAGTGAAATATCACCCTGCTGTTGGCTTGAACTTTTACACCCACTCTACCTTGACTCTGATGTGGAATCTAGACAGTAATAATAATAATAATCCCCAATATTAATGTTTCCACTGCAGAGGATCTCTGAAGAGGACAGCTGCACAATCAGAGATCGAGAGTTGAGGCATAAAACATAAAGATGTCACCGTGAGGGACTTAGGGTTAATATCTGCATCATCTTCAGTTAAAAAAGTACCCACAAGAGAATTACTCCTCCATTGCTGGCTCCTTAAAGACCCCATGCATGTAAAACACATTTCCCTGGTTTTTATCTTGTGTCTATGAGCTAATTGTTACGTTTATCCTCGCCAATTAATTGTCAGAATTTTTTGTGTTGTTCCCACTGAAAACGCCTTTCCTGCTTCTCAAATTGGAGTCAAATGTCCGATGAGTCATCCTGCACTCAGGGATGTTCACCGACTCGCCACCAATAGAAATTAATCTGAAGTTTGTGAGTCTCTCTTCACCATCCGCAGCGCCACTGAGAAAATAACAGGTCCAACTGGCACAAGTGTGTAGCACACACTTCAGGATGGTTGTTAAACCATGTCAATCAAACCTGGATCACTCCCCTCTCTACTTTGAAGTGTTTTAAACATTAAAAAAAAAAAAATATATATATATATAAATATATATGTGAATCACCACTCGGACAGCGTTTCACGGGGTCTGTCAACACATTGCCCGGTCGTTATCGTGGCTGTACAGCACAGTATTCTTCACAGCTGATACGAAGACACATCACATCATGCAAGAGGCACCCGAACACATCCTACTCCTCTCATCATTCTTCGCCTTGTTACCAAGCAACATGATCACATAAAGGCCGAGGGAAGAGAGGAGCCAGAGCGAGAACATGTGTGGGTAGAGGAAAAAGATGTGCGAAAATAAAAAAGATGCAGGCGGTCCAAAGAAATGTACACGATCGGCCTTGCACTCCCCTGGAAATCCAAATACCACGTGCTTTCTTCCGGGTTGAGGAGGGATTGAGATTATGACGAAAAGCCTGGCGTATTCAGTATTCGTCTTCAAAAGGGTACAATAGAACTTGAAATTCCTTAACTCCTACATACAGTATGTATCCTGACATTGTTGAATCAGCCGGAGGAGCGAGGCGATTCAAAGTCATCCTCCACGCTGTCGGAAGGCACTTTGGGCAGGAAGTGACTCATGAAAGCAGACAATGATAAGATGCAGTGTTATTTAATGTAATTACAAGCATGTCTACAAAAGGTCATATGTGAGCTGTTCGACTCGGTTGTCATGGGAACTGTCCTCCTAATGGGGAACAGGGGCCGCTGCCTTTGAAGTCACCTTATGGCCCGGCAACCTTGTTTGTGAGCTGGAGCGGCTCAAACGGCGTCAGTCCCGGGTCTGTGGACGCTAATACGCATGTACACAACCTGCACAGCTACTGCTAATCAGGATTAGACAATTCTATTATGTAATTAAAGCTAGAAGGAAACATGGCCCTCCTGAACTTTAAAAATGAATGAATAAATATAGTAAGGTATTCGCTTCATGCTGTAAAAGACATTTTTGAATATTGAATTATTTTTAGGTGACATTTACGTGTCCTCTTTGTGGCCACCTGGGTACGCCAGCTTTCTCCCACCAATCTAATGACATGTTTATCCATTTATCTGTCATCAACATCGTCTGTACAGTAGCTGTAGATCTGTGCATTAATGACTGTGTGACTCCATGTTTTGGCCCTCTGATTGACTTTTTCAGGTCCTGGCCCTCCATCATGCAGGGACAGAGGCCTCAGCTGCCTGATCTGGAATGAATCAGGCACAGAGGAATGGATAGATGTACTATTTTTATTTTATTTGTGGTTTTTATAGTAATACTTGATGTATAGGTGTACTTTTTTGATTTACCGGAATACTCATTCGGACAATAGTTAATACACGTGACTATTTTATTTATACGAATTGTGACAAATCATATGTCTACTTGTCAATGAATAAACTTCATAAATACTATATTAACACTTTGTTGTCAAATCGGGAGCTTCAATTGGACTGATGCTTAACTTGAACTCCAGGATCTGCAAAGTGTTTGTGGTGTTAAGAATGACAGTAAAAATATCCTAATCCTTCCAGAGGGTGATAGAGGGGAGAGAGGAATCAGAGCGGCTACGTGTGCGAGGAAGAGAGGGGGGGGCAGCGAGGGGGAATGAATTAACAGATTTAGTGTCATCTCTCAGTCTGGGAGGGGAGCCAAAGTATCGACCACCTTAATCCATTCATCCCTCTCTTCCTCCTCCCTCCTCCTCCTCCTCCTCCTCCTCTTCCACCTCCCCCCCTTCCCACCCAAACCACCGCCGTCGCTGTCTGCTGCCTCCCCCGATTTCCACCTCTGTTCATCTGTGTGTTGTTTTTTTGAGATTAAAGTCGTCTAATACGTTATGTTTGTTTGTAGGTTCGGTGTTGTTGTGAGGTGGTGCGTGGGTCACTTTTAGGCCATCTGTCTAGATTTAGTCTCGATTGAGTATTCCAGGCAACGTATTTGCCACTATTTGTTGTACATAAGTGACCCACAGAAGAAGTAAGTGCAAAAGCAGCGTAAGAATTTAAGAAGAATTTTGTTCACGTGACACAAAAGAACCAATTGCAGCATCTTTACTTTGTCAGTCCGCTAAATGAACTCAACCTGGACATTTTGCGGATAAACACCTGCAAAAATCCAAGTGATCCACTTTCGTATCAATAAAAACATATGATCATCATACGTAAGTGTTTCTATTGATCTGATGGGGAGATTGATGATTGAGGATGGGTGGGTGAAGTAATAGCTGCGGTACTGACAGATTATGTGTTACATTACAGACGGTTTATCGAAGCACGGGTATCTGTTAATCTGACACTAGTTTCAGGGGGAGAATCAGCGTTAATCCCATGACTAGCCTGATAAGTCCACTCACAATGAGACCCCACGTGTGGACAACATGAGTAAACACACACACACACACACACTAGTAGACACAAACAAAATAGTCATGACTAAGATGGTCTGGCTTAAAAATCAATAAAAGACAGTAAATAGCTTAGGAGGTATGAAATGTGTAATCTTGGAGGTACACAAGCTCAAAGTCAGACTTAAACAGCCAATTTAAAGCTTAACAGTTGAAGTGATGGATTAGAAGCCTGTTACAAAAACCACTGAGATTAAAGCTGCCGGGGGAAGGAAGTTGATAAACAATCTTGCTGGAGGAGGAATGACGATAGAATATTTTACCAAACTGGGTTTTGCAAAAGAGAATGAAGCAGTGTGGGTTTGAATGTAATTGATTATAATGAATGCTTCACAGCATGCCACATTTGTTTTTTTGATTAAACCGTGTTAGCATTCAGTTGGAAGGGAAAGAAATCACACAGCCGCCAGGCATCCAGCAGCTTCTACAGTGATGCTTCAAGTGAAACAAAAGGGCATCACACAGTTCTCAGAGGGACTGCAAAAAACATTTTCAACAGTTTCTTCAAAACCCAGATCCAAATTTGTTTCTTTTTCTTTTTTTTCTTTTCAAAACAAAGCCAATATCAAATAGAGATTTTTTTGAAGATATTTATTTTTTTATATATTTGGGGTTTCTAATATAAATTCTGCATTATCAAAAATAAAGCAATATTTATATTATTTTCATTAAGCTTATAAAGCACTTTTCCAGCTATTGAACAGTCCCCAGATCACTTTACATCATCAGTCACATTCACACACCAATGTAGGTGGCTGGCTGCCACGCAAGGCACTCAATCCATCCATTTGGAGCAATGTCAGGTTCACTATCTTGCTCAATGACACTTTGGCATGTGTATAGATAGGGATTCAAACCTGCAACCTTCCAATTGAGAGACGACCCGTATGAGAATGACAAAAATATCAGCTGCTGGTCTGTACAACCATGACTCTGGTGAACTAATTCGCTGAAGTTGCCACCAACAGACAAACATCTCTCAATTAATCCACCTAAGGAATGAGGTACATTATAATGCAACAGCTTTAACACAATTTGCCAAAGAGCATATAAAACTCTCTTTTCAAAGCTTCTGTTAGCCTTGTAACAGATGTCAGTTCACATCATGGGTCAGTGGGGTAGAAAAATACTTTGAAAAATTAATTAAAAGTTCATATGCAAGAAATAGATGGATAAACATAATTAGTTGAGTGCAACATAAACACCACATGTATTGGAAACAGTTATTGTAGATGTTCCATCCATGAAAACATATAATCTGACACGTTACAATACTTTACTGGTCAAACAGTATCGACATCACGAGAAAATGTTGACTATTAAACACTGTGGTTTTTTTTTTAATATATTTTTATTTCATGTATACAAATACAAGAAATTTATATCGGAACCAGCGATATCACAGTAGGTATTCCAGTTAATATTCTTAAAAGTGAACACATCTGCTTTGAAAGCAAATTACTTCCATAATATACAAGTATAAACCGTCTTTGTAACTGGGTTTTCAAACAGAAATGTATTATTGATTTCATGTTTGGTTCACTGAAATAGTCGGTGGAGCGGACCAAAAAAACACAATGAACAAAAGAAAACATTTGTTTTTCGACATGTTTTGAAAAGTATGAACCTGCACTATCAAAATTATTCCTAATTCTCGAAACATTTACATTTTCATGATTGAAATAATTCTGCCCAATTAATTATTGTCGCATTAAAATGAATTAAACAAACTCCTGAAATCCTCTTCTTGGCCTAAAGGCATAGTTTTGAGCACCTGTCACATATCTTGACAAATCAGTGTGTGTGTGTGTGTGTGTGTGTGTGTGTGTGTGTGTGTGTGTGTGTGTGTGTGTGGGTGTGTGTGTGTGTGTGTGCGTGTGTGTGTGAGAAGAGTGAAGAAGACGGTGGTGGGAGGGGGAGGAGGAGGAGGAGGAGGGAACGAATGGGCCTCTTACGAGGTGAGATGTGTAAGCCTGCTGCTTGTTGCAGAGTTAGGTGGGATTAGGACATGTATCTGTGGGATAAGACCGAGTTAGTGGGACCCTACAGGCCTCCAACTCACACCATCTGTCCGAGCAGCCCCGGCCCGTCACCGGCTCTGTCACTCTCTCATTGACCTCTGTCCGGTCTGTCTGCACTCTCTGCTTCGCATCTTCTTCTTTCTGGGACGTTATTGCCAACATTGGCCTCATTCGGTCCGGTAGACACTCACCATGTCTTTAATTGGGCCTCAAGTGGAGTTTCTCCCAAACCGGGAGCTTGTGGCTCCTGACCCCACTTGGCCTTTAGAGCTTCTCAGAGGATAAACACTGAAGGATATGAAACCTGGTCAATAGGGTGACAGAGGGGTCAGCTTCCCATACAAGGGGTTTTGGGACAATCATGGGAGATGCTCAAGCTTAAAGGGTCTGTTCAAGGCATCATTTCTAATTTGCCTTTAATACTACAAGTCCATGGGCATTCACTCCCCTGAGGTTTCTTTTGAGAGTGAATCAACTTTTAAAAGACTAAAAGCGGGTATGTTAAATACTTGTAATTTTATTTTCTGGAATAGCAAGAATGTCACATATGAGAAAGCCAACGCAGAAGTTAGCACCACTTTGGTTGTCTTGACAATAAGTCAAAGTTTCTTTGGTTTTGTTTTGAATTTTTTTACATTTCTGTACCTATAACCAGATAATAAAAAAAGAAACAGCTGGACTCCACCTGCATCACAAATCATTGAAGAGTGTCTACTCCCTCATGTAACAAAGATTTGAAACTCCTCCAACCAATCTGCTCATTTGTTGAAAAAACTTTAACTTTTGCCAATTCAGTCGATGAAAATTTTACGAACATGTTATCTCTGAAAATCTTTAAGCTCTCATTTAAAGTTATCTCATCCCTTAAAAACCTTTTAAAATACACACAAAACCCCAAAATATTATATTTAAATAACTTAAGTTGTTGTTGTTTTCATGCCTTAATACGCTCACTGTGGTGATGAGGAGGACTTTGTATTGGACTGTTTTTATTATTTTCTTTCTTGCATAAAAACTTTGCAATAAAACTTTTCTTTGACACCCAGAGTCCCTCTTTTTTTAATATATTAATATATTCATTAAATTCTCAAAGCTCATACATTCAATAATTTAAGTTTTACAAGTCCAATAAATCTATAATCAAATGAAAAATATAAATGTTCAGTTTATCTGAACGAAGCTACACTCAGTAATCAATTAGTTAAATGTAGTAAAGTCGTCATACCTTAAAAAATTTTAAGTTTTGTGATACCTGAGTGTAAAATTCTAACACAGACAAAACAAATAGGTTTTATACATTCTAGCCTGCAGCTTGCTTAGCATGACCGGATTTAAGGAATCAGATAGTCGTCAAAGTGCAGTTGTGAAGCCACTTAAACATAACACACCTTCATTTGTTTGAGCCACCATTTAAAAAAAAACAAACAAACAAAAAACAGCAACTTTGTTTTAGCCATTGTGTAGTGACTTATGTCTGCTTATTGCACGCAATTATCAGATCTTGATTGGTCACCAGTGGTCAGAAACACTTGCCACCAAAGAAAAGCCAAGAAATAAGCCAGAGGAGCTCGTGATGTGTTTGAGTGAATCAGGCTGTCGACAACAATACAGATCAATAAGCTGTTGGAGAAACACTGCGCACAATCAATACAAGCACTACTATTACTTTCACCCATTATTGTAATCACAGTGGCGGCTCCTCCAAAGTGGCTGATTGCTTAAACACCCCTCTGGTGATGAGACTGCAGCAGTGATCAGTGGGTTTTTGCAGGCTGTAATTGGAGCCACCTGAATGTGAGGTGCACCGAGATGCTGCAGGGCAACTGTGTGCAGGGCTGCAGATGCAGGAGGACAGTGTTTGCCACGAAGCATGAGGTAAGTTCCTCTGTGTCTCTCCCTCTCTTTTGTCCTCTCACCCTCACGGGAGGCCCTGTTGGTTTAGCGGCTAAGCTTTCCCCGGAAACACAAATGATGGGCAGATAGAGAGGTTAAAATAGAGAACAGAGGAAACAGAGAAGCAAAGGCAAAACTGTCGTTGCATGTTTTGTTGTTTGACCAAGTCTACAGAGCAGCTTTAGATTTCATGCAAAAACATTAATCTGTCTTGTTAAAGAGGCTTTTTGTGTGTACGTGTGTCTGCGTGCGTGTGCGTGTGCGTGTGTGTGTGTGTGTGACATGTACCCAAACTTGTGTTTCTGAGTCCTGTGTTCTTTCCATGAGTCAGCATGTCTGCATGCCTTGAAGGTTTTGTTTACTGCTCAGATCAGATTTGTGAAGGCACTATTAACTCTCTGATTCCTTAACGAGACACTATTAAGACACAGAGAGGCTCCGGATTAACAAGTTTAGCTTTTAAGGAGCACCGAGAAACGCTTGTTGTGCATTTCTCTGCTTGGTGGACTTAAATGGGTTGGGAAAAAAACAATTGGAGGATTTTGAGCCTATGACAGACGGGGCATAGTGGACACACACACGGGTTGGAAATGTTTATAGGAAACTAATAGGAATGTCCTGGTCAGTAAATAAAATGCTGGAAGTCTAGTAGCAGAAAATTGATATTTATATATTATTGATTTTTGTATTATTATTATCTTAAAAGGGGACGATAAATATAATTGCACTGATGATATAACATTTTTTCCAACTTTCCAACTTGTAAATACATTTTTTGCAACACATTTTTCCATCAAGATCCACTCTGAATTGTTTATTTTTGGTCATTTTTGTTGTTTCTTTCTAGAGGCAGAACTAATATTTAGGACTTTTAAAAAAATACAACTTTCACAATATAGAATATCATTAAAAATGTCATTTATTTGTCAAATTATTTCTACACTCCTGACAAACTGAACAATACAGGTTGTTGTTTTTTTCTTGCTTAGGATAATGATAATTTAGCCTCTGGTTAAAAAAACAAAATATGTTGTTTGTTTTTTTGTTTAATTGGGATTTTTTTGGTGGGGAGTGCAAACATTTTCTGTGAAGATTTTGTAATTATATTATACAAATATTGTTCCAAAAAAAGTTTTGTGTTGTCACTTGATCACATTTTTCAACCCAGCTGGCTGGTTTATGAGAATATTCCTGATTAATTTTTCATAAATTATCTCATTTGTACACAAAATACTGATTTCTGACTTGGAAAGGCTTAATGTATGTGGAGTAAATGATAAAGGAAGAGTATGTTGAACAAGACTAAATACGAGTTATGTATTCTCATTTCGCAGGTTTGTGAACATGGACATTTGATGGGGGCTAACAAGCAAAGGAACCAAAGTCCCAGTTACTGGTGGATCTATTCCTAAATGAACTCTGGTAAGATATAAAGTAATTACACAGCGTTGCATGATGCTGTCTAACTAAGAAATTCTCTCATCCATTTAAATCCTCCTCATCTGATTTGAAATTAGTTATATATAAAATAAGAGTCAGGATCAAAATCCTCTGGTTTTCTTTCCGTGCTTTATTCTCATCCAAACTAAGTTGCCCATCAGTTTGAACACACTTTAATTCACCAGCCTCAATAGATCTCGGAACAGTTAGGTGCATCTTCAGCTTAATGTTGTGTCTTTCAGAAGCAAAGTTTTAATGGATGGAAAGCACATCAGACATTTCTGCTGCAAACAATCCAAGCTCCACTGAGTGCACAACATTAGCCCAGACACAAGCTGATGAAGAAAGCCACACTAATGCTAATGAAGAAGATTGAGTGTTTATAACATAAATAACTTCTGACATTTAGTGGATGAAATAATCTAGAAAATAATAGAGATCAGAAATGATTTCTCTTTTAATCATCATTGACCTTTATATATCCAAAAAAAAAAAAAGTTTAACAAAAAAAAACAAGTATAAAGACTTCTTTATCAATGGATCCTTGGCCAAGATGAGCAATCCCAAAATTACAGACTGGGCATGGCAAAAAATAAAGAGATAAATAAATTACAAGTAGATGATGAATAATGAATCTGAAGTTTTGATTTAAAAGCACTAACTGAAATTAATTCAGCTTTCAGTTTTTCTGCAACTTGTTCTCAAAGCTCAGTTTATTTTGGGGACATGGAACAGAAGGCAACAAACACTTCATTGGTCAATAAGGGTGTAAATTTAGGGAAACAATATTTCAAAGTAGTGTATTACACATGGAAAACTGTCCTGCATTCACGAGTTTGCTATGTCTGAGTTCATACCATCACTTCTCACTGGCTCTGAGTAGCTGTGACTGTCCACTGTGAGGCAGTGCAGAGTTTTGCACTTTAACACGACTGTGAAAACTTAATTCTACACAGTAATTAATGGATTTTTTTCCCATTTTTTACTCCTCACTTGAAACTGAAGTGAGAATTGAAAGAGTGCAAAGATGCTTAACTCTGTCTCAGGAGAGCGAGAGAGAGAGAGAGAGAGAGAGAGAGAGACAGAGAGAGAGAGAGAGAGAGAGAGAGGATTGTTGCTAACAGGGATTTGCAGCAGAGGGGAAAGAAAGAAAGGGGGCAGTGGCACTCGTTGACAGAGTGCTATCCCCACTCACATGCTCACACATACACACTCACACACACACACCACGCGTATACACACTCTGTGTTTCCTCTGTGTCTCTTTCCAAAAGTGTCAGTCACCCAGTCAGTCAGTCAATTATTTCTGTGTGCGTATGTGTGTCTAGTGGGATGTTGAGAAGAGCTCGTAACCATCCTTCATCATCTCTATGACAGACGGTAAGGTCATTTCATTCAACTTTGCCTGTTTGACTGTCTCTTGTGTTTTAGGCCTTTATCTCTTTCTCCGCCTTTCATTCTATTTTTTTTTCCTCTCATGCGTGTGTTTGTGCCCTGACTCTGGTCCACCGCCAGACTGAGGCCTCCATGGAGCGCCGTCACTGTTTGCTTTCTTTTACAATCCATTTTGAGCCACGGGGGGACATAACTAATGAGCTGTGTCACACAGGCTGTAGTCGAAGGTGGATCTTTAATTAGGTATTCATTTTAATAATAATAACTATTATATTTGAAGGTCTGTAATTACAGTTAAAAGAAATAGCTTTGCTCCTCTACAGCTTCATTTGATGTGATTAACCATGTGGTTTACACTGAGATCCCTGAACTTTTCCTTTAATACTGTGGAGTCCCTGGCCACTTCAGCCTGTTCAGCTGTGTTTCATTGATTTGACCTCTCAGATTCATGTTTGTCAGTGAAGTGTGACCTATAAGATCTCCTTGACTTTGTTTGGAAGTACGTCTTTGTGCAGATTTTAATTATTCTTGTTTTTGATCTTGAATCCGACTACGAAGTACTCAAAATGGAAATGTTTTCTCATGTTATATGTAACTTCTATCTTCACTATCACATCCTTCCAAAACTTACATTTTGAGTCTGATATAAATGTGTGTCAATGTGTTTTGGAATGTCTCTGCCTTGAGATTAAAGTCTGAACCTGATGGTAATTGGATTTGGTCTGAGAGACTTGTGGATCTTTCTGTCAAAAATGATTAATTCTTCTGAATTATGCTGCTTCGCTCAGGCTTGAGTTCAGTGAGCAGACATTTCTGAAAATGTTGTGGTCTATTAAAGTATATAAGATGTAATTATTTCATCACAGATGCACATGATGCAAAATCTGAAAGTAAGAAAAGCCTTCAGGGCCTGTGACGAACTTTTTTTAAACCTACAAAGAGGCACACTTTTCACGTTAGTGGTTTGATAGAGGCACAGTTGTAGAAAGAACCCTTGTAAAGATCACAATATGTCACTTGCTGATTGCAGTGATGAAAGACACGTTTGCTGAATATGCACAAACAAAGTTTTATATTGTGATATTGTAAGTCGAAAGTTCTGGTTTGTCAATCAACTCTGCAAACAATAGCATGTGACAGTACATGCACGTGTATGTGCATCTATTTATAGTGCCATACATGTGTGTATTAAGACGGTGGGCATGGGGGATGTTCAATAGATTAGTCTTAACGTGACACACACACACACACACACAACAGGAAAAAGATCTTCAGACATACAGACCAGAACTATGAGTACTACAAAAGAGCTAAAAGCCTCCAGTGATGGCTATTAACAGGGTTATAAGCTTTAAATAGTGTTTTTTTTTACAAATAAAAAATAAAATTCAGACATTTTTAATTATTTAAATTAAATTAGATAAATAAATAGTATTGAAACAAATCTAGTGTAGTTTGAAGAATGTTGAATTTACCCAACAGCTGCTGGGCTTGTATTTAAAAAAATAATAATAATAATTAAACTGAACATTGTTAAGATAGTCAGTATGATCAAATGGCCTAAAGTCTGAAAACCATTTAAGATTCATAAGAAGTAGGTAAGAGACTACATACCATACCTCTGAAGCTCATTTGTTATTACTGCTTGAAGCTAGTGGCTTAAATCTATATGAACATGGCATTAATCTCTCACACTAACCTGTTTTGCATTACGAGAAGATTGAGTGGATGAAGACAAACTCTTGTTGAATCTCTGGACAAAAGAAAGTATTTATAACCTGATGGATTTAAAATTCTCTCCCATTTATCTCTGTTTCTCAACTTTCTATAATTGTTTTTCTTTGTCTAGGACAATTAAACAGAGACAAAGACTCGCACTGGGAGGAAAAACGCCAGCCAGTAGACTTCCTGAAATCACTGCGGCTGCTGTCTATGAGACGCACTGTGGCAGACGAGTGGACCTTCCTTCAATCCTGACACACGGATAAAACCCCGTCATAGCTCCACAGGCACGATGTCCTCCCCGTCTCTCCCCATGCCGTCGCTTCCACCAAGCCCTCTTGCCATGGAGTATCTCAACGACTTTGACCTCCTGAAGTTCGAGGTGAAATCTGACACCCCTCCACTTCCTCCTCCGTGTGCATATCCCAAATCTGGCCTGCCCAACGACCCCTCCAGCTCCCCATACACCGGCCACCCGCCACAGGACTCCAGTCTGAGCTCCAGCCCTTACAACTCCCTCCCGCCTTCGCCAACGCTCAGCGACGCCCATCCGCCACCTTCGGGGTCGTCTTCGCTCTCCTCGTCGTCCTCCTCCATCTCCTTTCCCCTCTCCATATCCAACAGCTTCACCTCCGGCATCAGTTCAGGCTCCCAGGGGAATGCCGGGAGCAGCCCAGCTCATGGCGGCCCTCAGGGTCCCACCCCAGCCTCTTTGGAGGACCTGATCTGGCTGGCGGCGCTGCAGCAGCAGTTCGGAGGGGAGGTGACGGGGCCCGCAACTTTGCTCGGAGCCCTGGGGGGAGTGCCGGAGCGGGGCGACAGAGAGAGGGGGTCGGTAAACAGTTTTCTGGGCTGCGAGGATGCCGTGGAGGCTTTGCTGAACTCGGCAGCTGCGGCCGTCAGCTCACAGGTAAACCGTCCTCGTGTATTCTCTCGCTTTAGGTGGTGCTTCCTCTTCCTCTTCAGATCACGTGAGAACTTTGCTCTCCTCCGCTTTTCAGTTCCCGGGTCTCTCTCAAAGTTCAAGCAGCAACCTGGGAGACTCCAGCAGCGACAGCGGCGGCGACATCTCCTGCAGCAAGGCAGCCGACATGTGCCACCGGCCGCTCGTTTTCCTGTCGTCGGGCCCGAACTCGCTTGCCAACGCCACCCCGGGCTCGGCTCCATATCCACAACCCCTCAGCCCCCAGGCACGCTTACATCACCACCAGCATCACCATCATCAGCATCACCCCATGCATGGCAGCCATCATCACCATCACCAGGTCAATCAGGTACGTGTCGACCCCGGATTAGACGAGACAGGCTCATTTACACTGATGATGATAGGAAACGTTAATCAATAACCTGTGGAAGAATTTCAGCATGTGACAGAAATGGAGTGAGAAGACAAAGACACTTGTGGCTTTAGAGGGCTGGATGGAAGGAGAGAGGGATCGTGCAGTGAAGGATTAGGATTAGGACATTAGAACATGGTTATTAATGTCTGTGTCAGTCTGAAGTATCAACATGTTGCTCTTTATGAGGCAACAAAAAGGTGGGGGGGTCGTCTGGGCTTTGAGGGTGCAAAGTCTTAGGAACAATGTGGTCACACTTTAACTTGAATTAGCATTTGAAAGAATATATTAAGATGAATAATTAAACGTTTTTGACATACCTTTATGCACATGAACATATCTATATACCTTTAAATTGTAAAAAAAACTTCTTCTTTTTTTTAAATCATTCATGTATGAAAAAAATTGTTCATATTTTAACACTGGTGTTACAATATATGATTGTATTGTCAGTTATCAATTTAAAAAGAAGCCTTCCTTGAGGTCCTACAGCAGTTCAGAAGTGCATTAACACGTTTTTTTTTTCAGTTGTAACTTTAGCAGCGTCTCGTTAAATCTTGTCACTTGTGTTGTTGATGTAATTCAAGTAAACTTTGTAATCTGTGTTCTGGTTGATCGAGGTGTCTGGGTGGATTTCTATATGGAGCACAGCTTATTATCATATCTGCTATTATTGCTGTGCATAATCCTGATAACTGTCGCACACACTTAGTCAGATTACGCGACAGATTATGGACATGTGGTGCCGAAATGTGCCCCCTGATGTACGCGCGTGCGCACACACACACACACACACACACCATCATATGTGCACCAGTCATACCACAGATATACATATACGTCTGAATATTTCACAAATCATCTTCACACGCCTCCGGGTGTAGACACTCCAGTCCTTTCCAGCATATGTCTAGTTGCCAATTACCGGTGAGGATCAGTGTATCATCTCCGTGTGGCCTTCTGTTCGGCAGTGCGGGGTGAACGAGCGTTTCTCTGATGAGCAGCTGGTGAGTCTGTCGGTGCGCGAGCTGAATCGACACCTGCGCGGAGTGAGCAAAGACGAGGTGGTGCGCCTCAAGCAGAAACGCCGCACACTAAAGAACCGTGGCTATGCCCAGTCCTGCCGCTACAAGCGCCTACAGCACCGCCACGCTCTGGAGTCGGAGAAGCATGTGCTCACGCAACAGGTGCGCACACGCTCGTGCAGATACACGACTACACTACCATTAACTTTCAGGCACCTTTTCCCTTGAAGTAATGCAATTGTTTGCTCCTTGCACTATAACCTCAACCCTCACATCTAAGTGTCTGACCTCACCCTTCCACGATCTGAGCCTTAACCCATTTGTACCATTGGCGCTAAAACCACATCTCACAACTTCAAGTAATAGAAACACTGCATTTTTTGACCGTCCAAGTTAGACGACTCCCAGTTTTATTTTTTGGGAACACTATAAAGGGAGAAGCACTAACATAATGTTTCCTCTATTTGTTTCTGCCTAAACACAATTGTAAATGTGACATCCATCCGCTTTAACACCTACAGGAGGCGAGGACAGCAAAAATTGCTGCACCTCTCATTGTGACGGCATTAAATTCCATCTGCTTACATTCCTGACAGAATGTGTCACGAGTACTAAGTGAGCATCTGTGCAGTACAGCTTAGCCCGGCCAAAAAGAAATCATCATCCTGCCTTGTTTTTCCTGCTCTCCTCAGTTGGAACAGCTACAGTGCGAGCTGACTCGGGTGCTCAGGGAGAGAGACGCCTACAAGGCTCGCTATGAGAAGCTCCTCAGCACGAACCACAGCGCCGCCAGCGATCCACCACCACCACCACCACCACCACCACCCCGCACCACCAACCCACCTTCCCCACCCCCTGACTACTTCCTCTGAGTTCAACCTCATTGAGGAGAGGAAGTTAAACTAATCAATGGCGAGTAATCAGACTTGGAGGGAGGAAACAAGGACATGCATGTGTGTGTGCGTATGTGAGTAAGAGACACTGTGGAAGAGAGACATTGGCAGACTGGGGGGGGGGGGGCTATACAACTGTGAAAACCACCCTTGGATGACAAAAAGGTTAGTTGATTATCAACTCATGTGGGTTAGACTCAGGCCTCGGCCGCTTCATGGACTCCGATTTATTTTACTGTGAATGATAGTTGCACAAAAACTGGCGGACAGCTTCCTGAGGTCTTCTGCTTGTGGTGTTGGTGCATCGGTGGATAAACACAACTATGGAAACACATCAGAAATGCTTTGATCTTGCAACGAAACTAGTCTTAGCATGTTGTCTATGCAATATTAGAGATATGCAATATGTGCTCTCCAAATGAGTGATTGAGGCTCTTTGTAGATGTGTTGTTTTTTTTAATAATACGCTGCTAAAGCTGCAGAGGTCTGAGTAGTGCAGTGGTGCTGGATGTGGAGTGGGCTTGGATAAAAAGAAAAAAAAAATCCATGGCATGCAGTCAAGTATTTGCCAGCTAATATTTCACAGTTGCCTACCAAAGTGTTTAAGCTCACCAAGACTTGTGATTCTTTGTAATAATCATAGATAAAAGAATGTACAAGGATACCTTAAGTGGGAATCTTCCAGTGATTGTGCTAAATGAATAGTGGGGGATATTGCTCTGGTGTTTTAGCAAAGAAAACAATTTTTTTTTTTTTTTTTGCTCGTTAGAAAAGCGTCAACATTCAGCCATTATCAGAGATGGGATACACTTGCTGTTTGCTCTCAAAGATGTTGTTTTTAAAAATACGGACATGTGGGGCTGGTAGTGTGCTTAACTAAAAGTTAGAGAGGCACCAAAAAAAAAGAAGTCACAGCGCACATAGGAAACCAAAAAAAGTTTGGCATGATTTGTGTGGTTCTCCAGACTAGGGATGTTACTTTGTGGGTAGATTAAGCACCTCTGTCTAACACGGACAATCATAGTATGTATGCAATATGCGGCACCACAGAGCTGGTCACTGTGGACTCGGGTGCTGTGAAAGAATAATGCAACAGAAAATTAATGATGCAGGGATTTTTAAAAAAAATGCAAAAAAACAACCTTTTTTCATTGAGACACTCTTACCTGTCCAATGAAACATTTGCCAGGGATTATTCATTCAAGCTATTTATTTTGTTTGGGTATATAGGGTAAAAAAAATGTTTCTTTATTTATTCACTTATTTATTCAGTATTTATTGTTTATTTATGTACTGATCATAATTATTTTACTGGTTTTATTCACTAGCGTGTATTTTTACTTTCCTACAGTTTATTATTTTATTCCAATTTGATTAGAATTAACACTATTACAAAAGAAGAAGAAAAAAACAATTATGGCCATCGTTATGGCTCCCTGCTCCTGTTGTAGTGTGGTTTCATAAGCATATGAAATAAACCAAGTATTTTACCATCCATGTCATGTGTCGGCATGTTTTTTCGTGGAGCTTTTAACGCACAGGTTTTAACCTCCTCTCCTCTGTTCACTTATCTGAACATCTCTGCTCTTTCAGCCTCCTGCAGGCCCATGTCCTGCTCACTCCCTCCGTCCCTCCCTCTATTTTATCTCTGTCGCTCTATTGCGAGGCAGTGACCCTGGGTGTGTGCTGTTTGGGATGACCTCATCTTCAGCTCTACCTCCCTCTCTCTGTCTCTCGCTCTCTCTCTCTGGCCTGTATAATAGGACCGGGATTAGGGCTATAATAGCGCCCTGGCTGCTCACTGCCGGAGTCTATTGTGGCTTTGTGTGGGAGGGACGCACCACTGGTCATGGCCACACTCACATTCTGACAGAAAACACGTATAAATACGCTCCTTGCCACATGGATTGGAAAAGACTTGATTTAATGGAAGAAAATGATAACGGGTGTCTTCAACAAAGAGGCGTGTAATCAAAACGAGACGACAGACTGATAGACTGAGTGAACCAGGAGGGAGACTCTCACACCTCTATTCCACACCGTGTATACTCCAGTGGCTCATTTTAAACATAAGGTATATACTATAGTATAACCCCCCCATGGATGGAGCGCTTTACACATACGAGTCCAATTAGTTAGGCGAACACTGGGTTTGCAGTGCCCCCTGCCGACCAACGCGTGCAACTACCTCCTTCCAGGGGTCAACAAGAGCTTCGTGTCACCGAGCATCTTCTCCACCACCACCGCCTCTGCATCTCCACTCAAGCTGTGCCCACCGAGCTGCATGTGCCACCCGCTGCACACTCATTGGAGTCCCGCATCCCCGGGCTGCCAGCTCCGGCTCCCCTCGGCAAGAACGAGCCCCGAGCACGAGATCAGCGTTTATTATGCGTCAAGTCAGTGACTCACGCGGCAGTTTGGAGAAGCTGTGATGAATGACGGAGCTGCTGCCTGCAGACCTGGAGCTGGGCCCTCATCTGAGGAGACGGAGTGAGAGAGAGAGAGAGAGAGAGAGAGCGAGAGAGAGAGAGAGAGAGAGAGAGAGAGAGAGAGAGAGAGAGAGAGAGGAGCGCGAGTGGGAGGGAAGATAGAGAGCTTACTTTGTAGTTGCCGCGAGCCACCTGACAGGTGAGAGACCACACTGGGCTGCAGGGGGGGAAAAGACAAGGGGCTCGTAAAGTGAGTGGTTCCGGACTGAGGGGGGGTGTAAAGGGTAGTTTTGCTGCTGGTGTTTTCTGTCTTTTATTTATTTGTTTATTCATTCATTCATTTATTTATTCATTTCTTTTACTTATGTTCCGATCGGTTGATTTCAGTTTGCAGATGCCGACAGATGTGCCCGAAGACAGGCTCAACAACGAGGAGAATGCGGCCAAGGTAGGACGCACGGAGCGGCACGAGCACGAACAGCACCTCCAGGTACATCTACGCGCGAGTGTGCGTGTGCGTGTGCGCGCGTATGTGTGCGTAATATCGCAGGAAGGCGGTTGTGTCCCGCACTACAAAATAAATAGACTCGTAGTCTCTTTCTTACGTCCACAACTGAAGTTTTTAGCGGGATAGGTATAGGAGCGTTTCTGTATTGCAAGCTGGGCACATTATTTCTTTTTAAACTCGTCGAGCAGAGTTCCAGGCTGTTTCCAGACCTCACAATTGTAAAGCATCTTTCAGTTAATTGGTTTTGAGTTTTCATGGTGCTTCACCGTTTGCTTTCACTCTCATCCCTGTATTTATTTTAACTGTCTGCAGAGAAGCTCTGGATGTTTGTTAATATGAACAAAGGCTTGGGGCAGGTTTAGAAACACACTGTTTGTATTGGCTGCTAAGAATGACTTCATTAAAAATTCAGCTGTCTGATTGTGCTTCCATGAATACCTACCAGACCTTCCAGCTTAGGGTGGAATCTTTATTGTTTTTGCAGATGTATACACATGGAGCGATCACGCAATGTATTAATTATCACCCCTATCACAGTCAGCTGTTTGCTGATGGATAATGCTATCGCTGAAAAAGAGGAGGAGGAGGGAATTGAATGAAGAAGGAGGGGACATCGAGCAAGCTAAATAGCTTTTAAATAGCAGATAGAACAAACTAGATTTTTTTCACAAAAGTGTCTTTTGGAACAGTTTATAAGTATATATGTAAACTATATAGTTTATATGTATAAGTAGTGTAACATGCGAAACAACAACAAATTAAAAGTTAGAAACCAGGGCCTGGTATCAAACTGTAAGTGTGATAGATGTGACTGCTGTAGGCAAAAACAATAAAAGCTTCAATATGTGCATACAAGTTATCATCGTTTCGGGATTGTTGGTGGTGGATAAATCAACTATGAGTGTGTATAACAAGAGGTTTTGGTGAAAAACTGCAGATTTCCTTGAGAGAAGAGACGTGTGGTGTGAGAGTGTGAGTTTAGAGCCAAAAGCGTGAGTCTCACACTCAACTGAGAATTTAACAGTGCTCAAACCCTCAGAGATCACCACTGTTTCCTTTTTGTTAGTTTTTTTGTATGTTTATCTGTTGTTTGAATACTGCACAAATAAATATTTTTAAACTGTTACTGTTCAAGTGAAGGCATCTCTCAAGCCTTTATGTGAAAACAAATAATGAAATCCATTTGTTGCAGCAGCGGTTTTTTTTATTCAGGTGGATTGAGGAGGACATGTTCCATTATTTGCTTTTATGTGGAAGCCAAAGTATATCAAGTACCAATCGTTTCAGATTTTATACTGTTTTTTCCGACTGGGAGCCAATAGGTGACAATGGTGAAAGCAGGGTCCAACCTGGACAGGTCACCAGTCCATCACCGGGCAAACACAAAGAGACAACACACACATACACACCTATGGCCCAACCGGTGGCTCCAATTAACCTCACATACATGTTTTTGTACCGTGGGGGATAAACATTGACACTGTGAGGCAAAAGTGTCAACCACTGCGCTACAGCGAGGTCCATCATCAAACACTCTTCAACAAAAATCAATTTAACCATTTATCAAGTAATCAAGATACTTGCCATACAAAGACGGTGTGATGTTTGTACAGAACCAAAGCTTTAAAGAGAGTTACTGTAAAAACTGATATGTAAGACTGAAGGAACTTCCATTTTTAAAGCACATTTTAGCAACAAGGTAACTTCAAAGTGTTTAACATCAAGAAACAAGAAGGTTTTTATATTGTCACTGTCAGCTGAGTACCAGTGTTCTATGGTCGTGGTGGATGACTTGTTTTTTAATCATCAGTCTTTGAATTGTGACTTGATGGACTATTTGTTTGGAAAGGGCTTGTTTTGGGGTTTTTTAAAGGCTACTGCCAGCCTGAAACAGATTATACTGTCTGCTAGATGTATGCCAAGTAAACTGACAGTGGTGATAAGAAATGTACATTAAAGTCAGCCATATTATCATTTTTGACTTTACTGGTTAGTGTCTGGTAAACCAATGAATGCATGACCCATTGAAACGTGGTTAACACAAATCAAATCACCAGTACCATTTATTGGCTAATCTGGAGATTCGCCATAGTTTAACCCAGTGGTTCTCAATTATTTTCTGTCATGCCCCCCCGAGAGGACAGAATTTTTTTCAGGGCCCCCCCCCCCTGAATTGTACAACCATTGAGAACCTGATAATATTTATTTATTTATCTGTATAAACCACTGTATGAGTTGCTGGCACCAGCATTCTGCATACAATCGCCTGATTATCAAAATAAATTAATAAAATGAGCTGGAGGCCCTTTTTTTATCGTTCAAGCATGAATAAAGACACTCATCCTGAAAGTCGCGCCCGCCTCACGCCCCCCCTAACACCCCACCATGTCCCCCCAGGGGGGCTCGCCCCACCATTTGAGAAGCACTGGTTTAACCAAAGTTAAAATGACAAATTTGTATTTCTACATGTGATCATGCATTCTGTCCAGCTTTGCAAAGACAGTGACATGAGGTATATACAACACATCTCCATGGTAAAAAAAAAAAAAAAAAAATAGATGATAAAGGTAATTACACTTATTTTGGTTTCACTTACTCAGAGTTGGTAATTGAAAACTAGAATTTTTTTTATTTTGATTTTTTTTAATCTTTCTGTCTGTTCCTGCTATTTCAATTCAACTTCACACATGCACACATATGATGCCAATCACATTTGCACATCTGCGTGTTTGGTACATGAAAAACACCTTATGTGAGAACAGTGCGGTTTTCAATGTGACATAATGACGAGGCCGCCTTCTGGTGTTTTCTCCAGTGTGACACCATGACTCTGTCCAGCACCCCGACCGTTCGCAGAGGAAGCACTCCTTTGCCAATTAAGCACCAGCTGAGGCGAGAAGAAGCCGTCCACGATGAGTGTGACTGGACATCAGGTGGCGCAGGACCTTCCACCTCCCCGATCAGCTTCGGCCCGGGCCTGGAGGACATTGTGACCGTGACCATGGAGGGCAGGACCGATGGGCCTTTAAGGATCGCCCTGCTGGGGCAGAATGGCGTCGGGAAGTCATCTCTGGCCATTGCCCTCGCCGGGGACATGGACAGGACGGCGTCTGTGGATTCTGATGGTGCGATTGACAGTAAAGTGATATAATGCAGTGGAGAGGCAGGCTGCAGGGCTATTTCACAGTTAGCGAGTAAATAAATCACAGCACCCATCACCCACATGAGACCTTAACTGCTGCTCTCCTTGTCCTTAGGGGAGGGTTACGTGCGCACAGTCACCGTGGACGATGAGGAGAGCACCATCATTATCTATGACAACTGGAGACAGGTGAGCCAAACAACACTTCATTGTTCCCTCCCTCCCTGCTCCCTGCTCCCTCATTAGGCCACTGAGTTCTCACTGCAGCTGCATACCGTGTGCTCAGCTGCTTTACCCCCCCCCCCCCACACACACACACACACACACACACGCACACTTTTCACTGTGGCTGCTGAGTGTGTTTCGATAAAACACTAGAAATGCACTTTTTGTGGGTTTTTGAACCTCTGAGCTTCAATAGATTTTTATGCTTTAAAAAAAACTTTTTATGCTGCAAAGTTGGGGCTTGGATGTGTTACGAGATATCCCAGTGAGTGTGTCAAGAAATCATGCACCCCTCCACTCATGTTTGAACTTGAGCTTTTCTGGATTATTTCATGTCTTCAAGGTCACTGATACAACTGGACACTAGCATATAGAATAAAAAATCATCTTAAAAAACAATAATGCATTTGGCAAATTATAGACAAAGTATACATAGAGTAAACAAGCAGTAGCATCAGAGGAACTACAATAAGCGAGCAGGTGCTTGTGGCACTGTAAAACACGTGATCTTCCCATATTCTTTATTTGGAGCATCTTCTTTGACATTGTTTATAGCACTATAGCAAGAACTGACGCCAAGCTCAAGAGAAAAGGCTGTGACGAAAGGAGGGCAATAAATCTGCTGCATCTGCGTCTGTGCAAGCGAGGAAAGCTCATTATCAGGTTGTTTTGCACACTTTTTTCCTCGATTCCCTCGAGTACGGTTCAGGGGCATCTGTTAGTTGATGAGAGAGACAGAAAGAGAGAGAGAGAGAGTCACCCACAATACGGATGTGCTGGCTGACACCAATATTATTTCTGATTTAGGTGAATGTGTGAAAAAGACACTGAGGTAGCACACACAACCCGGTGATACAATCTGTCTTATTTGCTGTGGGGTTTTCGTGTTACACCTCCAGATATATCTAATGTGACAGACACTGTATTCTTTACTTCATCTGAAATATACTTATATAACTGGCAGTATGTCGACAATGTCGGTCGTCGAATGTGCACTGACTAAAACCCAAATGAAGAGTTAGTAGACCTTGGAGAGCACTAAAAGTAAAAACACGGTGACGTTTAACATATTTTCTGCAAAGCATTTACTCAAGAGTATGCTATTTTTGGAGGTTTGTGTGAAAATGAGTGTATGTGTGTGTCAAAAAGAGACGTACAGCCGCGTCGGCGTTATCCGAACTTTGGGATTTTCACTAAAGAGGAAATTTGCATTCAATCATTCCTCGACATTTCTGGCTACACTATAAACACTGACATAAAATACCTGTGTCTCTAATTAGAGGTAACTACTTGTCAGTAGCGTGCGTGTGCAACGACATGTGGATTTTCCTGCGTCTTCCTCTCAGGACCTGTCAGCTCTGCAGTGTGAGGTGTGCGTCCTGGTGTTTTCTGTAACCGACCGCCGCAGCTTTCACCGTACCGCTCAGCTCCGGCTACTCCTGAGAGAGAATCAGCCCCAGACCCCCATCATCTTGGTTGGCAATAAGAGTGACCTGGTGCGCACACGTGAGGTCAACTATCAGGGTGAGTGGAACGTCCACATTCTCATCCTCGTGGTATTTCCCCCTTTGGCCCTCCTTTTACCTCTTTCATGGTTTTGTCCTGCCGTTTCTTTCAGCTGCACAGCTGGAGTTGACATTTTCAGCTTCTCTCTGTCAGTAAACACTAACGTAAATGTCATGCTTCTTTGCAGTGTGGGAGTTGGAGGGGGAGGCGCAGTTACAGTTAAAGCAGGACACCATTCAGCAGTACACGAGCTTTGCGTCTTAGTATTGTGACAAAGTCCATAATTTGACACCTCCACATTAAAAGCATTCCTCCTCAGCGCCTATCATCAGATGTCAATAATCAAATGTTTAGCATGCAAAAATCTCAGACTATCAGCTTCATCGGGACTGTGTGGGTGTGCTGTCAGCACAAAGCAAACAGCAACCACTACCTACAAATGACGATCAGTGCATGTGAGAACAAAACATCATTGTTTTCCAACTGAGCCCTTCCAAATCGAAAGCAGTGAGAAAATTACAGACACACAGAAATACCACATCAAAAATAATCACAGCAGTTCCATCAAGGAGATCCTTTACAATCAACAAAAGGTAGTGTGAAACAAGAGAAGGTTTTCGTTTGCTTCACAAAATACTTGCTGTCTTTTTATCCACTACTTGGAGTGAGGAGAGACCTGGAGGTGGAGTGACTCACTGCAGTGGAATCACAAGGCAGGACGAGCTCTTGTTAGATGATTTGCCTTTAAGATTCAGGAGATATCGCAGCAGCATGTGACAGATATTTTTCCGTAGCACGAGCCTCGTTACTTTAAAATGAAAAAGCAAGTGGGCACACCTCTCTGATGTAAACGTTTTCTTAGACGAGCTGATTGCTGTATTTGTGTCCTGCAGTGGGAGGGAATCCAGTGTGAAAACATGCCAAATCTACAGAGCAATTTGTAAAAGAAAACAGCTAAATAAAAAACGTTATGACACAAATCAGGATTCACACTATAGAAATGGTTGTTTCTCTCCCATTAGTGTCTATTTCAGTCAGTGGCTTACATTTTTCTAATATCAGATCAGAGTCAGTAATGCCCCGAACAAAAGTCACATTCAATTTGAGGTGTGATATTTTGTATGTGAAGCAGAAACTATTTGTCTCAAACCTGTCACATCTACTTTTTTAATACCTATTTCACGTCTTAAATTATATCTGGATCTCCAGCAGCAGTTTTTGCCCTGAATGGAGACGCAATATTATCGGTGCAACTTATTTCTTTTTTCTCATGAGTCTGTTTTCGAGTTACTTTTGCTCGTCTGAAACCTAACCTGGCCTTTGCTTTCTATTCCTCCATTTTCCACTTTTGACTAGTAATTATCATCATAGCAACCTGTCTCAGTAGGTCAATGGATCATTGGAGACCCTATACTCCTGTCCAATAAACATCCACCTGAGCATAGATGTCTTTATATCAATTGGTAGCTGCTACACGCAACACTTTTTCCTTTTATTCACCAATCAATCTTGTCCCTTTCCTTCCACAGAAGCCATGTCCAGCGCCGCCCTCTATAACTGTCTGTACCTGGAGATCTCTGCCTCCCTGGACCACCGCACCCCGGAGCTCCTGGAGTGTGCGGTGCGACTAGCCAGGGGTCTTCCCCCATGGCCGCCGGGGACCAGCGCAGAGGACATGAGTGGCGGAGGCCAACGTGAAAGCATCACGTCTCGTGCCAAACGTTTCCTGTCCAACCTGATGCCTCGTCACCCCCGAGAGCGTGAGGTGGGGAAGTTCCTGAGGCAGAAGTCCCGCTCGTGCCATGACTTGGGGGCACTGTGATCCTGTGCCACGAGGAGGTGTTTGATGGTTAGATTGTTTACAAAGCTAGCTGGAAGTGGTGTAGTATACCAAGAAAGGAAGGAGGAGGAGGTGATACAGCAATTAGTTGGCAGGAGAGGATGTGACCAACAGAGGCGGTGTGAAGGTCCCAGAGTACAGTGCAGGACTATGTTGTGTGTGATCAACACCCACACCCAGCAGAGGAAAACAGGAAGAACAAAAGTTAGTGATAATGTTTATCTTTACGATGATAGAACAATTTTGTACACAAGACCAATCACAATAAAAGAGAGATACTGTTGTAGAAAACGTGTAAATAAACTGTAGTAGTGATACTTAACTGACACCCTTATAGCTTTGAAACTAAATAAATTGCATTTTTTGAGTCTTGAAAGCTGCATTTTGGATTCTGTTAATACATGAGTTTGTTCCCATTCGTCCATGACACTGAAGAGGAAAGCAGTAATCAAATTAAACAACGGTGTGTAACCACGGTGAGCACATAAATTCATAACTTATCAGTGAGCTCGACTTTGCTGATCATTCATTTTATGTGCATTTCTTTGATGGTCGGCTGCATAAAAAGTAAGAAAGCAGCAGGCAGAGACTGGGGAATTACAGAGCTGAATACTGGACATACAGAGCTCAGCATGACAGTAAGAAAAGGAGCAGTGGAGGAAAGGCAGATTATTGTATATAGAGTGATTGTTGCCATGTTACTGTTGTCAGGGAAACCTGGAGTCACTGAGACTTACTCACGAAGTCCGTTCGAGCTCTGTGGCTATATCTCTCTTTGCTGCATATCGAGTGGGAGACAGCAAGGCAGATTCTTGTACATCAAATAGTATTTTTTTTTTTTTTAAAGGACAGAATTCAATTCCAAATTACAATGCAGAGGGTTTTCAGTATCAGATATCATCCTCCGTGCACTCATCTGTACCACACTCTAAAACCTCAGCACTTCCATCCTCCTACTGCCACCCACACGTGAGCAAAGATTTTGCACATCATAGGTCATTATACCCATCATTTATCAAAGGGAGAGCTGTGCTATAATAGAAGTAAAAAAAAAAAAAAGAATAAAGTAAAATAGTGCCATGATATTCTGACTCATTCCCTTGGCTCCAAACTACTGGAACGAATTGAAAGGTTAAGCGTTTGCATTGGCAAAATGGGCTCCAAGCTCCCTCGTGTGGTTGATAATAAGTCCTGCCACTGTGCGGACGATAGAGATGCATGAAACACGTCTGAGATGGCAAACAGAAGGTGAAGGCTTGTGAAGTGGGATCAGCCGCTCTCCAACCCTGTGCATAATTAACTGACAATGGCTGAGGTGAAGTGCACTGGACTGGAATAATATTATAAGGCAACAGTGGGACACAATCATGCAGAAATCCTGCAGATATTCATTACAGAAATAGAACTACAGCTAAACCACCTCAAGCACAAACCACTCTTGCAGGTCACTGAAAGGGTTTTCTTTCCCCTTAAAGCGGCTCTGAAGAGTCCACTGTTGTTAGTAGAATGAGCATTAGAAGCATACGTATAGGATAGCAACAGAATTAAATTAGAAAAAGCCCAGTGCATCTTAAAAGTTGCCCCTGAATTATGTATGAATTACCATATTTATGAGGAGCAATGTTGTGAATTTCCACAAGAGATATGAATTTTTTGGTTTTTAAATTTATTGATTCGATTTTTACTGAATGTCTTCCAATGAGTCATCAGCTGCATTCATGCCGATAATAAAAACACAGGCTGAGGAGAAAGTTGCCTCAGCTGAATTTAGGCTGTAATAAAAGCCAAAGCAAGATTTTCTCTGCTACATGTTCCTGTATAGAGAAAATATCAGCATCATCAACTGGGGGAAATCAAGTCGTTAAAACATTATATGACTTTAGCCATTTAAGATAATGCTGTCACAGATTGGTATGCCGACTTCTCGTGACAATAGCTCCATACATTCTATATCTGCAAATTCAACAACAAACAGAGACAGAGCATTGCACATATATACCAGTCATGGCAGTGGCCTCCCACACTTATTTAAAAACTACACCCAATTTAAAATAAATGAATCAGCAAGAATACAATCAAGGTTTCATTAAATGTTTTAATGGAATGATTTGAGTAAGTGTTGCTCTAATGTTAGAAGACTAACCAAGAGCACGACATGGATGAATGGGGAATGCTGCGGTCTAGTCACTTTAGAGTGTGCAGGCCTCTAACTTTTTGTCAGCCAGCTTGAGTGACACCCATGTGTTTAGCATGGAGGCCCTCAGTTTGCACCACACCAGGTGGTTGGTCAGCCCGAAGATCTGCGCTGCAAACTGGGCAGCAGCATCAGGGGAGAGGACTGTGGAGCAACCCAGACCTGCAGGAAGGAAGAGGAAAATAATTAATTAAAAGCCAGCTTAGTTTAGCCTCACCAATAAAGTCAAACTGGATTATTCATTTATATCACAGCTCACCACTTGGCATCCGGAGGGAGGACCACACGTCTTGCGCTCCCCAGTCCGGAGTGAGAGGAGGGCAGTTGATGACAGGATACGCAGTGTTTCCAGACATCACTGGACCAAGACCATTGCTTCTGCCAGCGACGGCCACAAACACAGTGGGAACGCCGTCTCCTGTGGGAAAACGCACGAGAGGTTATGACAACAATGTCTTCAGTTCGTGTTAAAAAATGTAATCAAGAGTGTTAGGATGAAGCCATACCTTCATAATGAGCTTTGATGCGAAGAGTCTCATCTGGACCCTTGTGTGCCGAGGTGACCCTCAGGAAGCAGGGGATCCCATAGGAGGTGCAGGCCTTCCTGATCTTTTCACAGTGGGCCATGTCTGACACGGAGCCCATCAGGACCACCACCCTGCCACTGGCCTCGGATTGCAGCAACAGCTGGGGGGCAAAAAAAAAAAAAAAAAAAATGTGTATATGTGTGTCCATTTCCATTTGTACTCCAACATGCTTTAAACATATGTTGATTAGGTAAATATAAACTACATACGGAAACGCAAAGTTTACTCAAATTAAAATATCTAATATGGAAACCATTCATTAAAGCTCTTAAGAGATTAAAGTGTTGTGCTTATGGAATACATTTATTTACGGAGAAAACCAACTCGCTTTAGACAGTCGAGCAATGCAAGATCACTCTGCGCCACAACATGGTGTGGCGAGTCACTAACATTTTATTGGACCTGCAGCCAGAAGAGGACAAAGTTGTGTTTACACAAGTCCAAAAAAAAAAATAAAAAAATGGGGTCAGTCACTGAGCTGTGAAGTGACCAGGAAACCCCGATGCACACGAATGCCAAAAAACCAAACAAAGTTGATTCAAAACCATGGGTTGAGTGTACCTTCACCCTCTCGGAGACCCATTCAAAGTTTCTCTTCACCATCTGCATTGCTTCTGGGGTAACTTCTTTCAGGTCTCGGTACACCTAAAGATTAAAAACGTATTAGGGAAGGGGGGAAATGTAAAAAAAACACAAAATGTATATATATAGTCTGAAGCATTTGTTTTTATTCTCAAGGCATGCCTACCTGTTTGTCTTTTTGCTGGCTCCGATCTCCAGCGGGCCACAGTCTCCATGAATCATTATCAATCACGTCGGCCAGCACTATTTCTTGAGTTTTTACGTTCACGCCAAACTCGATCTTCAAGTGGAAAAGGATAAAGCCGTTTTTAATGGTCAACATTGGCTGTTAACCAGCAGAGGGCGACTGTTCCACTGCTTACCTTCATATCCACCAGTGTGCAGTTCTGTGTGGCCCAGGCCTTTTCCAGGATCTCAAAGATGGCCACAGTGCTGCGATTCATGATGTCAATCTCACACTGGCCAATGGTGAGGCCAGCCAGGCAGAATTTGGCCTCCATCAGCTGCTCCTCCGACCACTGAGGATCGTTGTTGGCGTCATCCTGACAAAGAGACGCCCGGTAATTAAATCAGTTCTCAGACTTGAGAGAAAAAAAAACAAACAAACATCTTAAGACATTATTGACACTCACTTTGAAGAACAATTCCATCTTCAGGGGGGCGAAACGGTAGCCTTCCTTGACCCCTGGATTCCTCTTGAGGAAGGAGCCGGTTGCCACCCTCCGACACACAAACTCAATGGGAATCATCTCGCAGTGGGTAGCGACGAACGCAGTGTCCGAGTGCTGTCTCACGAATGCAGTCTTTATTCCTGTAACAAAAGAAGACAAATGTTTAAAATCAGTGGACTCGACACCCATGACTCTTCACTAAACTGAAGTGTGAAAAGAGCAAAGCAACAAATCCACAACTTTAGGATCCCTTTGGTATCCAGCTCTATAATGGCGGTGGTTAAAAGACTTCCCAGGGAGAAAAGAAATGTTTCAACTCCTAATTAAATTACAGATAAATGGATGAGATGTGATTGGTGGTCACGTTTTGGTGAATTAAAAAAGCATAATTTCTTGTCACAAGACACTCATTACCGCAGGTCTGCTGACACACACACACACACACACACACACACACACACACACACACACACACACACACACACAGAATCATGTGTAGTTTAAACTGAGTAGATTCAAGTGAGGCGGGAAGTCATTTAATGAAATAAATACATGTCAGACACGCAAGCGGGATACCACTTCACTCTTGAGAAATAAATCCTGTACTCCTTGAATTAAAAAGTTGCTTTTCTTGCCTTGTGATAGATTTGTTGGGTTTCTCTCCGTTAAAGGCACCTAGTAATGACTGCTGTATCTGGTGCTCTATAAATAAAGTTGGATTAAACTGAATTAATGGTCAAACTTGGTGCTTCCATTTCACTTTTAAAGAGTCAGACTAGGCTTCATTCAACAGGTCCATGTGTGTATTAAAAAGTTATATGCATGGAAGGAAGCAATGCAATTTCGGCCATATCTTAGTTGCAGATATAACATATTTCTTTGCCGAAGCCTTGATAAAAAATTTAAAAAACAGGCCACGTCTGGCAAAATGCCGTGTTGCGATCAGTTTAAAAGAACATCAATTTCCTAGTAGACAATTTTAGTTGTTGACACTGCAGAACTGAGATGTTTTTTTTATGCAATAAAATTCCTGGGTTCAAATGAGGTGAAATGATTAACAGGTCAAAGTTGATGTTTTCTTCCTGACCATTGGAACTCTTTACCGCCTTTGATATCGTAGAGTACAAAAAAAAACCAACAACAAAAAAACTGTAGGTTTAACTTATTGGCAAGTAAGAAATGTGTGTCGGGGCACTAATAAAACTTTAACCAGTAGCCCCTAAAGTATTCTGCTGCAGAACACAGCCTCCCGAGGCTGAATGTGACACAACCTCCCGGTCCTCACCGGACTCCTGCAGCAGCCTGAACACGCAGCTCGTCGTCTTGTTGGCGATCGCAGCCTTCCCCTCCATCTGATCCTTCCTCGCCGCGTTCCCGGCGGTGATCTGGTCCTTGGACTGGACCAGAACCAGACCGGATTCGTCCACCAGCTCGAAGATCTGCTTGGTTTTCCCCTCGTTGAGCTTCTTGCCGACATTCAACTCTGGAAATAAAGAAAGTTTGCAGTTTACTTTTTTGTGTTTGTTTTTTTTAGGGGGGGGGGGGGGGTCGTGCATGAGTTTGTGCTGCACTAACCTGGAGTGGAGGCCATGGTTCGGGTCTGTTCTGGAGGAGCCTGGAGGAGGAAACAAGCGAGACGAGCTGAGCGTGTGCGTGAACCTCGGGGTGCAGCGAGGAGGTGTGCGCGAGGCAGAGGAGGGAAGCGGCGCGTTTCTTACGAGCTCCGACAGCCAATCGCGTCCAATCAGGAAATCGAACAACAAATCACAGCGCCGGATAGGTCACCACGTGGACGGGAAGCGAGTCCGCCTCAAATATTTACAGGACGTGAAACTTTTGGGGAAGTTTTCCTCCTTAAGTGCCTCCATTTTCTATTTGAGAAGATCAATTCGTGATATTAAAAGTTCTCGCGGGGGGAAGGAGACTTTCGTTCTGTTCTGATCTGATCTGGGCAGCAGATCCAGGACAGTCACCAGCACGTGTTTATCTCCCATCACCACACTTGATTAAATCAAGCGTTTAATTGATTCACGCTAATAGTTACATAAAACAGTCTTTATTTGCTTATAAAACTTTTTTTTTCTTTTCCCCCGGACTCGTGATTATAGCGTGCCACTTCAACATAGCCCGTTGTATTGTTTTAACGAGCCACGTGTTCTACGGTTGAACCACATGGTCGCGAGCTCGCCCGCGTGAACGCGCGCCGCGTGTGCTGCTGCACGGAACTGCGCGTCAAGTTGAAACCGAGGACCGAGTGAGGTGGTACTGACGGCGGCGACATGGAGTTTGAGGAGTCCGGTATCGGGGAGGAGTGCGGGGTCTTCGGATGCGTCGCAGCCGGGGACTGGCCCACTCAGCTGGAAGTGGCGCAGGTCTTAACGCTGGGACTGGTGGCCTTACAACACAGGTGAGTGTGTGTTGATTTACTACAGTTATTTTATACTCTTTTAACTTTATATGCACGTTATTAATGCAAACGTTAAGCTTTTCGTCCAGAAAGTACTTGTGAGGTTGCTTTGGGATCAGCTCTTGTTTGTTTTGTGTAATGAGGTAAACAGCTCGGCTGGGAAAGCTTCACAAAGCAACAACATGCCATTGAACTTTTTTGTCCCTCTTTATCCTCCAGTCCGCTAAAGAAACTCAGTTTTCCCTGACAGATCTCGGAGAAAATTAAGTGGCTTGTCTCAACAGGGATGGTCGAGCCTCTGCAACTCCCTTTTTTTTTCTTTTTATATTCTGGTATTACAACAATGTGTACATATTAAATCAATTGATTCATCTATCATTTTCAGAGCAAATTTCATAGTGTGAAATGTAACTTATTTCAGTCTTCAAAGAGTTTGACGACCTTTTTTTTTTAGACTCTTTAGATCCTTAAGGAGCTGCCATTTGTTGTTCTCTAGAAATTATATCAACATGTTTTGCTGTGCAACAGTCTCTCAGACACAATTTTTTCAAATGTGAAAATGTCCCCACATCATCTATCAAAAAAGACATGCATCACATCTTGCTGCAGAAGTTTACGGTACCAGGTTTTCTGATTTTTAGTGGCAAGGACTGAGCAATGGCTCGTTTTAATGAAAAAGTTACAGATCAAAAGACAGGATTTTGTTGCAAATTTTTTCACCTGACAATCTTTCTCGTGGTCACGTGATTCGATTTATCACCGGATGTTAGTCATAAGAAATTCTCTTGAAATTGTATCTCGCTGCCTTTTGCTGTCATAAAACATTTCAGGCAAAGATAATTTATCGTATCAGTTTCATTGTCGGTTGAGTTCTGATTTAATTTAATTTTTTTAAATAAATAATCTGTGTTGTCTATATTGCTCCACCATTTAACATAGATTCTCTATATTCTTGTTTATTGTGTTTTATATTATTATTATTAGCATGATACTTTAGTTCAAATAGTACAAAACATAGTGGTATTATGCAACATAATACTTTTGTTACAATAGAAAACAATGACAATCCGTTGGGAAAAAAATGGGTTGCAAACGCAATTTTTTTTTTTTTCTTCAATCTCTTAATTTCAATCTCCAGCTACTGAAGCTGACACGCAAACTTGCCATCATTAAGTGAACTTTGGTGGTGTGCAGTTTACGTTAGTGGGTCACACAGGATATTACATTACCTGTCTCTCTTGGGAACAATTAGCCGAGGCCATTGAACGGACTGAGTTGATCTTTATTATTGGAACGTGATCCTGCTCCTCTTTGCACTGCGTCTCCAGTTTTCCGCCAAGGTCGCGGCCCATGTTTTGTCTTTTGGATGACGTGTGAAGGCTGGGATCTGAAATTCAAACATAAAGGTTAAACCTCCTGCTGGACTACGTTCTGCTTTATCAACACCTTAAACACTGTTTGGTTTCTTTTAGACATACAAAGGCCCCTTTTCTTAAGATAGAGTCCATCATGGGTTTTGGCATTTGTTAGCAGTTACAAGCGTTCTCCTTATCAATAATTCAATTAAGGGGCTCTGTGTCGATCATGGGACGAAGTGAGAGGTTACAAAGGCTTCAGTCAATTGTGCACATCATGTGACAGGCGACGTGATTGCAGACCTTGATCTGGAGCTTTCCTCTTCATTCCTCTATTTGCTGAGTTGTCTTTTCCATCCTTCGTCTCAGGGGTGCCTGCCAATGAACATGCTACATAATATTATGTAATAAACAACAATCTTTACATTAACAGACAGAATGATTATTGCACTTGCTTAACCGGTGAAAGTTGGATTTGACAGAGCTATAATTTTTATAACTGCTTTGCAGCCTGACTCTAACACAGATTAATTTTTGTGAGTGTATTTCAACCCTTGTGAAATGATTTATTTGCCTCTTTACCTTTTCAAGAATATTAAATCCACTAAGACTAAGAATAAATGGAAAATTCAATTAAAACGGGACCATTTTATATATGTACCATTTTGTATCTTGCATTTCCTGCTCTTATGGAAGCTGCATGCTTTGCGTGCAATACTTTTTATTAATATATTCAATACGAGACATGAATACATGCTGGTTGCTTGCTTACCCATTAGTCTGTGGTTTTCCAAATGCTGGCCCTTGGCCTTGTAGGTCTTGGCCTCTTCCGTCTGTGTTGTGATATTATGACTTAGAATTGAAATGGAATCGGTACTGTAGTCCGGCGCCCCCACCATCGCCGTGTCTGTATTTGACAAAAAGATGGCAACAGGGTCCCTTTTCTCCCCGCAACAATCCATCTCTACGGGCCTGCCTGCGTGTCGAGAGTCGGCTGCTCCCGTCTCGTCCAGTGAGCCGTTAACTATGTGATTCATGATGGCATCCACTTCATCGTAGAACTTCATGATGCGTCTCGGGTCGGCCTCGTCGGTCTTTCCCCTCTGCAGGGAGCGGTACAGGTACTTGAGGTTTTTGTACTTGGTGTGACACTGTTTCCAGTCGCGCTCGATTCCCTGCTGCATCAACCGGTTGGAAATCTGGACAAAGATGTCCTTTTTTCTGGTGGAGCTCTCGAGTTGCCTGCACACGCGCTCATCGGACCAGACTTGAATCAACGCTTGGACTTCTTGGTCGCTCCAGTTTCTGCCCGTGTCCGACACGGTGACGACGTGGAACTGGTCGGAGCTGGACGAGTCCGTGTGCACTAGATGGGCATCTGGATGGAATAGAGACAAATACGAGTTTACTTTTGTTGGTGAACTTATACAAGCGCGTGAGCAGATTCCTCCTGGTGTACCTGTGCTTCTCCATTTTGCTTCCGTGTCTCCCTCGACCCCGTTTTCATCACTGTATTCATCTGAAGATCGAAGAAGTCATTTGTCAAAGCTGAAAACCAAGACTGGAACACGGGTTTGCAAATTGAATACGTACCATCATCAATTTCTATGACAACCTCGCTCTCTGAGGCCGCCGGTGGCCCCGTGTGGCTCGTGAGAGGTGGCATCTTCCCAACTTCTCCATTATACAGCCTCTTCTGCATTTCCATTGCACCGTTTTCCATTTCCCGGTCCAGCAGTATGGCTTCCACCTCATCAAAAAACTTCATGTACTTCCCGGGGTTCCCTGCAATACTCCCCCCTACAGCCTGCGCACTCTTTGCAGTCTTGTAGTCGTACTTCAAGTTCTTGTATTTGGTACGACATTGCTTCCAGTTGCGCACCACCCCGTAGTTTCTCTGCATCTGACGCGCCATCTCTTGGAAGATGGACTTGTTGCGCAGGGTGCTCTTCAGGCGCTCGCGAATGCTCTTGTCCGCCCAGACGCACAGTAGCGCCCGGATTTCGTCGTCCGTCCAGTGGCGGCCGCCCTCCTCCGCCACAGTTGAGTTGTAAAGAATGGGTGGTTGTAGTTTAGTCTTGATATCTGTATATAAAGTTCAGATTTTAACATACAATGGAAATTATTAGTTTTGTGCAGAATGAAAGCTCATTTAAAAAAAACTAAAACTTTTGCCACCATCAGTCTAACTCTTTTTTTTTTGTATTAATTTTGATTAAAAATAAAAATGTAATCTGCTATTGTGAGTTTTGGGGTTTTAGCCTACATTTACCTTCCTGCATTGAGATAGTGAGTGAAGAATCGTAGATTCCCCTTTCAGTACCCACACCTTCCAAATCTTCCTCCCAGCCCTTCACCGGCTTGGTGTCCATTCCCTGGTTGTAGCCTGTCGAAGTGCCTGCAGCAGCGCCGGGCTTCCTGTCCTGGAGTCTCAGGCTCCTGCATTCGGCCTGACACTCCCTCCAGCTGCGCAGCACGCTGAGCCGCCTCAGACGCTCTGAAATCAACTCGAATGTGGCTCTACCTTCTGCGACGTGCTGAGCCGCAACCTCGTCCCACACTGACACTAGAGCGATCTGCTCTGCCTCCCCCCACTGCCTCTCCGCCAAGCCTTTGTCCTCCTCCATCTTTCTTTCACCTCCTCTTTGTCTCTCTGCTCCTCTCTCCATATTTTGAGCTGACCTGGAAACGCTTTTTTTCTCTCCCCCCCCCACCCCCCCTCCCCTGCGTGTCTCCACTGCCCAGTTCCCTGGGCAACCAGGCGGCTAAGCCTGAAAGCAACGCCTCCATGCTCAAAAGCAGCCTTACCACTGGCTTAAGCTGTGTGCCGAGGGGGTGGGACCAACGGTAATCTGAGAAGCAGCTTGGTAGATGTGTTGGGAACTGCAGCAAGGCGGCTCTCCATAAATGGGAGCTGCACTGCAGAGAGGCGCTCGCTATTTTGTTTTCCTTTTTCTGACTCCTTCTCGTCAAACCAGTTTAATCTCACCCCAAGGCTCTAAGCAAACCACCAAGACGTGAACACGTCAATTCACGTTTAGTCCTGCAGAGATGAAAAAAAAAAACCCAACAAGAATAATATGTTGAAAATGCCTCTTCACTCTGATATGTTTCAGTTTGTACTGTGAATATCTGTTCCCCCGCAGAGGTCAAGAAAGTGCTGGGATTGCAACAAGTAATGGAGCGAACCCCCCCACATATGCAACACACAAGGTAACAATAAATTGTGACTCGAAGCTCCTTCTGTAATTATACAGGACTGTTCATTCCGGTGTTGCACGTTTAAGCTGTTTTACAAGCTGCTCTATGAATTAATCCTAGTTACTACAATCACACACACACACAGACTCACAGGATTATATTAAACATGAACATCAAGGCCGCTGCATTTCTCCCATTTCCACTTTTTAAATCATTTTGGTTACTTAGTCCTTATTTTATTTTATTTTTCTAGGGTATGGGATTAGTGAACGCTGCTTTCCCGCCTGAGGCCCTCCTCAAACTGCGCCATGGTAACCTTGGTATTTGTCACACACGTTATTCAACCACCGGGATCTCGGAGCTGCAGAACTGCCAGCCCTTTGTGGTGGACACGCTGCATGGCAAGATCGCTGTGGCACACAACGGGGAGCTGGTGAATGCCCAGGCCCTTCGGAAAAAGGTGAGAATTGACCAATGCTCATCCAGATGATTTGTTGCACATTTTAATGGCCCCTTCTTGAGCATTCTTTGTTCAGCTCTTGTTATCAAGCGTCATGCGTATAGTCAGTCTTAACAAACAAAATTATGAGTTTTTAACCATATCATTAAAAAAAATTTTATAAAATAAAAATTATTACTGGGATTATCACTGTATTGCTACTTGGCAAATTCAGTTAAAGTGTGTTGCTGGATAAAAGATGCCTTCATTCTATTGTACCAACCTACATAAAAGTAACCGATTACTTGTTAAGCCTATTTGAAAGGTCAGTGCTGAACTCGTGTAGTCAGCAGCGACTTCATTAGATCAATACCCATTTCATGTTTGACTGTACAACAGCTTTGCCTTCAATGGCTCTACATTTAAAAACAAATTGGTTTTGCTGCAGGTTTTACTTTGCAGGTCTGGATCGTATTATAATTAGTTTTCTAATAATAAATCAATTCAATGAAAGCCATGGCCCTTTTTCTTGCTGTCATCCATTATGTTGATAAATCTATTTATGTTGTGGCCTGTTCTACAGGCTCATACGCAGTGGTAAAAGTGAGTTGTTCATTGCTCATTATGCAGGTTATGCGCCATGGAGTGGGCCTCTCCACCAGTTCGGACAGCGAGCTCATCACCCAGCTGCTGGCACTGACTCCGCCCATGGAGGAGCTGGACTCGCCTGACTGGGTTGCCAGGTCAGAAGCTCCTGACATATTGGCTTTTTTGTTTCATAAACATACAGCATCTTTTTCACATAATTTTTTGAAATGTTTTTTTTTCTTTTTTGCATTGTAGAATTAAAAATCTCATGACTGAGACGCCAACATCATACTCTCTGCTGGTCATGTACAAAGATGTTGTTTATGCGGTGCGTGACCCGTATGGAAATCGGCCCCTCTGCCTCGGACGGCTCGTTCCCATCTCCAAGCTGCACAGTAGTGGTACCGAATATATGTTTATTCCACATGGTAGTTGTATGACAAATGTCTGCTGGCAACAGATGCTTTTGGCCACAAAAGACCTCAACCTTATCTTACTAATCTGTTTTTTTATTTTTAACATCAGAATTCAAAATGACTTGATAAATATTTCAATGCAATTTATGAAGGAGGCCAGTTTTACAGTGTAATATAAAGCCTAACAAGACCTATTTTGTGAATTAAATCTGAGCTATTTTAGAGTATTTCATTTACAGGTATGGTTTCCTGTGGATAATTAGGTTGATTGTTTCGTTCCCTCCGCAGGTGATGGAAAGGAGGAGGACACGGAGGGCTGGGTCGTGTCATCAGAGTCATGCAGCTTCCAGTCGATTGGTGCCAAGTGAGGCTTCATCACGTTTTGCGCTTCGTCCGTGTTTGCAGCAGCAGTGTGCACTGCTGGGTGGTTACACTTGTTCTCTAATTCCCAGGTATTACAGAGAGGTCTTGCCAGGAGAAATCGTTCAGATCTCCAAGCACGGAGTGAAGTCTCTGACTGTCGTCCCACGGCCCGAGGGAGAGCTCCCAGCCTTCTGCATTTTTGAATACGTCTATTTTGCCAGACCAGATTCGATTTTCGAAGGTATGAATATTTATAATATGCAACACTCTTAATAATTTCTATATTAGCTACTGTGCAGCTGCAGATCAGCCTCGTTAAAACATTGTCGTCCTGCAGGGCAGATGGTCTACACCGTGAGGCAGCGCTGCGGTCGGCAGCTGGCCATCGAAGCTCCAACAGACGCCGACGTGGTCAGCACTGTTCCAGAGTCTGCGACCCCTGCTGCACTCGGCTATGCTCAGCAGGTTTGTGCCAGGCCCACGTGCTCCGAAGTGATGAATCAATCCCAGTCTGCAAGTGAAGGGACTTTTTTTTTCCACCTCATGTTTTCTTCTGTTTCAGTCTGGTCTTCCGTACATAGAGGTCCTATGTAAGAACCGTTACGTGGGGAGAACGTTCATTCAGCCAAACACGCGCTTGAGGCAGCTCGGCGTGGCCAAGAAGTTCGGAGCCCTGACGGACAACTTTGCAGGGAAACGGGTGGTTCTGATAGACGACTCCATCGTCAGAGGCAACACCATCTCCCCCATCATTAAACTGCTGAAGGAAGCTGGTGCAACAGAGGTTGGTCAATTAAAAACCTCAAACAATGAAACCAAACGGAAAACATCAGTAGTTTTGGTTAGACTGCAGGACTATAAGCACTGATACTGAAATGATGAGGCAAAATATCTATTCAATGTTTCTTTTTTTATGTTTTTATCCTTTATGAGAACCATCACGTTACACTTTTTCTGAAATGTATTGCTATTACTGAAAGCAATCGCATCATATCCAAATGGCTTCATCAGTTCCCTCTGTACACTTGACTAGGCTGAAGGGCCAATTATTTTCCAAGACATAAAACCAAGACCATTTGAACTGATTTCAATGGTTTTGAGATGCTTCCTCTGTGGAGTTCCTACATAATGTTATAACATCATTGAACAAGCATTCTGTTGACCTATTCCAAGATAATGTACTTCTTTATTTATTTAAATCAGAAGGTGTAAAGCCTCTGAATGGATTACCGAAGCGTCAAATTGAAATGCATTTTTGGGATGTCGTCACTTTTTGGTTCATTAGCTTGATACTAAAAGTAAGCGCTGAAAGTCACCACGTTAAATTTGCCTTTGTAATCTCAACCAGGTCCACATCAGGGTGGCATCTCCTCCAATCAAGTTTCCTTGTTACATGGGCATCAATATTCCAACCAAGGAGGAGCTCATTGCCAACAAGCCCGAGTTCCACGACATCGCTGGTTATATTGGTAAAGTATCAGTGCACAACAAGTATATGATAGCTTGACCTACTGCTGCAAAGTTTCATAACTCAAGTGCACGTCAGAGGGTGAACCGCCAATTAATGTTGATACACAGGTGCCGCCAGTGTTTCATATCTGTCTGTGGAGGGCCTGGTATCGGCCGTCCAGGAGGGGGTTGCCTCCCATCAGAAGAAGGACAAGATCGACTCCAATAAGTCCAGCAAGAGAGTGGGCCACTGCACTGCCTGCCTGACTGGGAAATACCCAGTGGAGCTGGAGTGGTAACATCCAGCTGGAGAACTGAATGTTCAACTCCCAGACCTTGATAGGACAATCCAATGTTGATACTGTCCCCAAGGACACAAACAGATGGTGCAAAAGTACGGCACACAGTTGTTGTCCTGCTCCAAGCTTCTAGCAATATACTGAAAAAATTATGTTTCCTTACCTCTGCGGCACTGATGATGACGTGTACTGTGTGACATGAAAGTGTAGGTGTTTTTTTTTAATGTTTTCTCATGTATTTCAAACAGAAACAGGAGCATTAGACTGCCATGTCAAGAGAGAAAAAACGCACAAGACGAGTGACCAAAAACGGAAAAGTCCTCAGTTTGTTTTATTCATGTGAAAATAGCCACTATGGGGATTTGCATTTGTTTGACTTTCCAATTGTTTTTCTTAACGCTGAAACATTCCCTGAAAAGAAAGAATGAAAATATCTAATAAAGTGGAAAAACTACAAAAAGAAAATGCGTCTTCAATGGTTTGGTTTTCAACTTCAGAAGCTACATTTTCACCTAAAGTGATGTGTTGTAACATTTTTTTCAGAGAAAAGAAAGTTAATCGATGCAATGGACCGAGAAATAGAGTTCTCCGCTTTCCTCTGAGTGTTTAGGGAGGGAGTGAGAACAACTCGATTTCTTTTGGCAAACAAACTTGTTGGAAAGTCTCTTGAATTCCTTGTTGTGGGGGCATGGGAGTGATGGGAGGCGGGGGTGGCTGAGGTGAGTGGTGCTGCCGCTCCAAGCCAGTTGAGGGCAACGCTTCATCAGCTGAACAATGAGCCTCTATGAAAGGAAAGACAGGGGACATGCTCAGCCCCAGCTCTCTAGTCACAGTCTATTTGTCATTACACAACAGATTTTAGACGAGCTATTGTTATAAAATAAGCTCCGGTAAAATAATTGTAACTGGTCCAGTTGTGGCAGAGCTTTGGATAAAAACTTATGGTAGAAAGACTAAAAATTTTGGATAATTAAAAACCTCCAGCCGGCTTCTTTCGGTACTTTTTTATTAATGGATCCCAAAAGCTGTGTTTTGCCTGTTTTGTGAAAGAGAGTCCACTTTACAACGATTTTAAGACTATTGCAGCATTTCATGGCACAGCAGGTTAAAGGTCTTTGTTCTACATTTAATTATTTAAATTTATTAGAACTAATCAGCTGGGATCTGAGGCGTCACACCACCTGATAAATGTTGCAATAATGGTCCAGCTGCAAAACTGTGAAGGACATTTAAAGCTACAAATAACAAAACTCACTGATTAACATTTGGAGTTTATGAAATGTGTAAAAGGCCGATAAACTGCTGTAGATTGCTGGATTGGCACTTTCAGAAATGGACAACAGCATTTGTTTTAATTTCATCAAAGATGACAACCTCCATAAGATCTATCGATGATGAATTGAACCTTTTATTCCAGTTTGTTAGCTTCTCTTTTGATGGGTTCATGCAGTTGTGAATGGAGAAAAGAACAGCAGAATAAAGCTTTGCAAAGCTTTGTCACTTCCATCAACTGCGAGGCCTGATCACCAGAAGGTTGACGAAATATTTGCAAATACTGCCAATGCCAGCAATGAATCCAACCAATTCTAAAGCTTCATTTAGGTATGTGTAGTGTGTTTTGAAAAAAAAGTTATTATTAGTTGAAGCAACTGATTCTTACCTCCTCCTTTTTACAGGATATGTGGTACCAAGTACTGGTAAGAAGTAGAAGTATTGCAGTTCCCCCAACTTGGAGTCTTCATATTATTTGCTGTGTTGGTACACTTGGGAAAACAGGAGTAACAACCAAACATGATACTTATGCTGATAAACCACTGTAATTAAATAGAGACTACAAACGCTGAAGAAACAAGGTTGCGCAAGGTTGTCGATGCAAAGCACTCCAGTCAGTTGCAGCATAGCAACGTTAGATGGCGCCATATCATAGAAAACGTGTTTATCGAATACTTGCTTATTGAGTATTATTCAGAAGCAATATTTCAATTCACTTCAGTTCAAAAGATTTCCATTGGGGGCCTATTAAACGGCACATCGAGTAGGTAGTGCAAAAAATGCAGCCAACAGACATAAACAACATAGCAGGATAGGATTTCTTTTTTAATTAATACAATTAGAATAAATCATAGAAATGAGAATTCGACATTTATCTTTAAAATGACTGCACATCTTTTTTTATAGATCAACACCAGTCTAGTATTTGTTCATATATGTTGTATATGTATGTTTGTTTTTCTGTTTGTCCATCTGTTTGTTTGTTTGTGTATCAACACCAAAAGAATACAATTCTACGAGGTCAATAGTGATCCAGGATACAACATATCCACTGTAAGGGCATTAGACTGTATAAAAAGTCATGTTTACTGAGACCTGCTATATTTGTTAATGTAAAAAAAAAATAATGATTTGCTTTTTCCAACATTTTCACAAAGTTGGTCATGTTTTGTTGTTTTTACTCTAAAAAAATAAGTAAGTTCCTTGAAATATTCCTCATTTTGCAGTTTCATTCATTGTACAGTCATTTCAGACAGTAATATCCAACTATTAGCTTGCTGGTGCCAATCCCAGCTGACTATAACCAAAGCCAGATTTTTCTACGGATGTGCTTTTCCCTCTCCATCAAATAGTTTCATACAGATTCCATTAGATATGTGACTGTGGATGTTTGAATGAAGTTGCCAAACTTAAAATCAGGTACAGAGGTTTGGCATACCAGCAGCACAGATCTGGAAATCAGAGGGTTGCAAAGTAACAGAGGGAAAATGCAAAAACACACACAAAAAAACAAGTTTGGGGTAAAACCATCCATCCATCCATGTCCCATACTATCAAATAATTCATTGAAACATGAATAAGGTTTAATGTAAAATCATTTGTGAAAACCGTTGAAGACTATATATCAAGAGTTACTTTGTGTTTCAAGAATAAAAGGGTTACGTGGCTCAGTCTATTGGTTTGCTTAAAAGCTTTTAACTGATTGTCCTTGTCATGACATCTGCATCTGGAGACCAGCCGTCAGCTTCCACCTCCTCACGCAGCAGCGTGCAGAACGAACCTCCCACCCCGTCCTCTGTTAAACACCACCTGGAGAAGATGAGCGGCACAGACTCAGATCTGAATAGCCTCGCCCTGAGCCAGCTGTCTGTGCCGCTGCCTTCGCACAGAGTTTCTGATGCGTTGAATCTCGCCCCACCTTGTGCCTAACTCCCCACGGTGAACTTTCGAGAAAGAGCTCATTTATTCACCACTTCACTGTTTCTGATATTGGATTTTTAAAAACCCAAACTAGACCTTTCTCACCTTACTTGTTTGATGCTGTGGACTTTGAAATGTTTTATTACTGAAACTTGGTTCGACAGATAAATTAACTTTGCCTTGTCATCTGAGTCAGTGCATTTGGAAACAAGTTCTTCACCACACCTCGACCTGTCCCTCTCGGTGACTTTTATTGAACAAAAATAAGGAAAGGGACAGACCACTCCACTTTTATATCACGCCATTTGAAATCCTCCAGCACATCACTATCTAGCGGTAAAATGCAAAATTAGATATATTTGTGATGACTTCACATCCCGATTGAGGAATAGCATGTCGTGGTATATTACAAAGAATTGTATAATGTATTGTTGGGATTGTACGTCTTACAAGTGCTTCCTTTCATTGTATTCCTTCACAGCTTCTCATCACTGACCAGCGTTCTGGTCACATTGGGATTATCTTACTGTGTGATCATCTCTGTGGATTGAAACATGCTGCTTTGACCACTAATGACAAGCAGAACTGGGACACTATGTTTGCAATTTCTGAGCTGAAGGAACAGTAAAATACTGTCCTGATTCAATGTCCAATTCTTGTATTTCTCTGCAGCTGCGGCAGTCATTAACAAAGAGCCCGGTCTTCTCCTCTCTGTGCATCATGTCCAACAAACAGCTCACATGACTGTTGCCTGTACTGTCTCTGAACTGCTCAGATGGCTCTTTGGTTTGGACTTTCAAGGTGTATGCCACTCTGGGTTTGTTCGATGACTCTGGGGAAGGCAGAAGGTGGTTTCGGGTGGGCTGGGCATTCATTAATGGCATCATGTCAATGATGGATTCACACACGTTGCTCTGGTAGTTGGTTTCATCCCCATTGGTGTGCTCTCTTACAGTCAGGTGTCACAACAATCACGTAAATTACCTAAAACTATTCATGGGCAACAAAAAGGCATGTGTTGAATAATAAATCCAGTCTCTGTGCCAGAGCACAGAGGGTGCTTTGGGAACTTGGCTTTTAATTAAAGTTCTTGATTTAAGATGTAGAGCAGGAATAATCAGCCAGCAGTCCCATTGGTTCAGACATCAGTAATTTAATTTACATTATTCATAACAGTTTGTATCTTTTTAATAATTTTCTCATGAATATTTCTAAGTGGGACAAAAAAGTGCAAATAATACCAAACATTTTTTGTTACACTTAACACTGCGTACACTACACTATTGTGCACGACCAAAGTTAGAAACAGAATGATGTGACTGGGCAGCGGAGGGCCTCTTTCTGACCGAAGCTCTGGTAATGCCTTTGACTTACAAACAGTACATACTTACATACATACAGATCATTAAGTTAGTGGCAGGAAATGAGGATTGATTTTCTTTTTTTTTCATTGAGGAAATGCTTTGTAAGCTCATATCACATTATGTAGGATGTGATGGCGTATTTGTGTTACAGGAGAACAGCTACAAGAATCAGAAGTTACAGCCACCAGGTGTTCAGTCTCTGTAAGCAAAGCAACAAAAAAAAAAAAAAATGGGGGGAAAATCCTCATTACGCCATCGCACAGCTGCGAGGACAACGCACAGTTATATATAAATGCCCCATAACACTTGTTGTCGTCAGTGCTGTGTTTAGGTGCACCCACCATGAGTGATCACAACAAATTCCGTTACTTTATAATAGCAAAATTGTACAATAGCTTCTTAGACAGCTATCACAGTCATCACGGACACAGTGTGGATTGTTAGGCTAAGGTTTCCAGTTTAAAAAACGGGGAAGGCGTGTCTTTCACATGACAAACAAGGCTCAGATAGAAGATAGTTTAGTTTCTGTTTCACATAAATAATACCAAGGAGCGCAAAGAAGATGCCTGTAACACTTCCATCAGTTGTCCAGAAGTTATTATTTTTACTGGTAGCCCTTAATATAGAATTCAGACAGTTACCATCAGCTGAGTAAACACTGCCATATGTCAGAGCTTCGTCTCTAGGATTCAGAAGAGTTGAACAAATGATATATTTACAACCATGTTGACACAGTTGGCTACAAAATAAAGGAATCAGGATTGGCTATTGCAATGGCCAGACATGGTCATGATTGGCTGCTGAGGACTCTTTTGGGGGACATACCTTGTGTGTTTGAATACAGTCTGTGCATGCTCGCAACAATTGTTTACATATATCTGTGCGATTGTATTGGAATATCTGAATGTGAAGCGCACTTTAACATGATGATAATACCAGCCAGTGTGTGTGTGTTTGTGTATGCGTGTCTGTGTGTGTGTGGAGTCACGAGGTGATTGAGGGCTTTTACTTGTTTCACAGTCAGGACGAGTGTTCATGGTGAGAGATGAGATGTGGAGGTCTTGGGAAGGGGACAGGTGCTTCTGAGTCCATGGGCAGTGTGCAGTTTTGATGCAGGCCAGAGTCCCCCGTGCCAAACTGGGGTGTGTGGGGTGTTATTTGATGATCTGCGGACAGTCGCTCCAGGCTTTAGCCTTTCGTTTGGCCAGCGCCAGCCACGCCGGCTCTGTGGACACTTGCGGAGAGTCGCTGGAGGGGAATCGTTTTGACACCTCCTTGACAGCAGGTGGCGACGGCGTGGAGTCTGCAATTTCAACTGGAAAAAAAAAAAACATGCAGGATGAAGGTTTGACCTTTATGTCTCAGACAAAAAGACTACCTTCCAATGAGAACACAGGCAAGTGTTTTTTCTATTTATACAGTTTGATCCAGAAAACATTTCCAAAAGCTTTAAATAAATGTCTTTAAACTATATTTATGTGACAAAAGAACAAAGAAGAGCTGATTCACCAAACAAAAGATTGATATTACACATAAAAGACTGTTAATTCCCACAGTGTTGAACGTAAATGTAGGTTTTTACCAGTGACGGAGCTTGGTAAAGTGTTGGCTTTTTTTAGATGTTCTCTGCGGTCAAATCGTCCCAGGAGGCTGTCGGGTCTCTTGGGCTCCTCTGGTGTCTGAGGTTTAGAGGAAGGACTGGTGCTCCCACTCCCTTTGCTCTCTGTGGGGCTCAACAGTGTCGCCTGCAAATAGGATTTGTGATTGTGTAAAACAGCGGAAACATTTTGCTAATAGAGATATTAAGAATACCGGGTGAAGAGTGGTTTGGGGTGCTTACACTATCTTTGTCTCTAGAATGTTTCTCTGCCAACTTAGCTTCTCTATGGCTGCGGCGATCATCCCGGTTTTGCTGCTGCTCCCTGAAGCCTTTTTGCTTCTGTAGAGCCAGTGTGATCCATAGGGGTCCAGCTTCTTTCTCCTGGATCTTTGCACTGTCCAAAGAGTGCCTGCTCTGTAAAGAGGGCTTTTCTGCAGAGAAACAGCAGCACGTTGAGATAATATGTAGGTACAATGTGGAATGAATAGATAGGTATAAAGGCTGCATGGTGGCACGGTGGCTAGCGTTCTTGCTTCACAGTGTGAATGTCTGGGTTCAAAAACCGTTCAGGCCTTTCTCTGTGGCGTTATACTCTTCCTGTGCGTGCATGGGTTTCCTCCCACAGTTCAAAAACATGTATAGTTGGTGTTGCTGTATTGCCCCTAGGTTTTTGTATGAGTGTGTACGGTTATTTGTCTCTGTGTGTTTGCCCTGTGATGGACTGGTGACCTGTCCAGGGTGACCTCCCCTCGCCCCCAGTAAGCTGGGATAAGCTCCAGCTCCCCGCAACCCTGGACAGGGGTTGTGATAATTCATCCTGGTCTCAAGGGGGTTTACTAAATCTGCATCCAACAGAAATCTATCCATCCATCAATCCTGCATAGCACATTTATCAAGATTAGGGTCATGGGCAGCTGGAGCCTATCCCAGCTGGACAAAAAGTAGGGTACAACCAGGATTTGGTTCAAGTCCATCGCATGGCTACCGCAGAGACGCACATCCACACACCATAGAGCAACTGAGAGTCATCTATTGACCTAACAAGCACGTTTTTCGATGGCGGGAGGAAGATGAGGACACAGGGACAGATTGAACATGCAAATTCCACACAAAAAGATGCCTTCATTAGTAGTCATTTCATTCAAATGTATATACCATTCCTTGATACATGTACACAGCTTCAACAATCAGCATACATCTGTTCTATACCAACAACAGGACTGGTTGTGGATGTTGGAGCAAACCACTGTAAAACTTTATTCTTTTAGGTTGTTAACCTAACTGAAGGCTAAGGCAGGATACACCCTGGACAGGTTACCAGTCCATCACAGCACAGATACAGAGTCCCAGGCAGTGACACACACTCACATCTTGTTCAATAGTGTTGGCTACCGGAAATGGCATTACAAGATGTATGTCCTTTTAAAAAAAAAAAAAAAAAATCTTCACTGTAAATGAAGCAATCAAATCAAATGAAATATTCCTCATAACACCTGTTTCCAGGCACCTTTAAAGAAGAATACTTGTGCATCTTTCGTGTCAGTCAGCTGTCTTTCAACAGACCGAGTTGAATAGCCGTAGCTTTACATTTACCAGAATAGAAACATCTCATATATGTTCCCTAAAAAGTCACTCTTCTTTAGAGACACCACCCCATGGAAAACATTTTCTCTATAAATCATGAACAAAGCAAATGCAAGATTGCTGATACTGACCTTTTCTAATGAGCTCAGACTTTCTATCTGCCTTCTCTCTCCACGGGATGTTAATGGAGGGGAAGAAGGACCTCTTTTCCTTCTGCTCTTCTTCCCCTTGGACCTGACCTTGGCTGGTCTTGTGAAGCTGGGCCACTGCTGATGGTTCCTCGCTCCTGCATGGCTGGTCCTGGCTGCATGAATCTGGACCTCCTGTCCTTTGGATCATGTCACTGCTGGGAAGCCCATGAACTGCCTTGGGCAGTGGTGAAGGAGGAGGTGTTGGGACTGCACCCGTGGGTTTGGGTGAGGTTGTTGGTCTTCGATAGACCGGTGGCTTAGAAAACACTTTCTCACCTTCGCCATATGGCGTGGGACTGGTGGACTTACCCAGTTTCCCGTGAGACGCAGACGGGGAAGAAGCTGCGTGTGAGTATTTGCCAACCACACCCTCTCTCAGAGGTGATGTGGGACTTGATCTGTCAGAGAAGACAGATGAAACATCAGAGTCTGGTTCGATGGGGGTGAGCGGTGAAGGAACACCATCAAAACTGTCCCCGGCACTATAGCGTTTCTTCCTTTTCTCGGTGGACTGTTCGCTGTGAAAACGTAGAGAATAATTGGTCCTCCTCAACTTTATGCCGAATGGGGTGGGCTTATCCTCACCATCCTGGCCTTGGTCCTCACCCCCCTCACTGCTCTCATATGCTTCTATCTCACTCTGAGCCCTACTTTTCAGCTCGGCCGTCTCGTGTTTGGCTCCAGGACTCGGAACCAGGAAAGAAGGGAGGTCTTTGGCAAACATACACTCCTCAGACCCTCTTTCTACGATGCGAACTGTTTTACTTGTCCTTGTCTGAGGTTTACTGTTCGGACCTGGGAAGGGTGCAGTGTGGCTATCAGAGAGAGCAGCTTCTTCTACTGATTCTTTATCATCTGGACCAAACACCTCAGAGTTTCTATTCGAGTCCCCAAACTTTTTCCTTGCAGGCGTGATGGAGAACTTGGCGCTGGCAGACATGGTCTTCCTGAGGTTGGTGTGGGCAAACAGAGGCTGTTCTTCACTGCTGGGTGAAGTTGGGGTCTTGCCCGGGTCTGGGTACTCATCATATTTCCCCTCCTCAACCCCCTTGAATATCTTTGATCTGATGCTCGCCCACTCTGCCAGGACGGCTGCACTGGCCTGGTCTGTAGATAGTGCAGATTCATTGAGTGATTTTGTTTTTCCAGATTTACGGTCTGGAGAGGTCTTGGACTTTGTCGGTGGCGTTCCCTGGGCCTTTTTGTCCTCGCCCAAACCCAGCAGGGACTTGCAGGCCGTGTCTTTTATCTGGTCTAAATTGACAGCTGTCCCACATAACTGGGCACCGGTCACTAAGATGGCTGTGTGTGGGACGTATGGAGACGTTGGCAGGTTGGGGGAATCTGGTCCTTCAGAGGAGGAAGCTTTAGCGCCCTCTCTTTGATCAGCAGCAGCGGTGCTCTGGTGGCCAGAGGCTGGCGTAACGGGCGTGAGGTTGACCTTCTGGAAGAGAATCTGTTTCTCTCCAGAAGAGACTTTGAAAGAGAAAGGCCTCTGTCTCTCCTCCATCTCCTTCCAACGCAGCTCCTCTGCCCTCCTCTTCCTCTCTTGTGTGTCAGAGCCCCCATCAGCCTCCTCCAATGACATCCTCCTTTGCTCCTCCTCCTCTTTTCTTATTCTCTCCTCTGCTGCCATCTTTTTCTTTTCTTCAATCTCATGCAACCTCGCTTTGTCTGCTTCCTCCTTTCTCTTTTTCTCTTCTTCCTCCTTCAGTCTCCTCTTCTGCTCTGCCTCAAGCTCATGCTGCCGTCTCGCCTCTTCCTCACGCTTCCTTCTTTCTTCCTCTTCCCTCCTCTTCTTTTCCTCTTCCTCTTTCCTCCTCTGCTCCTCCAGCTGCCTCCTCTCCGCCTCCTCCTCCTCTCTCCTCTTTCTCTCCTCTTCTCGCAGCCTCTTTTCTTCTTCCATTCTTTTCTTGTGATCTTCCTCTTCTTGCCTCCTCCGTTCTTCCTCTTCCCGGATCCTCCTCTCCTCCTCTTCTCTTCTCCTCCTCTCCGCCTCCTCTCGCAGCCTCCTTTCCTCCTCTTCCCGCTGTTGTAGACGACATCTTTCCTCCTCCAGCTCACGCAGCCTTAGCTCCTCAGCTCTCTTCTTCCTATCCTCTTCCTCCTGCTGGAGCCGCTGCTCCTCCAGCTCCCTTTTCCTCCTGGCTTCCTGTCGCTCATCCTCATGGAGTCTCTGTTTCTTGAGGCTTTCAAGAGACTCGACCGAAGCCCTGCGCTGGTAATCAGTGGAGACCCCTGCTGCCTCCAGATCCTCATGCACCACACCAGGAAGAGAAACCTCTTGGAAGTCCTAAGAATACAAATGTCTGATTAGTGTTTATTTCACTAACCCCAACCAAAGAATGTGAGCTGTCAGAGATGAAATCAACAACATGCTGAGTATCATTTACGTGACTCACCTGTGTGAAACGTCGATGCTTACGAGAAATTCTCTGATTTTTCGGTTTGACGGAAAGCTTATGCTTGGCAGCCGTGTTATCCAGACGAGGAACCAACTGTGGGACGGCGTCCAAGTTGATGGACTCAATTGTGCCAGCAGGCGGAAGAACTTGTTTGGATCTCGGCGACTTCACTGGGGTGCTGTGTGGTCCACTTGAAGGAGCTCCTTGGACCTGCTTTAAACACAATAATACAATAATTAGGGTTAATTATTAACCCTAACCCCAAGTTTTTATTATTTGTGTAACGACACAATTAAATATTGTGTGTGTGTGTCTGTGTGTGTGTGTGTGTGTGTGTGTGTGTGTGTGTGTGTGTGTGTGTGTGTGTGGCGGGGGCGGGGGGGTGGGCTCACAATTTCCCCCACAATTTCCCCCTGAAGGGGAAATACACTAGTTTTATAGTCCACAAAAGTAGTAAAATAGTTGACATTCACCACGAACAGCATCCAATTCGTCATCTTTACGTACAAATGTCGAGTTTTCTCGATTTTTTTTTAAACAATTATAGCTAATTGTTCTCTGTACACAAGTCTATAGGGTTTCCTTACAAAAACAAACAACAGTGCCATGCTGGGTCCCGACCTCTCTCCTTTGTCACAGTAGGATTTCGGTCTGAAAAATCTCGCACTCAAACGACAGCAATGAAGGATTTGTTTTGGTTTGTTTAGTCAAATTATGTTGGGGTTTTCTTTTCCAAATTACATTTTTACAGATTCATGTTCAACCAATACATGTTTTATTATTGTTCTGTTTCTTTTAGTTCTTTTTACTTTCAAGTTAACTACAGACTCAAGCGAAACATACCTTGGGACATTGTTCAGCCCACTTTTTAAGCATTTACTAATTTGCCCAGATTTTTTTCACCAATGCATCTTGCTGATCATGACGATTATAGACTTGCTTATATAGCATGGTAGAATTATTCTCATTAGATAGTCTCTGTTATGCTTCAATTGTATGCCACATAATCTGGACAATACAAAATATGAAAAGATTCATCAATTTAAAATGTCCACATGATATGAACTGTTTAACATGGTATACTGTTTCCATGCCTTGATTCCTTAATTGTACCTGAATTTTCAATCCATTTTCTTTGAACCGAAATGTGAGTGAGCAGTCAGATAACACGTAAAAACACTGCCAGCTGAGTCAGTCTGGCCCCTCATTCCAACAAAAAAAAAAAAAAAAAAAACAGCAGCATGGGCCAAAAGTGGTGGAGGTAACAGGCAACACAGTTATGGCTGAAGCGCTTGATAACCACAAATTGATTGAATCAAACAGAATGGAATTTTGAGCTTAGATTTGATAGCTCAACAGAGTCCAATTAACAATTTTGTACCCAAAGAGTTGAAAGTATGCAGTCAACGTTCAATCAAACTTCATTTACTTATCTCTGGACCTTCTAAACGCTTGAGAAGGTTTACAAATTAGACCTGTAAAGAATCTAATGTGCAATATTGAATAGTTAATCCATTTTTACCTTTGGCTCTGCTTTTGGTGGCTCAGATTCGACCTGAGCCAAAACCTTCATAGGACTCCGGGGAACCTCTTCCTCATCTGAACTGCCTTCATCTCCTTCACTCCTCCTCAGAGACGAGGGCCTCTGGCCAAACTTTATGCCTTGTGCTATCTGCCTCTGTATGGTCAACCAAAGAGATCACAGCAAACTGATTGGCATACCAAAGAGAATTGCTCAGTGACTTTTTGAACCCAAATATAGCCAATAAACTCACCTGCAGATTTCTGACTTTATCCGAGACGTTTTCTTGGGACATGCTGTGATCCAGCCCGGGCTCCTTCACCGGCTCCTCTGGGATAAAGATGCTGTCGTGCGAGAGAGCCCGAGAGCCAATGGGATTCAACTCCCTGTAGAATGAAAAAAAAAAAATCAAAGCATCTTCAGAATTGCAGAGTTGTTACCATTCAGCCGTTAATTCATTCATCATGAGCCGACTGCAGCATCGCCTCACAAATCATTTTACACACAGAAATGAATGACCTCCTTACACACGGGCAGTTTCGTTATTACACGAAGTGAAAGTCGAATCGTGTGGAGCCTTTTATTGTGGAAGCAGTTGTTTTATTTAGCACACCCTCAACCTTTTCCCTACTTAAGTTCGAAACACAATCATAATGTGACAATCTTTGTTTCAAAAAAGTTTGCATCAAATTGAAAGAAGTCCAAGGAAAAGTCAGAAAATGTTAAACATACAAAAGAAAAGCTATGTTTTCTCACATGTAACACAGACAAATAACAATTTACTGACCTCAAATTTTGACAGGCCTCCTCTTCGTCTGACACAACCCCATTGCACACCTCTCCAGTAGAAAAACTCGCTTTTAGCTCTGCTCCATCAAAGCCTCCCTTTCCCTCTCTTTTCTTCTTCCTCCCGAACAGCCGCCTGAATGGCTGGAATTTGCCTTGTCGCCTTCTCTCTGCCAGAAAAAAGAAATCAGATGATGACCATAGCTAAACGCAATCAGCTCATCAATCTCAATATCTCCACCTCCAGGCGATGAGATAAGGAGAACGGCAATGCCTATGGCAGTGGGGTTTTTTTCCCTCAGTGTGTGTTTTCAGATGATGAAGTGCAAATACCAGAGTTAAGAACAAAAGCAAATCAAAATAGCAGATGGGGTGAGAAGAAAACCTTGGCTCATTTCGTTTATACTCAGTAGTATTTACAGGAAGTGCGAAAGATAAACAGCGGGCACAAAAACATAGCATCCAAAGCCACAGCAGCTTTATAATAAATGGTGACCAAATCCCTGATTTACTGACTGAACACGAAAATCCACGATTGGTCCAGAGAGAATAGAAAGCAGTGAAACCCACAAAGATCCCCTTCCTGTTCACACAGCTCCAAAAGTCAACGCTGGTCCTTTGGATCATTTGTATTATCCATTCTTGATAACAACGGCCAAAGTTGCTGCTATACTTTTGCGTGTCTGTCAGTGAAGTGATCTAGTTAACGTTGTGACGTTAGGGCAATAAAGGAGCAACACGCTGCCAAAGCCAAAGACTGGTTTACTGGGATGTCATAAACAAGGAAAGTGTAATAAACCTTGTTGGTGCTGTTTTAAGTGGAAGACTCAATGTTAAGAAGCCAACAGTGGACTTTCAACTCATGTCCTCATTTCCTCCTCGGCCTTACTGCCAGCAAAGTTTAACCCTTTTTACATTAACTAAACATTCCCACAGACAGAGAAAAGCACGTCGCTCGGCCTTTTCCTCAGGATTGCAAAGATGAGACTTGAGGTCTTTTAAAATCATAAACAGACATTTTAATATCAGCAGTGGGGAACGTTTCTCATTGCTTCCTCTGTCTACATCTGTCCCACTTTGTGTTTTCCCTTTGTCTGTGTATTTGTAATGCATGTGTGTGTATGTGTGTGTCTATGTACTTCTGGAAGGCCACTGACTGAACTAAGTGGGTGAGGTTACACAGCTACAAAGCCACTCTACACCACTGTGCAGACAGGCGTTCTCAGGGCTCCGTGGGTGTCTTTTTCAGAGCTATAAGTAGCAACTGGTGTGGGATTTCACTTCGCATGCTGCTCACTAAACCAGAGGCATCATGGGAAATGATACAGTAAACTATTTTCCCCCATAGCCAGACCCTGAGGAGAATAAAAACATGTTTTGAAACAGGACATCTAAGGTCAGGGGAGAGATGATACAGTGCATTCTGCGCACAGTCATGTTTTATTCTTGTCCACACTTCATATTGATATAATGTACGAGAAAATGTTAGGAGAAATGTTGTAGTATTTAAATCCTCCCACGCTTTACAACGGTTAAGAGTTTTTCCTCAGGAAATGGGGAAAATCCAAATTTCCAAATAATAGGTCATATCTTACTGCTCCACCAAAATCTAAACAGGAATACGCAGAGGAGTTGCCAACACACCAATCTTGCCAGTCTGGTTTTCGTTCAGGTTGGGCTCCTCATCCAGAAGCTTCTGCACTTCTTATTTTACATGGTTTTCTTGGAAAAAATAACTCACTGGATCTTGTGTGTACATGTTTATGTACAAGTTTCTCAATCTCTCTGCATTACTGTTGCGTGACTGATGCACCAAGTGTGTACTCTGTCAGCCGCACTGAAACACACTTTGTCACTTGAATGTCGTCAGCACTCTCAGGTGAGTATTGTGCAACACGTATGAGAACTCAAGGCAAACGTTGACCCAGATTTCATGAAACATTCATGCAGTTTCTATTTGACATCCACAAATGTGGATTTTTTTGTTGTTGTTGTGATAATTGACACTGTTTTGAGTATTTTCTCACACTTTGTAGATTCTGTATTATGAGCCAAAACTTGAAAGTAATATGTGTGTAACTCTTTTTCATATCACTGGCTTAACTGAGTATGTTGTTATTTACGGCCACTTTAAGACTTCACGTTGGTTTATTTATTTGCTGATTCAAATGTTTTTCTTGGTGGAAACTGATGCCAGTTTATGCTCTGTAGAGAAACGGGTAACAAACAAGTTTCCTTTTAGTCATTTCGGGTAGGGCATGTATATATCTCCATGCTAAGTTTGAACGTTAAAAGAAGGCTGATCCAGAAGAGCTTCTCTTCCACCCTCATGCCTAACAAAAGCAGTCCACTTGATTTTGTAGATTATTCTGAATAAAGGTACAAATAAATTGTTATTTGAACAACAGGGGTGGGCCCTTGTTACTCTGTGATGTCCTAATGTTTGCTTGCACAGAGGTTTTTAAAAGACATTTTTGTTAAAATTTAAATATATCATTTCCTCAGTTCCCATCGTATGAAGACAGAAGCACACTACCAAAACAGCGTTCTTTCATATCGTTTTGATAGGATTGTGGCTAATTACATCCTTGTGAAGCACCCTTGCTCTCGGATTCTGAGTGCAGTGTCTGATATTGTGGTGCTACACTGATGGTCGGTCTCCCTGCAGCATGCTCTCCCAGCATCAGGAGCCGTGCAGCGTGCACAAAGCCCATAATGCTCTGCCATGGGCATGCTCAAACACTCATGCGTGAAACAGGAAAGGACAATTTTTTTTTTTTCTGCAGACGAGACGACTCAGTGGCAGCACTCTACAGAGAGAGCAGCCTCCTGTGTGCTTGCAGTTCAGCTTGTTGGTGACTCTGGTCCTGTGGACCTGGACCTTCCATCAGGGAGAATTTGACATCTTATCTTTACTTCTCAAAAGACCTCTTGCTTCACACATCTAAGGTAAAAAAGATAAAAATCAGGGTGTTTTATAGTTGCTATATATATTTTTTCTATGTCATCTTTATATACTTTAAATAAAAGACTATGATTGCCAGCTTAGTATAAGGTCATGATTTGAAAATAAATACGACCTGCAAACAAACAACACTAGAAAAAAAAGGTCTGAAATTATTATAGGCAAATTATAAAAAAAAACAAAAAAACAACAACAACAACTGATATTTGATTTTCCCAGAAAATGTTAAAAAAAATAAGAGCTACACAGGGATGCCGTTTGTATTCTTGCCTAACGAGAAATCCCAGTCTTTGAATTTAGGGTCCTGGCTTTCCTGGGAAGAGTTTGCATGTTCTCCCTGTGCAATTTCCTCCCACAGTTCAAAAGCATGCGTTCGATGTTTAATTAGTAACCCTGAAATGCCTATAGGTGTTAAGGTGAGTGTGTGTGGTTGGCTGTCTCTCTGTGCTGTGCAATAAATCTGGTATAAGTCTGGCTCTTAAAGGTTCAGCTGTTTGATGCCGTCACTGTTAAACAGTTGCGCTATCATTGTTTCTACTGGCTCTACATCATTAAGTAGTACAAAGTACACTACACTCCAGAGTGACCTGATATCGGCTCATGGTACAAAGTACAGTAAACCCTAGAATTACTTCATATGATCCCATATTACAAATTACACTGGATGAATTTACATCATCCCAGGGTACACAGTAGATTAGACCGTACAGTGGCTCTACAACAAACTATGATTAAAAAGGTGCACTATACACTAAATGCATCAACCTATTGTGCAAAGTACAATGCAGACCAGAGAGACTGTATATCACCACATTGTACAAAGTACACTCGGAAGTATTGTGATTCAGGAACATTTCATGCAGCAAAGTAGACTCCACACTAGAGTGTCTCCATAAATCTAATGATATACTGTGATTTAACTGATGATGTCAGATTAATTATTAAACTTGCTAATGTCTGATGATGTGTTTCCATATTGGCCTCTTTGAAATGACATTGAATTTATTGTTGTTCTGTCGATTATAGAGAATCATTTTAAAATATATTTTTAAAACACAATTTTTTTGCATAGTACCCAGTTCCTCTCAGGATGTTTGTAGGCTGAATACTGATTGTTAGACAGAGTGACTCTGTGTGCGTTTGTGCTAGGCTAAGCTGCTGCAGACTGACATGAGAAAAAGCATTGATCTTGAGAAAAAGCATTGATCCTGCTGTGTGCTGTCGCATACAATTTAAGATCTCGAATGAAGCTTTTCAACAATGTAACACTTGTTTCTTTAGTTAGTTTAATCATCTATTTTTGAATAGTGGCGTTCACGTCTTTGTTAGATTACTGAAATGTTCTCAAGGATAAAGGAGAAGCTTTGATAGAGTCAGAAGAAATATGGACACTGCACAACAACACAGCACACTTTTATGAAATCTCATTTAAGTAAAAACCAACGCCACACCATGCACTTCTTAGAAAGACAGTGACAAGAGGTAACTTAAGCCTCAGGATGTAATCGATCTAATTTGTTTTCAATACACTGTCTCTTTAAGATGCCAGTAAAAGCACTCAATTCTCCTATTTACCTGGGCCTTTGGATTCGGTTACCTCTACAAGCATGCCATGCTTAGTTTCGGTGGCGTCCGTCGCCATTGTTGCTGCACACCTTGGCTGTGGCGAGAGAACAGGGAAGTGAATATGGGAATGCAATTAGAAATTTGTTATTTATTTTTTACTGCAGAAGGAGTGAAGGAGAAAGTTTGAACTTTCAAATTGAGGGAAAGAAGAGGATGAGTAAATGTGTACTGCACACGAGCAGCGCTTCGGTTTGACTTCCAGATGTCCTGCTTTGTATCTAAGTCTCCAATGCCTCCAGCATTTTCACCAGAAAGGTCGACTTTGTTGGTTCCTCCAGAAGGGCTCTTGGAGATTGGCCTGTATGCATGTGGCACGAAAATCTTCAGACTGGTAAAGACACAGATGCTAAGGCAGTTATATGAGCTTGACACACTCATAAATTGTGACATATATTGAGATAAAAAAAAAAAAAAAACATGTACATTTTGAATGTGATGTCAGTGATCCAAAAATCTGGAAGTGTTTGGGAAGCGAACAGACTAAATGTGACACGGTTCTCCCTCTTCTATATATGCAATCAGATTTATCGCAAATTTACCAATAAGCTATAAGACCATACAGCATGGATGCATTAAGAAAAAAGCATCCATCTTTCCAAGACAAAACCTTTGTTAGGTTTCAATATGCAGAATCTTGTTCAGTTTTGCTTTTCTTTCCATAAAGGTGCCAATTTTCTGGAATTGGGAGATCATAAAACAGACTAACAGCACACAAGTCATATATGCCACCTTATTTGCATTTTAAAAATAGGACATTCAAGGTGGTCCTCTCAACACTGACATCCTTCATGTCCTCAAGCCGCCTGTCAACACATCACATCTGCTGAGCCAAAGGTTTTTCTGATGCTCTGAAGGAAATGCATGTCGTGTGTGAGTAATCATCACAAGCAACCCAGGTCAGCGGGACAAAAAACAACAACAACAACAAAAAACAACCCCCAGAGAGTGAGGCAGAGATTACTGAGAGAGCCAGCGAGAAGAAGCCCGCTGTCCCGAGTGGGATCAGCATGCTGTGGGCTTCCTTCGTGAGGATGACGCAAGCGGCGGACGGACTGTGTCAGAAATTCACCCCCCCACACCCCCCACCCCTAAAATAAGCCTCTTTGTCCTGCGTGACTCTTGCCAGCCGCAGAACAAGGAGCAAACAAGCATGTTCATTGGGAGTGTGTGAACACAGAGAGTGTGTGTGTGGTGAGCAAGTAAACAGTGTGGCGTTGTGTCTGCTGAAATTAAGAGGTGTTGTGTAATATTTTCATTGTTCGCCTGCCATCCCTGAAGAAAAAGAGTTTCCTTTTTTGTTTTTGTTTTGTTTTTTGTAGGTGCACCATCAAATCGCTGCAGGGGGACGGGATAAACATGAGATGAATAAAGCACGATGAGCAGCCATGTGCTCTGCAGAAGCAGAGAAATGCCTTTGACGGGGGATACAGCTGCATCAGAGTATGACAGCGGCATAACACAATGCTCACGTCTCAGCGCTTCCCAAACAACCCAGCAGCTAAACATCTCTATGGGGCCAGACGGCGACCAGGGGGTGGGGGTGTCCTGATGGCATAGCGGAGCATTGCGGCGTCTAGGAGTCATAACCTTACAGCACAAGTAGCTTGCTGACAAAGCAGACAGACGAACGTGGTGGAGACCGTATAACGGGTTACCTATTTCAGCAGCACAGCTCGAGATGGCTGCGCACCACTGCAGTAAAACCTTAGGGAACATCGATCTGCCCTTTATGCACAACGCGAGTTTTACCCAGATGAGCCTCGATGCCGCCTCCGCTGTGGCTTTGGGGAGAGAACGGTGAAACAAATACAGAGCAGAGACAAAAACAGCAGGTTCGGGTTATGTTAGGGCGTGTTAGCATCAAGGAGCATTCGGAGGGAGGAACATGGCATGGATGGTGGCGAGGAAGTGAAGTCAGCCGCAGACAGGGAATGCAAAGGTGATTAGGGAAATTAATGTGTAGTGCAAGGTCTGCACCTTCCTACGGTCACTCGCAACATCATCGGTGACCTCTTTAATCGAAACTGTCACAGTCTTATAGCACTGTGCTTGTCCTGGAAGTTCAAGGAAGCAGTGGTTTCTATGGCAACGTGTACGCAGCAGCCAGGGACGAGAGGAGACATGCGCTCACACAAGCACATGGACACAAGGAAACACACTCAACCAACTCTCACCAGTGCAAACAGACTGAAATAGTTCACTGGGCAAACAACCGCATGTGCGCAAACACACGAACCTAACCCAGTCACACTGTGGTTAAATCAGTTTAAATGCTGTTTATGTGTCAATCGTACAACTCTATTGCCTTCATACTGATTCCGTTCTATTCTGTTTTCTGTATTTGGACACATACATTGTTTTCCAATCATCAGTTGATATAGGAGTGGCTTCTTCAGAGAAGTAATACTTTAAGTTTTCAGTGGCTGACACGTCTGGAGGACTGGAAACTCCATTTAGAAAGAAAACATCAGACTGAAACTGTCTGAACACCCACCTCGATTAAATCATGCGTGTGGCCACAGATCTCACATCGAGCATACCGAAACCACCAGATATTTGTTCCGTGCTACTGAATCACTTCCAACAAGATTTAATTGTTTGCCTTTTAGAGATCCACAAGAGAAAAATGTAGATTGTCGGTCACACTCCGATGGTCCCTCATTAATCTGCTACAGGGTAAAAAACTGAACTGCTGAATCAGCATTCTTCCTCCTCAATCTGATGTTTGGCAGCTGGTCAAAGTCTTCTTCCTTGTTATAAGATGTAGCTCTATGGTTACAAGTTTCCTTCTTTCCCTTCATTTTGTTTTTTTGATATGTCAGCGACATCTCGTTCACAACCACTCCTCAGTGGATGTCCACCACTGATGATCCCATCAAGCGCTCCTCTTAACCCACAAAACTGCTCTGATGCTCATTTAAACTTGCTTTCGTCGATGAACTCCTACTTCTGCGCCTGGTGCTGGCATTGCCCTTCAAGTAAGAGGATATTTTTCAGGGATCATATTTACATTTTTGATTTGCTGTTCTTCAAGACAAATTTCTACTTAATATCAGTCCAGTTTAAAAGAGCACCAAGGACACAGCAGCATCGCTACATTTGGTTTCTTCATATCCACTTTGTCGCTTGGTCAAGTTTTGCATCTGTGTATGCAATGAAGAAAGACATTCAAACTCATACCCTCACTCCCAAGTTTTTTGTTGTTGTTAAAAAGTTTTAGATTTTGTCGCTTACATGTACATATTTCTCTGAATTTTAAGATATTCTGTACTGTTGATGGCGATACCTCCAATTTTTTTTAATATATTGGATCTTAGAAAGGTTGTTTTTCATTCAGACCTGTTGCCAATTAATCTATGTAGTTATGAGATTTTCCTGCTCGTGTTTATCTTTGCATGATTCTACTTTTCTACAAGCTGCAACTTGCAGCGCATTAAACACATTAACACATTAAAATTCTGGTGTAAAATTTTTCCTATCACAAATTATATCGCAAGTATTATATTTTATTATTTCATTTGGGTTTGGATGCAGGCTTGATCAGATGCAGCTCCATTCTTTAGAGATGTGGCACTAAAACCATTCAAAGAATTTATATAATTATAATAATAATAATTACTATTATTATTGCATCTGTAGATTGCTCTTAAACTGTCAAATGTCTCCATACCCATGTGCATGAGGTGCAACAATGGAGTCACACGCACGATGTATCACATGACCCCGGTTATATTTTCCACATTAGCTAACAGTGAACTCACCACGCTCAGGTGTGCACGCAAACAACAACGGAAAGTAGTCCATCTCCTCCCGCCTGAGCGTCCCACACTCAAACCACAAGCACTTCTGATGGTCACTGCTGGCAATATCTACCAAACCAGGCGCAAAGTACTAATGACAGACATCTCTAAGTACAAGGTTGTACGAGCTGCTGACAACAATGTTGCAGGCTGACGTGAGGCCGAATGCAGAAATACAGTCAAGGTTCGTCTGTGAATGAAAGCTGAGGCTACATTTGTGTGAGAGAATGCCGTCTTACCGTCCTGCAGTCGGTCTGCATGCGAGGGTATCTGTGAGTGTGGGCCGTTCCACCTGCCTGCTGTCACTGTGGATCTAGGGCATTACCTGGAGTCAGGTGTCAGATGCAGTAAGGACTTGGCAGGTGTGTGTCTGTGTGTATGTGTGTGTGTGTGTGTGTGTGTGTGTGTGTGTGTGTGTGTGTGTGTGTGTGTGTGTGTGTGTGTGTGTGTGTGTGTGTGTGTGTGTGTGTGTGTGTGTGTGTGTGTGTGTGTGTGTGTGAGAGAGAGAGAGGGTGCAGAAGGAAATGGCTCAGGAAACATCCTTTGATATTCTCATAATGATGAATATTTGATTCTAAGACAGTCACACACTGGAGAGACAAAACGGCTATATGTGCAGTGTGTGTGTGTGTGTGTGTGTGTGTGTCCGGTTTAAGGGGATGGGGGTGTGTCGTAGTGGAAGAGGGTGGCAGGGGGCAGAGTGAATGCTGAACCAAGAGAGATGGGCGTTCTCTTATGTCTGTTAGTGCTGCTGTGCTGAGGAGGCACAAAGTGACACTTTGTTTCTCCGCCAGATAACCAGCGCAGTAGAACAGAGTGGCATTCATCGTTTGAACTGGTTGAGGCACACAAAGGCTTTCATTGTGGTTTACCCACAAATCGCGTGTGCACATGCGTGATTATGATGGTTTTGTAATGCAGAGTACCACAGTTGCTTAATAACATTAATGTCACAAATGTCCGTTGTGGTCTGGTCAGTGGCGCTCGCAAACCTTCCGAGCTGCCTTTGGGGATGCTTTCAAATCAAGTTGAATCAGAGGGTTCGTTCATTTTTAAAAACAAGTATCACTGAGAGTCGTTTGTGGACGACAAACAGCAGCTTATTTCCTCAAGTCAGATAATCACGTGACTAAATAAGCCCATCGTTTTTTGGTTTTTATTAATCTGATCTAGGCTCAAAATGTCTGTGAGCATCAGTATGGTGTTACTGTGTAATAAGGGTGCTCCCCCCTCCTCTTCCTCCTTTCACTCTCTGGTTTTGGCAGGATCACACTGCAGTCTCACAGGGATATGGTAATGATGGGGTTTTACCAACCTGGATGCTGCCTATATTACAGCAGCACAGCACTTCAAAGACAGACTGTTCTCTGACTGACTGTGTGCAGAAATAGCATCCCCCAGCAAAGCAGCACAAACATGGACAGCCACATGTCACACACAAACACACACATGCAAGCACACACACACACACACACACACACACACACACACACACACACACACACACACACACACACACACACACACACACACACACACACACACACACACACACACACACACACACACACACACAAACACACAGTGTGTCCTAATGACTCTACCTCAAGTAAAGAGAGGCCAAGATTAAACATCCTCAGCGAGAGCAGTGACAGCCTCACTGCACTTAACATGTGAACAGTTCATATAATCACTGAGTATGATGGCTTGAAATTTAAGATACAACATTAAAATAAACATACTTTTATGCATTATTCCACCTGATATATGATCAGCTATGACGTGCTTCAGAGAGACGGCACATGGCTGGACGTAAAATATAAAATATGAAAAGCAAAGTGTAAGTATGTGTGAGTACGTATTACAAAAACAAACATGAGCCTGCCATTGGCAAATTAACATCAAATATGTTGTGTGATATATTTTACAAGAATGCATTATGTTATCTCATGCAATTGACACTATTGAAAATACCTTGGCTTGGTAATAAAAAAAAAACCACCCAAATCCACATTGATGTGTCCAGGCTGCACAAAAGAAAAAGGCCGACCATGAAAGACTGTCATTATTGCTCCTTCATACCAGTACTGGATCAAAGTTCAATATTCGGGCATTGCAACCATCTTCTGGCTGCACTTCCTTGTTATTTCTGATAGATTTCTGAAATGACTGATGGTGGCCTGAATGCATCAAAAATGCCAGCAAAATAAAATGACTAACAATTCAAACAGATGCCACATACGATGAGGCATTTTGTGGACAGAGCCTCGTCATATAAATATGTAGGATTCCATCTGGAGAGCAGATTTTTGAAACTATGACGAAAACTTATGTCACTCTGAGTCCAATAGTTACAATAGACTGAAGAAGGAAACGTTTAGGAGATAAAGTAGAATAAGTAAGTATAACTTTGCTGCTGCTGTAACACTGTAAAGTTCTCAATCTGTGAGATTAGTAAAGGATTATCTTATTTTACCATATCTTCAGTGAAGCATTTTTTTTAAAGTGGTGTCCTACATGTTAATGCTTATACATTGATCATCTATTTTCAATGCTGGAAACATGATTTGTGGACTCCTGTATGCAATCATAGAAGTCCGTGTCATTGACTAAGTGTGCAAACTGTTTAGGGCTGTAGCCCAGCTGGTAGAGTGTGTTCTTATCCAGAGTTTATAGTTTGATCCCTTATCTTGTTGTGTGTCAAAGTGTCTTTAGGCAAAACATTGAACCTTAAGTTGGTGTAAATAGCACTTTGCTTGGCAGCCGTCGCCACTGACGTGTGGTTGTTTGCCTCATTGTGTGAAAGAGTGCGCTCGTCTATCAAAAATATGTCATGATTGCTCAGGAAATGGAACTCACTTTAAAAGTGTATCTCTGATTATTTCTATTTAGTTCATGACACACAGTTTTTAGTTCCATGAGCTGAAACGCAGCAGACATCTTTAATCTTGAGGCTTTTCACTTTTAACCCACTGAAAAGTTGCGTTTGTTTAATCAATCAGCTGATAGTTATGGGAAGTAAAAAAAGAAAAGGGAGTTAAATTCACATTATCAGCCACAAAATACATAGCCGCGGTTCCGTCTGAGGTCATAAGGTGACAAGACTGAAAGGCCATGAATGCATGTCTGGCACCGCAAAGGCTAATCCACAGATGTCTGAAAACAACAAGCCTTCTCAGTTACTCACCAGTGGAGTGGACGACACGACAAACTGTTGTTTACTGTGCAAATCGGCGCATCTGAGAATCCAAACCACCAACCAGGCAGGACCTTAACGCTCATCACTGCTTTGTAAAACACCACTCATGTATAATCTCCCATCATATGGTGATATCATCTCTGTAGTGGACATTTCCCCCTGTTTTATCTGTGGCAGAGGGAGTGCTTCGACGGTGGACTGGGGGTGGCAGCCGATTGGTTGTAAATTATCCTAATCACAGTTTTACTTGTCCACTTATCATTATGTGATTAAAAAAAAGGAAATAAAAGCATAAAGTGACTTGAGGATGAATTGTAGGACTTGATTTATCACTTCCTCGAATTCATTTAGTGGGTGTTTCACAGTGAAAAACTGAAATTAAATGAACATAAAACCACATCTTTCCATCCCTCCATCGGCACGCTGGACACAATCTCATCTCGCTTCAAGCGAAGGCTGGTTTCACCCGTTGCAAGTCCATCACGGGCCAAACACAGAGAGACACTGTGAAAACTGACCAGACCAAAATTATATTGTTCTTGTTTCACACCATTAAGCTGCTTAGGATTGTGTAGAATCCCACTGATCAGAACAACCACATGCTGTTGGAAGGGTTAAGTCCTACCCAATGACAATGTTGACTGTGGGAAATCAAAGTCACAACTTAGCCAATGCAAGCAAGGTGGAAGAAATACACCCTCAATCAACTGATCAATTGGTTGTATAAATATCTAAGCAAGATGTCAGTGGCACCTTTAAAAAAAAATTAAAAAAAATCAGTCTTTGATGCCCACCTGATCTTTAACTGTGGGGAGCTCATAAGAAAAAGCCTCTGTATCCGCCCCTGGTCTGTAAAACACAAAAGCAGCTCTGTGGCTTCAGTCTCTGCAGCTTCCAGGTGATGACTGGTTCTGTTTACAGCTGCCATTCAGTCAGGTGTAGGTAAAATTAAAAAAAAAAAAAAATCATGGCAGTTTACTCAGCAGCACCATGAAGCAAACACCAGCAGCTTGTGACTTTATCTCTGGCAGAGTGCCATCCATTCCCTCAGTCCCTGTGTCTCTGCGCCGGAGTCCAGACTGACGATGACAGTAATGCAACATTGATTTAAAAACCTTTTAAATGACGCGAGGAAAAGACATAAATCCATAATTTAATTTTCCGTTTGGTTTGCACACATAAGGCCTGCGCCGCGTGGCTGGTGCGTGGATTTGGAGCTGACTCAGTTGTTAAATGGAGAAAGGCGTCGGGATGTCCGCAGCGAATGACCACATCGGCGCAGACCGAAACGCACCGATCAATAAAGGCGCCGTTAATGGGCAGATTAGCGGACGCTGCCGCGCGGGGATTACCAGTCTATTAATTGCCGACTAGAAAGGCGCACGGAGAACAAAGACTGTGGCCTCTGCTTTTCCTCACACAAGCGCTTGTCACAGGATGACATTCGAACGCGGAGACGCTCCGTCTGTGGGTTTGTATTAAAATAATAAAATAAAAATAAAAAGTCACGATTGATCCCAATTTGTTGTGTTGACATCGGCGTTTGAGTATTTCAGGTTGGATCAAATTGCAAGTCCCAGCCCATCTACTGCACACACACTGTCACATACACACACACATACACATACAGACATGAAGCCTGCACGTCTGCAGAGGATGGAGCAGAAGATGCGAGCAGGTCCGTGGATAAATGAGAGGTGAGTTTTCGTTGACAAGGTCATCAGCGTGATGGAAAATGGACAAGAATCACCGTGAACGCATGCGATATGGGGGTTTAAGATCAATTAATTAAATATTTTTTAAAAACCACAAAAAAAATCAGGGAGGAAGATGCCCTCACCTTTGTCTGAAAACGCCTCCTTCCTTCCTCCCTTCCTTCTTTTCCGATGGTGCTGAGGCAGAAGAGCTGCAGGCTCCGTCCCTCTTTTGTGTTGCTGATGCTGCGGGTGCCCGACGCGGGAGACGCACGCACCGACGGCCCAGCACAGCTGCGTGCAGTCGGGGCGCGCGAGATGGAGACGGAGATGTGGAGGGTGTGGCTGCTGCGAGGAAGAGAAAGGAGCGGAGGTCCAGTCATCCAGTCAGCGTGTGCACCGCCGACTCACGAGCCGCTGTCACGATGCGAGCACGTTACTGTAACGTGAGGTCGGAACTCATTAAAGAGACCGGGAGATATACCGGGCAGGCTTTCGTGTCACGCGCGTCACTTTGCAGCGAAGACAAAATAATGACGTGGCCCACCGACCATCACCATTTTTTTCTTTCTCGATCGGTCGAATAAATCTGCATCTTCATTTGCATCATGACACTAATCTGAATATAAAGTGTTTATTCAGCAGAATACATCAAACATTAACCGGTAAATCATTGGGTTGTTTTTTCAACACTGTAAAAATAACTATCATCTGAAAAATAAAGTTTCTTTAGTTGCCAAGAAATTTGAATTTTACATTGCTGCACTGACTGAACATATTTTCCACATTACTGATATTAACCCATCAACCATCATTGAGAGCTTTGCACTGTAGATTAGTGGGTTGTCAGATCTAAAAACGCATGAATTTACTTTAATTTCAGTTAATTTATTGATTGTACACAATAATATAACAGTAATCACAAACACAGTGAAATAAACTTTCTTTGAGTTGAGAATAAAAAATAGATCAAAGTCCAGACCAGTCCAGGATTTGGATTTGGGGCAAGAAACATTGAATACAACATTTTTTGACCAACAACATCCATGTGAAAGTGTTGAAATGATGTATAATACGACCTCTTTAAAGGACATTTATAAAAAGTTGTGTGTTCTGAAAGGCAATTCTCTTGGTGAAATCAGATAAAACATTGTTCAACCCAAAGGTATCAAGTTTACGTGAGCGTGGAAGTTCACAACTCCTTCAAGTACAAGAAACCCTACACTGTCAGATTGTCAACGCAATATATCTATAGTACTGAATGAAAATGCAGAAAGTTCAGAAATCAACAAACATTAACTCAAGTAGGAAGATCTCTGACACCAGTTTATTCAAACCAACAGAGGAAACTGTTATCCCACATGTCACATTCGGAGAATATTGCTGGCAAGGAGAATCACGCTTTTGACTTTTTAATCAATCTGAAAATCAATAGTTCATTATGTCAGCCAAAAAAGGTGAACGCAATAATTCATTGAGTCCTTGAGTCAGATTTATTTGATTTCACTGTGATTTTGGAGAACTTGGCGGATTTGAAAAGAAGGAAACCCTTTGCAAGACAACTACCTGTGAATTGAATGTGGCATACGGGCTACATGCTGAGTAAACTGAGTTAACATTAATCAAGGATAGTTGAGCTGAGCTGGAATTATAGAAAAAAAAATACATTTGACTTAAAATACAGTTATTTAGTTCAACCATTTAATAAAATCAGAGGATGTTATTTCAGCTGATCAGAAATTATCTAAGAAGCAAGGAACCACCGTCGCCGTGAAACTATAGTTTGGACACCTCTGCATCTGCAAGCAGACCTATGCCTTTCTAGTTTCTGAAAGACGTTTGATTTGCGGCATTTGTGTACTTTTTTGAGCTTTTCAGAGCAGTCGAAGCATGAGGGGATTTACTTCGAAAGTTAACGTTTACATCCGGTTACAGAGCAGAAACGCAAACAGTGAACAGCAGCAAAAAAAAAAAAAAACTAACAAAAACTGAACCAACAGCTTGTAAAGAAGCAACTGCGTGTAGAAAGATAAATGTTCTGCCGCGAAAGAAGAAACTTTGTGGGGGGGGGGGAAAGTTCCTTATTCGTTTTATTTTGAAGCGTCAAGAGAGGAAAGTGTGATGTCCGTGTACCCGCGCGCTTCACAAACTTCAGTCGGGGATTGGGTTGTTTTTTTTTCTTCTTCTTTTTTTTTTTTTCTGTCGCTGTTTTCAATGTGGGAGGACAAAGCCAAGCGGCGGCTGTGATGGACACACGCGTGTTTTACCGCAGGCAGGACGTCTTGACGCCGCGGGCCGGGGGCGCGCACCGGAGCCCGCGGACGGCGCTGCTCCCCGGCTTCGTGCGCTGCAGGTCCGCCGTGCTGCCCTCCATGCTGACGTTCCTGGTGATCGTGGCGTCCGGAGGCCTACTGCTCATGATCGAGAGAGGAATGCTGAACAGCATGGAGACCTCTCTCCCGCGGAGCAACGCAGCGCGACCGGAGCGCGGCCAGGCCGGGAGGCGCCGTCCCGTCACCGTGGACATGGACACCCAGGTAAGTGGGGGACAGCAGGAGGGGGGCCTGGGGTGTTAATCCAAGGACACACGGGAGGGGGGGGGGGGGGGGGGGGGGGGGGGGGGGCGGGGACGTAATCCCAGCCCCGTGCCTTCGTTTGGACTTAACAACGGGATTAAAAGGCTTTAGAGTTATTACCTCAGGAACAGTAAAAAAAAAAAAAAAAAAGTACAGTTTTGACTAACGTGATTTAAACTCCTACTAAAAGAAAACTTTGATCAAACAACTGCAGGGATACTTCAGGTGGTTTACCTTAAACTCCAAAACATCCCGAAAATACCCGCAAAACATCTGCTTTTATAAAGTTTTTTTTTTCCTCCCAAAAGACAACACGTTTCTCATAACCTTTTGTACATTTATTTCCTTTAACCTATTAGTTTTGTTATTATTATCAAGACATCTTGAAAAAAAACGTATCTTCAAACACCTCAGAATGATGTGGATATACTTTCCCCACATCTGGCGATGTGACTAGTGTAGCGCCACCATGTGGTGTAAGTGGTGTCAAACGTGTGGCTCAAAACAGGCTGCTGGATGCTTCAATGTGTCCTTGACATGTGACATTATACAGTAAATACACCACAACAATTTTCAAAATGCACTTCTACTCTTTTGCACTCAAACAAAAGGAAACAGGAGGGCCTTGTATTTTTTATATATCTACTTTATGTGACCTGACGTTCATCCGTCCCGTCTCCTCTTCCAGATCCTCCAGGAGCTCCGCAACCGGACGATCCACACCATGTGCAGCCAGAGGGCCTTGACTGACAACATCTGGTCGCTCAGCGAGCTGCAGAGGAAGAACCTGCTGCAGCACGTCCTGGTGAACGACGAGCACCGCTTCCTGTACTGCTACGTCCCAAAAGTGGCCTGCTCCAACTGGAAGAGGCTGATGAAGATGCTGAGCGGAGCCCTGGAGTCCAACGACTTCCGGAGCAAGCTGGACCACCACCAGGACCTGGTCTTCCTGTCCTCCTTGAAGCCGGACGAGATCCGCTACCGCCTCCAGCACTACTTCAAGTTCCTGTTTGTGCGGGAGCCCATGGAGCGCCTGCTCTCCGCCTACAGGAACAAGTTCGGGGAGATCGAGTCCTACCAGAAGACTTTCGGCGCGAAGATCATCAAGCGGTACAGAAAGGTGGACTCGGCGAAGGGGGACGACGTGACCTTCACCGAGTTCATCCGCTACCTGGTGGACGAGAACGGCGAGCGCATGAATGAGCACTGGATGCCCATCTACAACCTGTGCCAGCCCTGCGCCGTCTCGTACGACTTCATCGGGTCCTACGAGCACCTGGAGCGGGACTCGGAGTACGTGCTCCAGCGCATCGGGGCGCCGTCGCACATTCGCTTCCCAGAGCGGCAGACGTGGTACAAGCCGGTCACCAAAGAGATGCTACACTATTATTTGTGTACCGTTCCGCAGAAACTACTGCGGGAACTCTTTTTAAAGTACATTTTAGACTTTTCTCTATTTGCGTATTCCCTCCCCAACACGACCACTCAAGGCTGTCGACAGTAAACAAGTTAACATGTTTTTTTTTTTTTTAAAAGAACAAGCTTTTCTAGAGAGTTATTTACATTATTATTATTATTCCTAGGGAAGACACTTTTTGCATTTTACACATACATGTTACACTTTTTAAGCTTTTGCTTATTAAAATAATCGAGATAAAAAGGCCTGAGGTTATGCATATGAGAAACTACAGTAGGGGTTTATTCGGAACACATAAAAAAAAAATAGTCTTAAAACTTTTCATTCTGACTATTTTTCTCATAAGGTTATGCAATTAAACTGTTGTGAAAAAGGTCACTTCCTCTTTTGTAAGAAACAAGGGCAGATCTGAAACTTATTTTTCTCCCTGCAGTATGACAGTAGCTTTAAAAAAAAACACAAACCAGAAAACCTTAAAATTCACTTCAAAGAAGTGCGTTACATAGCAGTGAAGTTACAGTGAAGCCAAACTCTGGGCAACACGTTCAGCCCAAAGCCGAACCAAAACAACTGGCTGTTTCACAGGGCATGTTTAGCTGAAACTTGTGAGTTTGTTAAAGTTCTGAAATGAGAGAAAATCTGTTTAGGGATTTGCAAAAAGAACGAATGTAAACCTGAGAGTTTTCCAGCTGGTTTCACAGAGATTGTTTACGTCAACTTGACCATTTTCAGGTAACTTTTTTTATTGGGAGATGCTTTTTTTCCCCCTTTGCAGTCAATTACAGTTCTCCTTTATCTGATTGCTCCTCACATTAAACATGTTAGTGCTTATCAATCAGGGAACTGTATACAAAAAATAATCATTTTGGTAATTAAATGTCACAATCGTCTTTATTTCCCACCAAGTAACAGTTAATAGTTTTCCGTAGTTGCACATGTTACCACACTCGCATCAAACAGACCAGAATATATATAAAGCCTTATTCATTAACTGGAAATACACAATAATGAGCTTATCCTCCTGCTGGGGATACTAAGGAGCTTTTCACATTCGAATATTCCAGGATTCGGTTCACTAGGGGAGGGAGGAAAGAATTTTCACACCTTCATTTGGTTCTGCTGGTGTTCACATTCACTTTTGAGATTTGATCAAACCGCCTGGAAAATGTTACACAATTACAGTCGCTGCTTGTTTTGGGGGCGCTGTTGCCCGATAGCAATTAGATATTTTCCAACTTTGTCTTTCTGCGTCTGCTTCTTCTGATTTTCGCAGTTCGCTTCGTTTGTTTACTACCCAGAATGCACTGCGCACTACATCACGTCCTCTCACCTTTACACGACTTGTGGGTGTAGAAAGCTTCACCAGAGGAAACATTGATGGGTTTCATAAGAGTTTGTTAAATCTCTTCAGTGAAACAGATAATTCTATAAAGTCCTGGAGTGTCTTACTTTTGTTTTCTTCCACGTCCTCAGCAGGTAAACTGTTCTCAGGTGTGGATCCTTTGCCTTACGACAACATTCTGGTTTTAATACAGATTCAGGGCCTTTTTGTGTCTCACGTTCAGTGTTACAGGCTAAACTCCTGTCCTATTTTCCAGAAAAGTTCAGGGTTTGTTTCATTCCCGTGTTTTATATCATTTCTATTTACTATATAATAAAACTGAAAAACACATTTCACCTTGCTTTTTTTGTATCATTTTATTTTGTGAATAATTTATTAAAACATAAAACACATGACATAAAACACCAGATAATATTTCAATTAATACAGTTCAAGAACAACATAGTTGGAGTCACTAGAGTTAACAACAAAATAAGACATTTGAGTAGAGAAGTGATGTGTTTGGTCATTGGCCTGAGTTTCACCACAACATGAATTCATACCTCCTGTCACCGAGTGGACGGAGGTCAAAATACGTCCTGGCGTGCTCAACAAATCTAGTTGAGGTTTGATGTCTTCATCTTTCAGATCCGGAATTTAAAGTTCAGACTTTCAGTGGTTTCCGACAGACTTATCAGCACTTCGGCTTCCTCTTCCTGTTAATCCATGAAGCTCACGCTCCTGGAGAGAGAAAGAAAAGGCTTGAAACTTGCAGGGGAATGGAATATTGTGTCTGAGACATTTATAGCTTGATACTGTGCAGAATATACATAAAAAAAAAAAAAAAAACTAAACATTTTAATGGCAACTTTCCTGCAAGTTTGACATTTCTTATGACGCATCCTGCATCTGATAATTTAACTTATCGACATCAATCAATATGATGCATATGCAACTTCAATGGATGTTTCCTCTGCACCGACACGATGTAACGCAAATTCTGGGAACTGGCCAGAATATTGAGTTTGTCGTATTTTTAACCAAAAATATGCTAATTTATCACAGATGACTAAGCAGTTTCCCCTTCCTGCCTTAATCTTAAACGTGCTGTTGGTTCAATACAGCTTTGCCTCCATGCTGGTATTTGCACTAAAAGCAGAAGTGCAACAAGCCGTACTTGTCTGCCAACTTGTCGGCGGAGCGGTCGACGGTTCGGAGGATGGAGCGTTCTGGCGAGACGTGGTGGGAGCTGCTGGAGCCGCTGTGGGGCGACGAGCTTTGCAGGGATGAGAAGGACAAACCCTGTCGGCGCATCTCCTGCATCGCCCTCTCGCTGCAAGCGGAAACAGAGACGGGGTCAAGGCGCTCGTTTCTGATAGAGGAAATTATTCAATGCAAAGTTTATGTGTTTTAAGGGTTCAGAGCAGGAATAAGGAATACACATCACAAGTCTGAGGAATCAACCTCAGAGGAAACGTATCCAATCAATTTCCCCGGGAAATAAAACTAACTTTGAACTAAAAAGATAAACAGTACATCCAGAGTGTTCACACTGCTCTTTGTAAATCTGTTAATGGGAGTTTTCTTTTTTTTTTAATAATTTCAAAGAAAACGTAATAGGAACAGATTGTGAATTATTAACGGCGCAACTCGTCAGTGTGAAGAACAACAGTCAAGCTCACCGTTCAAAGCGCTCGGTGGTCAGTTGTCTCTTCAGGACGTCCATCTCCGTCTGCTGCTGAGACACTTTCCCACGCAGCAGCGACACCTCCCTGGCATGCTCGTCACTATAAACACACAAACGGGGGAAATATTTCAATCCATCCAGTTTCAATTGTTCGGAACGGCACCGCAACGCCAAAGTGGATGTCTTTACACTTTGCTGTCAGCCAGGGTGAGCCTGTCACGGAGGACTTTGAGCTCAGACTCCCTCTCGCTGGCCGTCAGGTGCGTCTGGAACTCCTTTTGCCGGTTCGTGGAGAGCAGCGTCTCCAGGTTGCGCACAGTCAGCCTCTCGCTGGCGAGCTGCTTCTTAAGGAGCTCCGCCTCGGACCGAACGTCCTCCAGTTCTCCCGTGACCTAGCAGCAGAAGGTGTAAATATCACACCGCGGATAACTACTGGTGTTTTTTCTTTTTTCTTTTTAAAGCGGTCTGAACCATAACGGGCCTCACTCGCTCCATGTCCATGCTCTTGGAGGTGAGCTGTCGTGCTGTGAGGTCTTTACTGGAGTCCAGCTTGACACAGAGCTCCCTGACAGAGGCCAGATCCGAGAGGAGCGCCGCATTCTCTTCCTGCGCTTTGTAGAGCTCGCCCTCTAACCGGGACATCCCCCGAACCAGCGAGGAGACTTGAGCCTCGTAAGCCTGCACGGCCTGCAAGTGCTTTGAGAGACGGCAGAGGATCGTTTAAAATCGCGCCGCGATGTCTCCGGAAATGATCCCAGCGGCCGGGGACGTTTCCTCGTCGGTGGCTCACCTGCTGGATTTCTCTCTCCTGGTGGCTGACAGTGTCTCGGAGGTGCCTGCGCTCCGTGTCCGCGGACAGAAGCTCCAGACGGATGGAGTTATTTCGGCCCTCGGCGTGCTGAAACTTCTGCTCCTGCTCCTCCATCTCGGCCTGGCTCATCAGAGAGCGCTCCAGCAAATCCCTGTTCTCCTGCTCCTGTGGAGCGAAGGTCAGCGCAGGCTCGACATTTAAGATTGAACTGTTTGTGCAAACCATGAGTGGAGTATTTTATGGTTATTTCTATTAACAGTAACCGTTTCTATAAACAGTTAAAACTGTTTCTTTGAAACTGTGATGTCTTTTGAATGGGCAATGACTGTACAATGACTTTATTGGTGTGTAACGTTGGAAAATCTAATTTTCTCTGAATGCTGCTCTGTAAACCCGTCTTTCTAAATGCACAATAAGAACCAGTTGTGGGAAACTTTGATCTGGTCTTACTTTTGTCTCGATGAGCTTCTCCATTCTGGACACTTCAGAAATGTAGGAGTGGACCCTCATCTTCAGCTCGTCTTTCTCGTGCAAAGCCTCTTCCATTTCCATGTGCACGGTCTGTACAAACACACCAGAAGAGCCAACATGAATTACTGTGCACCCCCCCCCCCCCCAGAAGAAAGAAAACAGAAGAAAAAGCTTGTGACTGATCCAGTAGACTAACTTGGTTCTCCCTGGTCATCGTGACCAGGTCGTCCTGCAGCCTCCTGTTCTCCCGGAGTGCGATCTCCTTCTCTCTCCTGAGTTTAGCGAGCTCCTCGTGGGAGGCGTCCTGCTGCCTCCTCAGACTGCTTATTTCCCTCTCTCGACTGTTTAAGGCTCCCTGAAGCTGACTGGATCGATTCAAAGTTGGATGAGCTTCATGTTGGAAACTAAACATGCACATTGTGGCCTAAAGGAACCACAATACTCACGCCAGGGAGGTGTCCATGTTTTTGATTGTGAGTCTGACATCCTCGAGGGTTTTCTCCTTTGGAGACGACAGGCAGGTATAGACCATTAGTGCAGTTCACTACAATTCATCACACTTGAAACATATTTTGACAAAAACGTCTACATGTGAAAGCACTGTAACTGCATTTCCAGCATCTCTCCACAATTGTTCTGTACAGACCCCGGGCTTATATGATTCCTCTGTAATTAGGCATGCACGGCCTCCTCGGTTGTCTTTTAGTTATTTGTCACCATTTTTCATTGAATACATATGCAATATTGTGATGAATGTGCTTTTAAAGGCGCATTAAAAGCTCTCTGATAAAATGACTGGTTATTCACAATCGTCATCCTCTTTGAGGAGGGAACAAATTAGTGCCTCCAGAAAATCTTTCCGTCGGCATTCTTCATTAAACTGAAGTGTGCTGAACCGGATCGGGGTCTGTAGTAAATACACCGCATGACCAGTCACTTATTAAAACTTGCTGTGATATTTTCTCATTTTGTAGTCGTTTTTAGGATTGCATGCGATAGCTGTAGAACAAACTGATTTCACGGATTCTCCAGCATATTCACAATGCTTGAGACGCTCCTATATCTGCATAGGTGCACCTTTGTTACAAGTCTCCTGACAGAATGTTGGCTGATCCTTTAATACAGGCATGGATGCAAATGAAATGTCTCCCTGGGATTAATTAATTTGTTTCCTCTTTTTGTCTGGTCCCACTTGGATCACACTGGGCTGCAGTGTGAACATGAACTAAAATATGCTGCTTTATAAAAAAAACCTTGTTGGGTTTGATGATTTCGTGTGACGATACCTTCTTGGCTAACTCCTCCTGGAGAACAACCAGTTTTTCCGTCTTTTGATCCACTTCATCTTGCAGGGTGTCTTTTTCTCTGTCAAGGGCAGAGATGGACTTCTGCAGGGCAGAAACTTCTTCCTTGTGTTTTGAGCTATGCTGACTCAGCTCCCCTGGCAAAAAACAACAACAAAAAAAAAACCCCAAACTGAATTAAGCAAACAGCCAAAGCAGCGGCGGGGAGGAAAAGATGAGAATCTGAGCAGCGTGACAGAAACAGTGGCAGTCACGCTCACCTAATATTCCCTCGAGTTTATCAATCTGCGTGTGAGCGACGTGCAGCTCGTTCATCTTCACAGACAGTCTGTGTTGAGTATCGGACAGCGAGCGCTCCATCTGCTCCTGGAGGAGCCTGCACATAAGAGAGTCCATCAGCTTTATTGATATAGATTAAGACAGTTACTTTCCTGTTTACACAAGCAAAGACGCCAATGATCCTCTGGTCATCATTTTTCCTCCCCAATTTCAGAGTAGATTACCATTGTGCATTTCACAAGAGAAGCGACTGCTGGTCGGGAACAACAAATACAGACACATTGCTTTCATACCTCAGAGCATTCGACTCGGCCCTCTGCTGGGCCGCCTCCTCCGAGGTGAGCACGACGGCAGCACACCGAGCCTTCAGCTCCGCCTCCACCGCCTCCTTGCTCTCCCTCAGCAGACACGCCTGTGAGCGCAGGTCCAGCCTCTCCCGCTCCAGCTGCAGAGGGATGGACGGTCACAGACACAAAGTCCCGCTCAGCACCAAAGTAATAAACAACACCACGTTGTCGACATGACGCGTTGGAAGACGCATCCGTTCATCTCACGCTCTGAATTGAATTTTCCAGGTCGAGAATCCTCCGCTCCTCAGCTTGTCTGTTGGTAAGAGCTGAAGTTTGCGCAGCCTGCAAATGCATATTACATTTCTGTTATTCACAGTCGTATACACTCTTAGTTGAAATGCTTGTTTATTATCTGCCATGCTAATATCTAAAAACCCCTGCATTTTTCAGGTTTCGGGTTACTTTCGCATTATCTATGAAACAAGATGTTAAAAATGAATTTTTAGGAATATCTGGAAATGTCTCCCATGACAATGAAGCCAAGCTATGGCTGATTGGCATTTCCACCCCCCCACATCCGCCACCCCAATGATCTCTGACCTCTCCAAGACCCCAAATTAGTAAACACTTATCGAAAGGAACATAATGGTGCATTGTGATCACGAAAAGAAAAGAGATGCTATTCTTGCACTAACCGCGAGTCTGTCCACCAGCGTCTCTCTTTCACTCGTCATTCGCTCAATTTTTTCTTCAGCCCGTTTCATCTCGTCCTGCAATTTCAAGATGCCCGTTGACGTTTCTACGCCACGGTGACTCATCAGGTCGTCTTGAGCCTGAATGAAAAAAAAAAAAAACCTTAAAAAAATGTTTTCAATGATTTTTAAAAAGAAGGATTTTAGTGAACACTTATTAAACTAACCTGTTTAAGCAGAGTCTTGAGATGATCTCTCTCCATGCTGAGGGCCTTCACGTTGCTTTGAATGTCCTCCATGTGCTTCTCGAACTGCAGCAGAGCAGCTTTCAGCTCGTCTCTTTCTCTCGTCACATGCAGCAGCTCTGCATCTGCAACGTTGCCCTGAACATTTGAAGAACTGCTTTACTGATAATTCACCTTTACTACCTTTTGTCAATACGTCTACCTAATTGTCAGCTCGTACTCTCATTCCTTGAAACTTGGCGCTCCTGCCTCTGCTTGGACTGCGTGTTGGACTGGAGTCCGGCCCACCAGCTCCTCGGACTCGCTTGTAGCGCTCAACCTCCGTGCGATAGTGATCTCGCTCCTCCTCCAGACTCTTGACAAACGCATCCAGACGAGACGGAGAGCGTTCCCTTCCACAGACGCCATGCTTAGCGCGCAAAGTCTCCAACTCCAGCACCAAGCCTTTCTCTTTAATAACAGCCACAAATCGTTTAGAAACGTGCAAAAGCATTCAACAAAAAGGACTGTGTGGAGTTGTACCACACCGCTGCTTACCATTTGCCATCGTTTTCTCAACTTTGACCTGCAGCCTCACTTTCTCGCCTTCCATGTAGTTGACCAGGCCCTCCATCTTCTCGTTCTGTTCCTTGAGCTCCGCCAGCTGATCTCTGAGACGGTCTTTTTCAAAGTCGCCCTCGTTCTGCTCCTGAATTTATGAATTTTTAAGAAGGAGAAGCTTTAACTTTCGGAATTTTCTCATGGAAGATAATCTGCTGTGCAATACACAAACCCGTCTTATTTTTGTGACGACGTCCTCCAAGTCTTCAACGATCTTCTGTTGCCTCTGAACTTCTTTCTGTTGGGAAAAACGTCCGAGCCTTAGAGAGCCGATTCAATTCAATTCAAATCACACGCTGTTACCCAAAACCATGCTAAGGTCATTGCCTAAACTCAGCGCAGTAGAAATGTAGTGTCTTGATCTCACCTGGGTTTCTTGCAGCTCCATGTCAGCGGTCTCCAGCACGCGCTCCTTGTCCATCTCCAGCCGCTTGGCCAGATCGTCGATGTGTGTCAGCTCCTCACACAGCTCCAGGTTCTTCAAAGACAGACTGGCCACCTCGGTGGAGACGTCCTTCTTCTTCTGCTGCAGCCCCTCTATTTTTTGCTCCAGGGTCCTGTTCGTCTCCTGGAGATACTCAATCTGCAGAGGATAGTTGATGTCAACAGGCGAGCGCAATTATTTTCCACAGCACTGAAAATAATTCTTCCAAGACTCCGAACGGTGCTTGCCTGAAGGTTAAGATGGTCGATCAGCTTCTTGTTGCTGACGTTTTGAGCTTCTATTGAAATCACATCATGAGGCCGTCCTCCTTGGAGTACATGATTCAAACGGTCGATCTCCTTGTCCCTCTCCTCTACCTGTTAAAAAGGTCAAACGAACAGCTTGACATGAGCGAGACAGCCGGTTGAATCCGAAACGCCTGGAAGCAAATTACTCACCTGAGTGGTTAAATGTTCTATGAATTCTTGGGCTTTTTCCAGATCGAGTTTGACTTTGACGATGTCTTCCTGCAGCTCATGAATTCTGCAAATTGAAATCGCCACAGCCCAATGCGAACTCAATTAAATGCAAGGGTCTTCAAAAAAACTAAACATGCAATTCCACTTAACCTCCAGTAAACAGACCTGCCGTCTGCCAGCAGCAGTAGGTCAGCCACATATGGATCGTCGGGCTGCTGCACAGGATAAGCCGACGTGGAGGAAGGAGGCACAAGCTCATCGATCTGCATCCTCTGCCGTCTGAACGGAATGCTGCGCTTTTTTCCTCCTGGGTCAGATTGGAAAATTCAAAGATGAATCCAGGTCAGCAGACAAGTTCCTCTAAAAAAAATATCAAATATATTTGTAAAACCAAACAAAGAACAATGAAGCCAACGACAGGAATGCGTCACTATCAAACATCATTTTTAAAGTGCACTGACCAAACGTATTGGCTTTGACACTTATTTCCCCCCGTTGAAACGTTTCATGTAAAAATGTAATAATTTGTGACCACATTTCACACTACGCTGCGTTTTCACGCTACCTGGCGTCTGAACGACAGCCTGCATGTTCTTCTCCTGCAGCTGCTGGATGCGCTCAGCTTTGGCTTTGCTGTCTTTCTCCAGGCAGCGGACCTTGTGTACATATTGGTTATTTAAAAACTTCAGGTCGGAAGTCTGGTGGTCCAGTTTTCGAATGTGGGTCTTGAGCTCTGGGAACAAACAGAGTACATAGAGTGAACAGGACTGTGCATGCAGGGGGGGGGGTTATACGATCTGGGAATGATGGAGCTTACCTCGGGTGGTTCGATCCTTCTCCTCCCTAGTTTTGAGAAGCTGGAGGTGCAGCTCATTGTTTTCCCTGACGACCCGGGCATTCTCCGTCCTGTACGGCTCCAGAAGAGCATCGAAGTTCCGGCTTTCTTTGTCGGTCTTGCCTGCGGACAGCTTGGCATTGCGCAGGCTCTCGGTAGTGTGGATAAGGTCACTGTGATACAGAACAAAACAGGACTGAACTCAATCTAACAAAATTAACACACAAAGTAAATCATAGTAAATCACACCCCTTTAGCCAATCTGGTAAATTAAATGGATGAAAGTTTTTATTTTCATTATTATTTTTTTTATGTGTGTGTGCGCTAAATAATCTCCAGAAGTTCTCTGACGACTGCAGGAGTTTGACGTATCAGCGAGGTGATGAGACTCAGTAGAACGACTGTGGACAACATTGTCATTTAGTGGGAAAGGACCAGAACGATCTCTTTTTTCTAAGGTGGCTGAGCTTCTTGAATATTTAGCGCACAATGCTGGAGGTGCTCAAAAAGTCTGGTTATGCTGTTGCATGCTTGGGCAGCAGTCCGAGCAGTCGGGAGGCTCATCAGAAAGGCCAGCGACGTGATGGGGGCGGTGATGGAATCTGCACAGGCTGTCTCAGAGAGAAGGCCACAGTACAAAACACTATAATACCACAGCTTTAATTCCTGTGGCTGTCAGGATTTAGAAGTCCTTTTTCAAATAGTATTGACTTAATTTTACTGTCAAGCCCTTCCCTGTGTACATATATCAAATTACTGTTTACACCTTATTTAACGTTTTATTTATATCCTATCATTCTGTAAACTACTGATCGGTGTGGAATAACTTACCCTGGGACTAAAATAGCATTTCTATTCTATAACGACGGTCATGTATTGCCATACCACAATGAATGACAAAAAAGTATTGCAACCTGCTCTACTGACATAAGTTATCCCAGTCCACTAAAAATAAAAAGAGGCAATGAGTTCCAGTACTGGTATTATCTATTCAGTGGTCGCCACTGCAAACCAATGCAACATGCACTATAGACAGACAGTTTTTTTTACAATTGGAAAGCCAGATTTTAACCCACCCAGGTTTTAAAACCTGACCAGGGCCCTGCCGAGGTTCAACACTACTATAAGACAATAAAGATGACACACAGGCTTGACCAGAGGTCTCTAATCCTGGTCCTGAAGGGCCTTTGTCTCTTCCTGCTGCAGAACACCTGACTTCTATTGTTAGGAGCTTGGTGATACACAACAATCGCTTTACCTGTGAGAGTTGGACCAGTTGGGGGCAGTGACATCAACTCAGCAGTGTGCACTCAAGTCATTTATTTCTTATACATACTTCATCTTTAAAAAGCTGCATGGTATGTAGAAGAAAGAGTCGTGGATTTACCTGAACAGCTTCTCCACCAGAGGAAGAGACTCGATCTCCAGAGGATGTCTGTAGCCCAGCTGGTCCAGACGCTTCCTCAGGTTGATGAATTTCCTCTCTGCGCTGCTCATGGCTGAGACACAATGCTCCGACTACATCACATATAAATCAAGTTAAATACTCACAGTAATTTAAAAACGACGCACAATAAAGCGCCGGCGGTGATCTTCTAAATCACTTCCCGTAACGAGACGTGACAAGCTTGAGATTAGTTCGGCCAGGTGATTTCACCACGAGCAGCAATTAAGTGTTTTAGCTATTTTCCAGACTTTTCCAACCATGTCAGTGTATATATATATATATATATATATATATATAAAGTTTCGCATGTCTCTCACTCACTTCTGTCAGTAGCTCCTGATGCTAACGTTAGCTACATCAACCTAAGTAAACAATCGTCTATGCGAAACGCCTCGTCTCCCACAGCGGTGACTTGCACTCCCGCCATTGGAGCACCGCGAATCTCCGTTAAAGGACAAAAGATGTCGATAAACCTCCGAGGTAATGTTTTATTTTCCGCGGTAAAAGTGTTTGAAAAGAGCGCCGATCGTCTCCGCTGTGGTTCCGTCACCATGGAGTCTCGAGAAACATCCGAGGCCGCTCGTTCTGTCGGCCGGCGTCGTCCGCACGCCGCCAGCCGGAGGGGCGGAGTCACAACTGGAGACTACAAAATACTCATGTTTACATCTCGAAAAATTACAACTTTATTGAAAAGTGAGTGGTTTTGTCAAGTTATTGCTTCACTTACAAGGTATAAACTATTTAATCTAACGGCACATAAATCTGATCTCATTCAACATTGTGATATTTACATTTTTAAATAGAATAAAATGTATGAGAGAAACATGTCAGTCCACAAGTAATATATTGAAACTCTGGCGGTTTAAATAGCTCTGGTTCAGATGGTTTGTATTTTATTTACACTACCAGTGCTAATGTGCCCTTGAGCAATACATTGAACTCCAAATGGATGATTGGACACCTTGTATGGCTGACATTATCAGTATTGTGTGAGTGTGAATTGGTGGATTTGACATTTCAAAGCACTTGAAAATTACTGATTGTGAAATTCATGTTGGAATTACATAAAGTGTGAGCAAAATAAATTTTCCCATTATATTCACATTGTCTTGTCTTAACACATGGTCAGGTTGGCAAAATAAAAACAAATATAGAATAATTAGAGATGGTACAACTGCAAATTTATTATGTACATTTGGCATGAATAAATGAACACGTGAAATTATTGAGAGCAAGAGTGGTGAAACTAAACAACAACAAAAAAAAACATGCATACGGGCAAAGTAATTTGCTAGAGTACAATCCCTTTCATTGAAATACAGGCACACAAAGAAGAAATGCTGATGGATTTAAAAAGCGTGGTGGGACGGCAGGAGGCAGTAGTGTATATTAAGGAACAATGCACAGCCGCTACACTAATGAGACTGAGCAATGCTGGAGAAGTACTCCAGCATGTCCTGGATTGTGAACTCCATGGTGATTCCAGATCCAGGGTAACATCTGCCTATCAGAGCTTCAAAGTGCTTGTACTGACGGATGAACTCGTCTTGCATGGAGTGCCACACCACCTGACGGAGAGACAAAAAGAAGTGAACTAGTGAAGTGGGATTTTAAAATGGGCTTGGCTTGCTTTCCAGGTAGAGCTACTCAACACAGTGACAACATGAGATTGAGTGTTCCTGGCTTCCAGTATTTCATCATCCTACTTTCCTGTTAAAGGCTTAACAACAGACTGTAGCCGCGTTTACACAGTCACTTTACATGTTTTGTTTGCATGAATACAGAATAAAGTGATTGTGTTATGTGAACAAGGAATATCCAATTCAAAAAGAGCAGATAAATCCCATAATGTACTGCGCCGTTGCCTGTTTGATACAGGCCAGAAACCTGCCAATACTGAAGAGGGGTTTGTTAGCTCGACTAATGAACCTTCTTGTGACGAGTTTCTTTTTGCTTAAAAATTTTTTTTTAATCAAATGTTCCATGTTTAGAAATTGATCATGAGTCCAGACTTGTCTATGCAAATTTGTTTTTATAGTCACTAATGAAGCCACATTAAGGAAACAGAACAAAAAATAGCCATTTAATCAAATTAAAACTCAGTTTCTCACCTGCAGCAGACTTTCTTCTTCACACAGATGTTTGTCCACCTTCTTGTAAAGGTTGTCGAGTCCCTTCTTCACCTCCTTGCCGGGATACTCCTTGATGACTTTGCGCAGCTCTTGTTTATTGAAGGCCAGCTGGTAGCTCACTTCTTCCTCGCGTATGCCCTGAGCAACGCGTGCTTCAACTCCTTCAAAGAAATGCTGCGGGAGACAGAAGAGTTCATAAACGTTTGCCAACCTTCATATCCCTTAGTTGCATGATAAAAAAAACATGACACTTTTTTTTTCCCCCTGTATGAGAGCTTCTTACATTCAGTTTTTCTAAAGGCTGCCCCAGAGAGTTGATGACATAGGATTGCAGATGGTCTGTGTATTTGTGCTTGGCCTCTCGCCTCTCTGCATCCAGACAGGAGATCTTTAGACGCGACAGCGTAGAGAAGATGTGATGGAAGTTTTCCATCATAACGACGTCGCGTGGCGTCTTCTGGCTTTCATTGGCTACCTTCTCCACTGAAAACACAATGGAGAATCAGAATTAGGTGTGCTGTGCAACAACTCATTTCTGGTCAGTGAGTATTTGCGTTCAGATCGCGCTTGGGAGGTGCAGTGATCTCACCGTTCATAAAAACAGCCCTGATAAGCTTGACGTAAGCTTTATCCAGGTCCCCTCTGCGCTCTGCGTTACGGAAAATGGTTTCTGCCAGTTCGGCAAACTCCTCGAAGCCGGTCACAAAGGAGAGGATTCCAACTTTGCTTTTCTTTGAAATCTTCACCTCCTCCATCTGTCTGATCTGTCCAGACTGTGGAAAAAAGCACAGATCTAAGTTTGCAACACAATATTAGCTTCAATTTAAGAATGTAATCACAAAAATAAATGGTGAGAATGGTGTAAAACCTTGAGGTACAGGTGAGTGAAAGTGCCACTTGTACTTCACTTGGATGTACTCACAATGCATTTGTCAAAGTTTCTCTTGACGGTGACCAGCACGTTTCCCAAAGTAGTGCTGAGGAAAGAGGCCGGGTCGACATTCTCCGCTGTCCACACGTGATGGCTCATCTTCACCAGCATGTAGAGCGAGTGGAAGCTGTCGATCTTGTCGCCCAGCGCGATGAGGCTGTTGAGCTCTGTCTCAATGCTGTGGAAAATGTTATTCATCATCAGCCGCACCATGTCCTTCCTTTATTGGGGTGGGGGGGGGACAAAGTAAACACAAACAGCAAAATGAGAATGACGTTTGTGGAAATGATTATTATTTATACTTTAATTAGGGACGTGTGAATACTCACTCTGAAGACAGGGAGTGTCTGTGCTCTGCCAGGGGAGGTACCCTTGAGGGCCCGCTTCCATCTGCTTCCTCCGTTTCAGGCTGACACACATGATGACAGACATTGAACGTTAAAAAAAAAAAAAAGAACAAAATGTGTATGTATGACAATGCAACTGAGACCACATCTTCATGTGTCACTGTTGTTTTTCGGTGAGGCTCTTGACACGATTCATCTGGATCAGCTGCTTCCAGTGTGACATCAGTGACGTACCTGCGCAAGAGGAGGGGCGACGGTCATGTGCTGCTGCAGCTTGAAGAATTTGCTGATGAAGTCTTGTTCTGCGAGACACAGAGGCTCCAGCTCACTGAGGACCTGCTCAAATATCTGCAGAGAAGAAAACACTCCGCTTAATATCCCAGCATGAATCCGGCTTCAATGGAAAAAAAAAAGAGCATGATTTCAAGTGTCACCTTGTCAAACTTTGTCCTGTCGGCTACGTCCAGGTCAGAGGCGGACATGTTGCCCATGTCCAGAAGCGAGGAGGACTGCGATCGTCGGCTGTTGGAGCCCTGCACCGTCAGCTTGTTCAGACTGGAGGTTGAGCCAGTCAGCTTCCCAGAGCTGCCGTGAAGGCCTGATAGATACACGACGAATACACTTGATTCAAAGTGATGTGTTCAGTAAAGTCAACATCAGCTGCATGCAAGTAATTAAAAGAACAAAAGTGGTAGAAATGAAAAAAATAAATAAATAAAACACCAATGAGGTGAATGGTTAAGTTTTTTTTGTGAGGAAATTAGCTGAGAATCAGATGTTGATGCATAAAAAAAACACTGTTGAGATTTAGCACAAACCAACCAGGCACATGTCGAGGTGATGGTTTGTAGGGAAATACAACATTGTAGCAAGGATTTGTTGTTTTTTTTTTTTTGGGGGGGGGGGCATTATATGAGGCAGTGATGAGAAGCACGATGGAAGAGCTCCATCCGACTGATATACTTACTTTCTGTTTCCTGTTTGAGAGCACTCTCTTTCCGCGGAAGCGTAGCTGCAGCCAGTTAGAAAGGCAGGCATCAAAGACAGACACAGGTTAGGCTTAAAAAAACATGCAGCATGGGTAGGAGTGAGGCTCGGTGTTAGATGTACAAAAGTTAAAACATATGCCGACGTGCGGTGCGGTAGCTTCGGTCGTAGCTCGGACAAACCTTCAGAAAACACACGTTTTCTTTGTTTTGTTTTCAGGAGGAAAAGCTAACACAGAGAGCAGAAAGCAGAGTCCTACAGCTCTGCCAAAAACAAAGGCTCAACCGAGGGTCATAGTCAGAATGGAAATATTGCCATTTGAGCTCTGTTAAATCTCTGCGCAAAAGTGAAGTAGATGATGAAAGATAAACACAAGAAGGCAGTGCTTAGACCTTTTGAAAGAACACATAAGAGTAGGACATTACATTTCAGGGCAAAGATGTGACGCAGAAAAAGCTGTAAAGGAATCAAGCCTTGCTGGTTTATAGGCTGGTGGTACATTTATGTCTGTGCAGCGATAGGACATAAATATATAGCAAAGTAACCTTAAGCATCAGCAATATCCATGTAGTCTTTAAGTTGACAACATAATGCAAGACATAAAAAAGGAAAGCAGATCACAGAGGACTGAAAAACAATTTCTGTTATTTTAACAGGGTATAAATAACTGCGTCGACATCCGTAGACCCGTCGTGTGAGCTCTTACCAAACTTGCCCTTTGCTTCTTTGGATGTACCGGCCATCTTTATTTTGGCCACCTCAAAGAAGTCTTTGATTTCTCTGTCATATAGCCTACTCATATAATCAACATAGGTCTGGAAAAAAGAGAAAGATTGGGACAACATGAGTGAGAGGACAAAAAGTGAATAATTTCTCATCTTGAATGCGTCTTTACATAAAAAATTACATTTCTCAGATTTTTGCTAAACATTAAATAGAGCAATGTTTTTTCATTGTTAGTGTGAGAGTTTACTATCCCATTAATATAACAGCTTGTTTGCATAGTGAAGGGATGTTTAAGGAAGTTATTAACATATAATTCAGCATTATTGTATCTCAAAAGAAAAACATTTCTGTTATATACCTTGACTCAATGTGGTCATAATGTTATGGCTAATTGGTTTCATTGAGCCTTGTGGTAAGGCTTCTGTTATGAACAATATTAACTGGGACCAAGAGCAAGTGAAGTTAGTGTATGAAACTAAACTTTTGATTTGAATGGGATCTTTTGAGATCCAACTTCAATGTGCAAATATGACAATCTTAATATCCTCCTTTGATTTTTGGCGACAAATTCCAGTGTGTACATGTCACTGTAACTGTTTTTATTCTAGGTAAACAGCACTGACCCTCGACAGACCCTCGTACTTCTCCCGGTGTGTGTTTTTCAGCCACTCCATGAGCTTGGCGTAGCGCAGCAGGTCCCTGTGCAGGGGGCTGTGTTTGGGCAGCGTCAGCTCAGCGGTGTGCTGCGACAGGGTGGAGCTCTGATCGTGGCCCTGAGGAACAGAGTGAGGAGAAGGCAGATAATCAGTAAAAACAACCAGATACAAAGAAGGAAGTACCTTACCTTAAGTCCCATTCCATCTTCCTATACACGCACTAACACATCACACATCACACATCAGGAACATTTAGCTCCCTGCACAAATGTCTATAGAGGCCGCAAAACCGCAGCTTACACTGAATCCAGACGATGTCAAAAGAAACACTCTGGGTTTGTTTAAAACTGGAAAACCATTCTCAGAGCAACTCAGTGAAAGCGCCTCTCTCCTCTCACACTCCTGAGTTAGCTTTTTTTTTTTACCCCCAACAAGACATGCACATAGAGCAGTCAAGCACGGTATTTTATGATATGAGCGTTTGCGACAAAGCCATGTTAGCACCAACACCCCCCCCCCACAAAAAAGCCCTAAGCCGAGGCAACCGGTGGAGAAAGATGGACGATGTCTTCCCAGCTTTGAGATCAGATGAGGGATGTTAAGTAGTTACAGACATTTCCCATGCAATCGACGATGCACTGAGGAGGAGGGAGGCCAGAGGGTCTTGTGGCGAGTATGTTGGAGGGAGGTGTGAGAGGTCAAACATTAGCAGAAGAGGGATCGGGTGGGGAGTTGCTGTGAGGGTACTCACTGGAAGTGACAGACAGGAGGACCTATAGAACTGAGGGATGGTCATTTTGAAGTGACTGAAGTGGTTGAACTGACACAGAGACAGAGAGCAGAGTGGGATGATTCACAGTGAGCAGCACAGAGAGTCAAGGACAGGAGGGACACAGCTGGAAGGAAACGGCACAAAGGAGACCAGGAAGAGAGGATCAGCTAAACAGGATGTTTATCAAGGTGGAAAAGAGAGCGAGAGACTCTGAGCTTGGAGGAAAAAAACAGGAGAGACCTCAGCACAGAATTTCAGAGGAGACCCACGCTGAGCGGCCGAGAGCGCAACACACAAGTCAGACTCCTTTTCACTGCTGCCATGGATTCGGTTCCGCTTCGTGTTCATTTTCATAAAGGCAATGTTTCCCTCATTGCCAGCCCCGGGCCAACTGACAGGCTTAACTTGTCCACTAAAAATATTTATATTGGTTTATAGCAAGATGACTGAAGGCTGGTCACGGATGCATGTAAAGACAGTGAGAGTGTCACCTGGTGGACAAACACATTGTTGAGGTGGTTTGTGAGGCGCCGAGCGAACGTGTCTCTCAGCTCGGCAAACAGGTGCTGCTGCTGCGTCACCGCCGCCAGCTTGTCGTGACCTATGAGAGAGAAAATTAAGTCTTCAGTCTGATGAGCTGCTCCCCCCCCAAAAAAAATCAGCAGCTGAACCGCAGACGAGGCAACTGACCCGGTCGGAGAGCCACGTTCATGCACTGCAGGAGCGCCTCGGAGGCGTTGATGCAGGCCTCGATGCCTTTCGGGGAGGTAAGATCTCCTTCCTGCAGGGCCCTGATGTGTCCCTTTGACAAGTCCATGTAGTTCTATAAAATGAATTAGCCTAATTAAATAAAGGCTGTTCATTCAAGAAGTAAAATTGCAATTTATATAGACCATATATTGGCCTAATTTACTCAAAATAAAATGCTTTATCACTCAATACTTAAAAAATAAGCATGTTACATGAGATTAAAAGTTCTGGATGCTGTGTTTAGAGCATTACACAAACTAATTCCAAGTGTGTACAGTAGGAAGGTATTTCCCTACCACTAAAAACTGGATCTCGTCCAGCAGTTTGCCGTTGTTGGTGTTGCTGATCTGGATGAGGCGGTTGCTCTGCGAGATCTGGTCCATTTGGTCTTTAACGCTCTGCAGCATCTCCTCGTAGCTGCTCAGCTTTCCCTCAATGGTGTCCACCTCAGTCAGCGACTCGTCCAGGAGCATCATCAGGATATTCACCTGCTTCTCTGACGCCATGATGGACTGAATGTTAGCCTATGATGACAGAGGAGGACGGGTCAGCAATCAGCGGAGGTGTGCCAGGTACAGAGCGTCATGAATCCATCACAGTCACACATTCGTTTTTAGTAGGGATGTTACTTATATTAACACTTACACTAGTTAGTGACTTTAAAAAAAAAAAGTTGAATTGCCTTTAGTGAGGCAGCCACTTTCAAGAATGTAGGCTTACATTTATTAATAATAATGATCCACATTTACAGCTTTTGTTAATGTTACTTGCTGACAAACATTTTTCCTGTTAAAACTGGGAGGAGTTGTTAGTTCAGGATTAAAAAGGACATCTCCCTTTAGTGAACGAGATAATCTGCTGCTCAGTATATATGACAACTGAGGAGCAAACTGAAACATTGGTAATTGTAACTGGGATCATAATTTCATATGAGCAATCAATTTCTATAGCATTACTTCTAAAAGATGTGGCATTGCAGTAAAATGTTACTGTTGTTCACAGCACTGTTAATCAGGTGGCTTTAAGTTAATGAAACCACAAACTGAAAAAAAGAGTCTATATGCTCCCGGTTTATTTTCCAAAGTGAAGGCACTGGTGTCAGGTTTCTTACCCCATCTAAAACCTGCAGCTCCTTGAACAGCTTCTCCGCGAAGGCCTCAGCATTAGAGATGGCATACTCGCACATCTCCATCATGCCTTCGATGTCCTGCTCCTCGCGGGTGCTGAGCTCCTGGTAGTCATCCAGAGCATCCTCATCGCCACCGGCAACGTTCTGGCTCTCGCCGCTCGGCACGGATTCTGTGAGCATGAAGCAAGACGGAAAAGGACGTGCGGAGAGATAGTAAACACACGTGTAAACTTCAACACACGCTCTGGTTTCTTCAAAGCTGAGCAAGAGGTTTGAAGGCTTTTCATCGAACAACGAGAGACTAACGGTGCCTGGGAGGCCGTCATTGCTTCAGCACTGCGTTTTCAATTATTAGCAACATGTGATGAAAATGTGGAGTGGATATGAGCACAACATGTTTAATAGAAAATCTCAAAGGAGTGCAGAGAAATATGAAGAAATGTGAACTGCTTACATGTATTACTTATTATCATCATGACCTGGTGTATAGAATGAACGTATACCAATTATTGATATGTGTTTGAATTATGTTGGAATTAGAAATATTATGGACCATGAGTGTGAGTCAACAACAGGCCACCTTAATGAGCATGTGAGTGAATATTCCTATGAATTAAGGTGGAATGAGTGGGGACAAAAAAGCTAAAAGTGGAGAACAAAACAATCTACATGTGCTAAATAATTTCAGATAAAAATGAATCTATCCAGATTTAACAACGTAACTTATAAGAAGGGAAGGTGAGAGTCTCTAATGAGAATGGTGGTTTGAAGCAATGAAGAGTACAATGGAGAGGAGTGAGGAGGGGGAAGTTAAGTCCTACCAACCTTCCGCTTTAGGAAGTTCTGGCCAGAGAAAGTTTAAGAGAGAAAAGTGAGAATAAAGAAGAATTTAACACAGAAAAGCAATCCACAAGCGAGGGTACAAAAAAAAAGAAGAAGAAAGAAGCCCAACAGTTTTCTTTCCTTCAATTAATCATGCCATAACTAACCAAAAGAGATTCTCCTTCTGGGCTAAATGAGAAAACAAATGTGATTCACTCTGTGGATCAACCCAAGTGGTTTGAAAGAAAAAAGGAAAACCTATTAAATCAATATATTGAAATCACTCAGAGAGGCATGCGGTCACAGGAGGGATGGCTGAGACGAGAGGATTTACACACCTTCCAGCAGCTGAGAACTGACATTGACAAACTCCACCTTCTTCCTCAGATAACGCTGGTTCAGCTTCCAAATGCAGGAGATGAAAGAGTTCTTTTCGGCTGTACTGCTGGCCACCCATTTGTACACCTTCTCAAAATGAAGGTCGAACTCAGGGTTTTCCTAAAAGTAAAACACATATGTATCTTTAGACATTCGTCATGACAAGCTGATAAAAAGGTGGGTTGATTTTTATTTTAAGGATGCTGAATTATCAAAAAAAGTGGACTGATCGAGCGCCTCTGCCATTTTTATTTCACCACAACTTCAACTTTCTTTGTGACAGTGATTCAACATCATTGTGTGCTGTTTAAGGTACTGAGAAGCTCATGTTACTAATGTGTGGTGCTGACCTTGCTTGCATCTTTAGCGTCTACTTCTATCAGGTCTCGGAGCTCCCAGGTCAGCTGGCGCTTGTAGAAGTCCCCTTTGTCAGATTTTTTCACCTTAACGACTTTGACCTGCACGGGCCTCTCTGTAGTAACTGTAGGTCAAGAAAGCAAGATTAGAGTCGACATAGCTGGTTTTTAAAGCTGTTATTTGTTTGAAGCTGTTATGGGGGTTTCTAGCCACATACCCGTAGCACACAAGAAGCAGTTCTTCTTTTTCTTTCCTGCCTTGCAGACGTTAACGATACCGAGGAGACGCTCATCGTTGGGTGTGAAGATGTCCCTCTGCAGAGCGTGTTTGATTGCTGTCATGGTGGATACTGTCACACAGAAAATAACATGTTTTTACTGCTGAGGCATTAAGATCAATACATGTCCATACACACAGGAAGTCAAGCTGTATTTGCATGCATGAAATGATTCTGAACCGATGAGCACAGACATGCAAAAAACACACAGCCATCCACAAGGGGATAAGGAAATAAATGAGCAGGTTTTGTCATAGTCACTGATTTGTATTTTGCTAACTACATCAACAAGATTATTTATGAGACTTTTTTTTCTGCAGGTTTTTTTTGTACATGTTTTTACTGCTTCATCTTTGCTGTCATATTCATTTATTGCTCTCTTCACTGATGTTATGTCTTTCATTTAATTAAACTTACCTTAAAAAATCTAACTTAATACATCATTTTTGGTGCAGCACTTGGTAACACATAGGCGCTGTGAACTGTATCGCTTCCTGTGATTGATAGTAACAATAATACAAATAATACGAATTATTATTACAGCAACTTCTTTCCCAAAGGGATTAATGAAAACAAATCTACATTGCACGTTTAATGCCGAAGACCCAAAGGGACAGCCCTGGACATGGAGAAAAATACACCAAGAATTTAAAACAGTCGTCTTCTATCTTTCAGAATTTGTTCTTCTTAAAAATCTAAACAATATTATAATGTAATTTGAGCAGCTGGCTCGTATTGACATATTTTATATTATGAAACCACAGTCACAGCTAAGCCTCCAACAACAGAACAGAACACTAAAGAAGTGGATTAAAGCGCGTTATAAATACAGATACAGCTGCACGACTAAATCATAACACACACAAAAGTAATTTTCATAAAATTAAACCTCCGGCTTTCTTTCAGTCTGCTAGCTTCGAGCTAGCCTGACAGAGCTAGCGCCGGTTAGACTCAGCTTCTGGAAGACACCGTCCTCAAAGTGGTTCATTCAAACGTTGTTGAGTTTCAATCAAAGGCCGGTATTTGTGGGTTATTTCAGCAGAGATATTAATAATAAGTATGTCTTACCTTGTTTTTATTAGCCCACCATCCCTGTTAAACACCGCCCCTCACTTCCTGGCTGTAGTGCGGCGGTGTCATGTGACAGCATGACAACCGTGGGCACCTCCTCTATGGACGCCTCAGTCAGTGCTGGAGAGCGCGAGAGACCCGTCGTCGCCGCCATATTGGTTGAGGCATGCGTCTCCATAGATATAAACATGTTTTTTATGTGCATCTCACTACTATGGAGGACTAAATGTGCCCAAATTAAATAAATACATAAATATAATGAATTAATTATGTAATTAATTAATTAATTAAATTTGGAATTAAATATATAAATGTGTCATCAATTCATTAAAATACCAATACATTTTATGTAAAAAAAAAAAAAAAATCCATATATGACTATTTCACTATTTAATTAATTATGTCATGGTCCAGTGATGTATTGTTTAATGAATTTATTTTATGTCGTATGTCTCGTAAAATCATGTATACCATTTCAGTCCCTGCAGTCTTCCGTGAACACTAACAGCACACTGCTGCTCTGATGCCTCATGTTTTCGGACTCATCCATTAAATCTTAAACCACCAGTGAGAATAATTTCTTTGCTCATCATATTTTTACTACCCACAAAACACTCAAATGAAGGCCAGAACATCTCAATGTAACACAACACACTTTATTGCCTTAGTGGTGAATTACAAATAACGTTTCAGTGACAACAACAAAAAAACTGTCCATTTAGTTGGTTCCACTGAATCAACATAGTCAACATACCAAACAGTTTCTAAAGCAATGCATGGCTCCAACAAATGTTTGCACTAATGATAAAGATGCAGGGGACTCATTTTACTTCAGTATCTCATACAAAGTACATGAGACTGGACAAAGTCTGTCAGCATCAAGTGTCTCAGGAGAACTGAGATCAGACAAATTTCTTAAATCAAAGACCCACACTGCTTTTTATTGTGACTTAAGGGTGACATCTTGTGCCTGTAAGCAGAAAGTACATGCAATTTAAACAGATTTACAATTGCCTAACTGCTATTTTAGAAAAGGAAAGTCACATTATGAAAACAGTCCACTCAGTCGCATTTAGGATAATACAAGATAAACCACGAGCACCATCGAAAGGACACCACCACACCCAGACGTCACAGCTATTTCAAGAAATTGAAATGAAACCATTACATAAGTTCCAAAGTGCAGCACAAGACCAATCCACACATGCGGATAGACTGCAGCTCGGTTGATTGAGCGGGTTTGTTTCCCAGTCTACAGGCTCAATTGCCCAAACTCTCCTTTTCCCGCGGTTGAAGTCGAGCAGCCTTCGACACTGCTGTGCGAATGGGTGAATTTTGGAGCTTTAAAAATGCACTGTAAAATTAAAGTCATTATACCTTCCGTCACAGGGACTTTTGGATTGTGGGAATATGCAGGAGTACCTGTCAACATACAGTTAGTACAGTAAGGTTTTGCCCAGATGTGAAACAATACCTTCTTACTGAGAAGTTCTTAAAGCAATTGCACAGATTGAATGAGTTTTAAGACCATCGACTGGTTTATAAAAAAGAATGGCTTATTTGTTGGTCCAGAGATCCTGATGTGGGATTTAAAACTGTGTCTATACAGAGAAAACTCATGTGTTCCTTGAAAGGAGACTATAGTCTGTGTTCATACAAGGCATCATTGCAACACTGGAAATGTGAATACGTCCATCCGCACCTCATTTATACCAAACGCACCTTCTTTTCAAAAGGGATTGTTCTGCCTAAGTAGTTGTTGTGAAAGTTAAGTGGGAGAATATGATCACATGAAACAGTGCAGAAGGTGTTTGTTTTGTTCTGATGTTAAAATAGCGGCGTCGCAGATTTATTCTAGAGGTCGTAACACAGCTTCAACCCGATTCAGGTTTCATTGAGATGCCTGGACGAATGAGAATATGCATAGTCACAGTTTCAAATTCAGCCATGAATGCAAAACATTTTCTTCAATCTGTGGTAAAAAATAATAATAAAAATATAATTATCAGAATCTTTGTTGTCGGACTGACAATTCTGCAGTGGGACTGTCTCCTGATGCTCCCCACTGAGTTAAAGCTTTAAAAAAAAAAAAGGAAAAAACAGTAACAAATTATTAATTTAAATGTCCTTTAAGTGTGATGAAAGCAACTCAAAAGCACACAGGATACAACATGTCAACTGAGCCTGCATGTATGACGTGTGAAACAACTGGCTGGCTCATATTGTATTGCTGACGTAACTGGCCATCCTCTGCTGATGTAAAATATTTCTATCGCTTCCTGACCAGTTGGGCTTCACTCCACCTTTTGCCTGAGGATCCTTTTCTCCTCCTCTACAAAGTTCTTGTCTGAGGTGGCTTGTCCTAATTCCCGCTTCCTCTTTTCCTTTTGTTGGAAGGATTCCACTCGTCGCTTCTTGGCAGACAGCGCGTTTGCATCCTCCGATTCCTCATCTGATCGCCACATAGGAGAGAGAAGGAAAAAATTTCGTTTTTAAAATACTCAACAGCCAACATGCCAAACATGAAAAGTAGTATCAGACGTGTATTCAGTGCTTCTTTGGCCATTCACAAAATTATTCTCCCAACATGTGTGATGAGACACCGTTGAAGTTTTGTTTTAAAATAACGCTGCAGAGCGGCTGCTCACTGCTCCTCATTGATGCATGAAGAATGACGAAAACTATAATGAGGGAACGGTTCTCAGGTCCTTTAACTTGTTGCTTGCGTACCACTTTAAATCTATACCAATAATCTGACGGTATTGTGGTATTTACAATACTGCTAAAAATAAAAGCGACTAAAACTGTAATTTCTGAAAGAGGGACTTACCAGACTCTGATGGTTGCTCCTCTGTGGGTAAGAACCGGGCTTTGCCTGTGTATGGCTGCGGTGCATCAGCCCCGTTGTCTTCGTATACGTTGGACCACTTAATAGCCATGTCCATTCCTGGGGGTGGTCCCTTCTTCCTCTCCGGCTCTGCAGCGTAGGTCTCAGGAGGAGGCACTGCATTCATCTTCCACGGCTTAAATTCTCTGGCGGGCTGCAAATCATAGAGAAATATAGATGTAATAGTTGCAGCAATATGCACAAGATGCAATTATGGCCCCTTTCCTCTTCTCTTCGTTTGGTGAACTTCTCAATGTTGGGATCTCACGAGACCACAGGAAAACACTGCAGCCCTCATGCATCAAATCCTCACCGTACATATATCACGTCAAAGACAGCATCACACACGTAACAACTGTACTTGGGGCATGTCGGTAGTCAGATTAAAATCAGAAAACCTCAATAATCGAGCTTCCTCAGCCAACCAATGACTTCTTCAGGTTTGGCACTGTGGACATGTTTTAAAATTAAAGTAAATAAAGGTGGACAGCCGAAGTGTAAAACATTTTGTTGATCACAAATAAAAGGATAATCACAACATAGACACAAGGTGACACTATCTCCCACCAGGAAACTGAAAATATTAGTCAGGTTCCTAAATCAATAGGTTAATATAATAATATAATATATACATTTTTTTTTTTATATAAATCTATTTGTTCCTGTTAGTGGCCACTTCTGGTAAAATGTAATTATATTACATTGGGGGGGGGGGGGGGGGGGGGATGCTAGAATGATAAAACATGTTGACAGGTATTTGGTTATTGGCGATTATAACATTATGGGTCGTTAGAAACGGGCTTTTTTTGCCCCCTTTTTAAAAATACAAATAAAAAAATCACACACTGGACACGGCCCAATTCAATTCAGGATTATTTTGAATTCAAAACAATATCAGAAAATGTAATATGTTACGAGGCTCCAGAAAAAAGGCTCTTTTAGTAGTGAAGGTTGCAGACCGCTCGTTGGTGATTTATTCAGACACACTGTGACAAAGGCACAAACATTAAAAAAAAAAAAAAACCTTTGAAAATGAGATCTACTATAGTGACTTTTCCATCACGAGATGACACTCGGCTCGCGCACAGACTTGTGAAGCGTCGTACCTCTTCAGGAGCTTTAACCGTGAGGTTGTCCCAGTCTATCTCTTTGTTCAGGGGGTTGTAGAGGAAAGTCGGCTTGGACACGGAGCTGAACAGTTCGTCGGGCCTGGGTAGAGGAGCTCCACCGGCGGCTCGTTTGGTGCCTTGCTGTGAGGACTGACCCGGAGCTTCAGCCCGGTCCCCGGGCTTCTTCTTCGCATCTCCTCGCTCCTCGTCGGAGTCGCTGCTGCTGTCGCTTAAATCATCGTAGCTGGAGAAGAAGCCCAATGAAGCCGACTTCTTTTCTTCCGTCATTTCACAGCGGTTTGTGGGTTTTATTTTTTTGTTTTTTTTTAAGAAGAGGAGTTAAAAATCCGACACAGGAAGGAAAGTAGAGTCCCGAAGGGTGAAGTAGATTAACGTGAAGCCATTTTGAATCAACCTCCAAAACAGTCGTAAACTGTTTAGACTGTCGCCACGACTATCGTAAAGCAGTCTGCTCCAAGAGAGAGGGTCGCGGGTTCGAGTCCACGTCGAGACAACTTTATAAATATATACACATTGATTAAACGTAAAAGGGAGAGCGAGAGAGTCTATTCATGGGTATACATTTGTGTGCGCGAAAAATGTATCTGGCTTGGAAAAAATTATGGATTTTCATTTGAGGTCATTTTGTGGGACTTTCTCAGTCCACATGTATATGATGTGGCTCTTTGTAGTACTTTTTGTGGCTTTAGGTATCTGGCACGTTGGCCACTCCCTGATCTAAAAGCATTGATAATTAAAACTTCCACAAATTTAGTGACCCTCAAATAAGTGTTAGAAGAAGGGTCATTAACTGGCCATTATACAGTTTTTCCACACTAAAGCTCATTGTACAGATGCTTTTTCGAAGTGTGAAAGACTGTGGAAAAACTTCTGAAATTTAAAACAAGCCAACTACTTACTTTCAGTTTTGGCTTCTGTTGATTCCCTGTTGAAATGGGAAATTCTTGTGATTTGTTTTTGTTGCTCCCATTTTATGTACAGCACTTTGTGACTTTTATCTGTGAAAAGTGCTTCATAAATAAACTTTGCTTATTTACTTACTTACTTACTTACTATCGTACTTTTGTATTTTCTTGATTAAAAAAAATACACTGAGTGGTTTCAATAATTTTTATATTACAGCATTTTCACACTTTCATATTGAAATAGTGTTGCTTATGTTTACTTTTTTTTAAAATTGTGTGAAATAAAGCTTCCGTACATTTGATGTTTAATGCCCAGTGTATATACGTGCAACCTAAATGTGTTTAATGAATCAGCTGCTCTTCTAGACCTACAGACCATCATTTAAGTTACCTAATCTGGAAAGGTTAGGAACCTCATCTTCTCTCAACCCGTTTAGTGATGATTAAAGGCATATAGCTTTTCTTTAGTCAGCGAGACATAGAGGGGCCACAGTGTGCCCTTGTGCACAGGTCAAATACTGACTATAGTGCACATGGAAACATAAATCTAGCAGATATATTGCACACAGATTCTCTTTTCTGTCTCTTTGTCTCTGTCTTTCCCACCCTCAGAGCTCAATATTACCATTGCAGATGCTTCAAATTAGATGGTGTGCATTCCTTTTAGGTTAGTGGGAGGTCAGCTCTGCACCAACGGTTGCCACATAATTTTGATAAATTACTCACTAGCTGATTCTACCTTTTTGCCATGAGAAATCACATTTTGCTTTTCAAGGAAGCTCGGAAAACACAAATAAGTATTAATGCAGGAATATATGTGACTCTGAAGACATGTTTCATGTTTTAGTTGTTTATGCCCAGTTGAGTGTTTGGTGCTGATTATGACGTTAGCTGAGGACACACTAAACCTGTAACCTTTGAGCAAAGTTTGTAGATATTCTTCTTTGGACAAGACAGGACAGTTTCTTGCTTCAGAGAAGGGTGATGACTCCTGAACTTGTTATGACATGGTAGTTTCCCTAGCTTTTGATTCGGTGTTTTGTTAATGCACTGTGATAAGTTTCAGGAAAATGTTAAAAGTTCTGACGAACAAGGCTGGGACTCAAATGTTGTTAGTTATAAGACGCATAAACAAATGTATTTGTTTTCATCCTCAACAGTCACTATATTTCTCCATAAACAAGATCAATAATTGGGATTTCACAATCTTTCTTGTTTCCCGACTTTAAACAAAACTGGACACGGCACATTAAGAACTTGCACATATTTTTAAACAACTCATTATTTTTGCCCTTGACACATTCTTTCTTGGACCACCTCAAAGCAAGTTTCGGTATATTCATGTTCTGGTTATGAACAATCCAGTTCAACGGAAACATCAAATAGATTTTAATTGGGTTCCCTTTAAATGCTGAGTCAAGCAAACCGACTTCACTGTGGTGTCTGTGGCTCAGCTGGTGAGTCATCCCTTCACCCACTTGTGTGAATGGCTGAACATGACTGATCACGCAAAGCATGTTAGAACTATTGCAGTGTCAAAATTTGTTATCGAGATAAACGTCTATTTACATACTTTACATTGCACAGTAGATGGCAGGCATAATGTGCTTTACTCTAACAGTTACAACCATCATGGAATAGGCTGCAAGGTGGAATATGCTCAACAATAATCAGTCAGCCTTGAAACAAATGGATTTCTGAAGTTATGATAATGAAACAAAGCTGTTGGTTTGGACACGGGGTAATGTTGATGTTACTCAGTGTTGGACATGTTGCTGTCATAACTTGTGAATTAGTTCAGGCATAATCGGTTGGCCCCCATATTTTGCAACACTGGTTAAGACACAATGGAATGCATATTGAAAGAAACACACTGTTAAAACTTGACAATATAAAGTGTTTCACTTAATTATCTTTGAGGATTGGAAAGATTAGCTCATTAGCTGAGCACAACTTAAACTTGATACTTCAAGATATGCCAACCTCATAAAAAAAATTATATTGCTTAAATCTTTTACGATTTACAATCTGTTTATTTACAATCTGTTACTTGTCGTTTTTAATTTTGGAGTGACTTTGCTACTTTCTCTTGCAGAATTGCGAAATTTTTTTGGCAAATGTACATATCGTATCCCAGGAGAAATAAACTAAGCAGCAGGTCCAATGCTGTCCTGTAGCTGGTGCAATTGGTTCTCGTTTCTGCTTGCCTCTTTCCCCCCCCCCCCGTTTCTACCATGCCTGACCATGATGTGAGAGATTCCACAAGGAGGTGAAAAGCTCCACCTCTTCTCGAGATGGTATTATCCTTCCATTCATAACATGCTAAATGTCTTCATTTCATCTATAGGCTTAACTGAGGTCAGCATACATCTCTGACAGCATCACAGTGGGTGGTTTATTTAGTTCACGCAAAGAAGACAGACTTTCTTCTTCTCTCGTAACCTGTCAGCTCATCAGTTCCAAATATGAATAGAAACTTTTATCTTTTGTTAATCCTTATGATGTCACACAAAATTGTCATCGGATGTCATTCCCTCTGCCACATGTGTTTTCCCATGCCTTATTATCACACTTGACTATCCTCAGGATATTTTAGCTCTTAATTACTAAAATGCTGTTCACATTTCAGATAATTAAAGCCACAGTCGCTATTCGGACGTCACCAAACGGCACCTGCAGAGTGATAAAAAAAAAAAGGTTTTGTTCATGTGCCTATTAAAAACAGATGCTTTCTTTTATCTGCACATTTTCATTTGTAATTGGTTCTAGCGCCAGTATTTAGGGGGATTCTTTATAGTATTTGTAACCTTGGTCTTCAGCACAACATTTCAAGTGGATGATTTTATGCTACTAGAAACTTGAATAGTTTAAGCAGACTTGTAGATGCAACCTCTGGCCAATGCTGCACAGGTGACCTGTGACCTAAGGCTCCACTGGTGCAATGGGATGACAAAGGTCAATGGAAATAACAGACACACCATGATCACCACTTTTATTTTGTGCACATGGTCCCTTTCACACTGTGGTCACATGCAATTCTTCGCATGCATGTTTCTCATGATCAACATGCATGTTTTTCATAACATCCTGGAGCCATACTGATGGAAAAATGTCCAGCCGGCTCAGAGATGGATGACTGCTTATTCCAAATGTGCTATGCTGTTGGTGAGGTAATGAGATTAAACACTAGGTCTTGTCACACTGGTTGAAATAGTTCTGGTTCTTTGTTTCTGGGGAGCTGGTGAATAGTAAACGTATGTGCATACATCCGTCTGTTGAATTCACAGTGGGAAACTCTCTTTCCGGATAAAGGATGAGGCACCTTTTACATCTGGTGTATCTGTAAGTTCACTGAGTGATTTTACACATCATAGATTTCCAAATCGGCAATCTTTGTTTAGCTTCTTGAAACAAAAAAAACACCAAGTATATTTGGAATTAGCTCAGCCAAATAAGAATGTCAGTGGTGCCGGTTCTCACTCTTGCCTTAAAGCTGGATGACCTTGATGTGCCTGGGGCTTTTCTCTTACTGTGTGGTATTTGCATGTTCTCCTTGGACCTGGAATGAATTTCTACAGATGCTGTGTCTTTCTTTCCAAGGGCATATGTATGAAGTGAATTAAATGATTGTCCGCCTCTCTGTGTTAGACTTCTGATGAACAGGCACCTGTTTTTATTGTTTTTTTCCTGTCTGCTATTTGATTGATATGCTGTATTGTTTTTTGTTTTCCCCCTGTACATTCTTTCTGATTGTTCATAATTTAAAACATTAAAAAAAACAACCACTACAAAAAAGCACAAAAAAAAAGAACAAGCAAGCTGGACTCATATTCCTGGGGGTTAACTTTAAACTACATCAATACATGCCTTCTGCATTTTGCATAGGTTTTTAAAAGGTTCTGTAGCTTCCATTAACAACAATGGAAACTGCAGGTATTGAAAACCCATGAAAGCACAGGGAGAGCATGCAAACGCCTCACTCAGGTCATTCAAACCAAGAGCCTTCTGATTGTGAAGTGACCAAAACTATGAAAGCAGTGACATTTACACACACTCCTGTGGAGCTGAGTTCACTCTGAAATGGAACAGAAGCATGCTGAAGAAAGAACTGCTGAACACATCCATGTGAAAACAGATGCAAATGTCGCCTCAGTTTATAATAAATTTAACAACAACAAGAACAAGAACAATATTTCTCATCAAAGTCAGAGTTGAAATTTGGAATGATCATATATTTTGTGTTATTTAATGTAGAGCATCACACAATATGTATTAAGTCTTTGCTGCTCTGTCACAAGACAGAGACAAAAGCCAACAACGTGATAAAACAACACCTGTGATGATCAAATATCCATACTTTTACAACATTATGATAATAAATCTCTCATCTGTCTCCTTAATCTTTTTTTCCATTGCTCTTTCCATTTCAGCCTCGCGGTGGTTCAATTAACAGTAAAAAAAAAAAAAAATCGTGGAAATAACATGTGGGGTCATGACAATTTTCCCTCAAGAAAAAAACAAGTGATGCATCTGTTTTAAGTGGAAGAGGAGTTCATGTCAAAACATGCTTTTTTATATTGATACATAGTGCGAGTGTACAGGCATTAGTGGTATATACATATGCAGTAACCCCTTGTACTGTGAATGCTTCTCTACTTGATTGTCTTTTTTTTTTAATATCTTTTCTATGCGTTATGGACTTATAGCTCCTCATACCACACACATGCACTTTTCACCGCTGTGTTTGCACTGGTCACTTTAACACTGTGATTCCAAACCTGAGAAGTGGCATTCTTTGGCTCATTACATTAACTCGAGGCTGTGTTTGCACCGTGGCCTGTTGGGGCTCGTGGCTGGAGGCCAGAACAGGATCCAACTGATGCAGCAGGAGGAGAGGGGTGAGGGTTGGGGGGGTGGGGGGGTCGGAGAAGGTGTGGGAGATCTGGGTCAAAAGGACAGTTCTGGGGTGAGTTGGGCGGGATGTGGGCAGGGGTGGGTGTTGAGGTTGATCATCCCCATCACATGTTCCACGGTGTCCTGCGGGGTGGATGGCTGTGGGCTAAACACACGCAGCACATTCAACCCTGTGCCCTTCCTGATGCTTTGATTTTCACCGTTCTACCTCCGCTAATACCTTGCAACCTCCAGAACATGCCCATACAGACAAATAATAAATTTCAAGCAAAAGGCAGCAAACACACACACACACACACACACACACACGCACACACACACACACACACACACACACACACACACACACACACGCACACACACACACACACGCACACACACACACACACACACACACACACACACACACACACACACACACACACACACACACACACACACTCTGTACGCTGAGACCATTCATAAGAGAATACAAGTTAGATATGGATTACTGTATCACAGGTAGGTGAGGTAACCACACAGCCAGTTATTGATTACAGGTTTTCATTGTCCATGTTCAAAGACATAGAAAAACAGGCAAGAAAGGAAAACTGTTGGGATAAAAAAAAAAAAAAAGAAAAGCTAAATAATTAAGTTGTCCTTTTTTAGTGTGTGTGCACATTTACACTCACTGTAAATGAGCATTAAGTTGAAAGCTAACCTAAGGATAAATCAGTATTCAAATATGAAGTGAACATTTCTATGAGTCAGATTCCAATGTCTTGTCTGATCATAAAAAGACACTAACAAGCAGGCAGTTGCCTCTTCTGTGACTCTACAGATAAATGTTATGTCATTGCATTCGAGAGCCTCCCCAAATAATTCTTCTGGCTCGTCGGAATATTTGCCACTTTATTCATTAGTTGTCCAAAGGTGTTGTCCTTCTTCGCGATAGCTCTGGTCAATGTTTTAAGACTATTGAGGTGAAATCTATTATACTTTCACATCTGATCAAAAGTGAGGCCCAATGTACTAAAAGTGGAGCACAAGCAAGGAGGCCAAAGTGTGCTCTATGACTCTACGGATGAGTTTCTGAAGGCTGTCTGCAAAACATATTGGTCACTGCATGGAAAAGCCTCCCAGCCTGTATGTTCTGCACATGCCACAGAAGAATGCTTTGAGCAGAGGCCAGCAGCATCTACTTTCACATGCATAATTCAAATGGCTCCATTCAGCTTTGTCTGACAATCATCTCTATAAACAGGGGAGCAGGAGGCCGGGTATCAAAGGCCAGGTAGTCACATTGTGCATAAACATTGCATGGAGAAATATTTGGGTATGTAATGATCTTTTTTCTAATGTTCAGCTAATTGGACAATACCTGAAGGCAATTTTCAAACTCATGTTTGGGGGAGGACACATTCTTTTTTATAAGAAACCTTTTAGTGAAATCACTGGATTTACAGCTTGTTTCGTTCCGAAAATGTTTGTCCTCAAATCATAGCTGAATGTCAAATGTAAGAAATAGTTTTACCCAGATGAGCACCATGTGCTCAAGGGGTTTTACTTAAAAAAAAAAAAAACAAGAGAAGGCTGAATGCCAGAAATCCAAAGATACACTTTATGGTGATATTTTCTTCCGAACATCATAAAAACCTATCATGATAATTAAAATAATGTTAAACTATATAGAGCACTCACAAGAGAAACACAAATAAAAACATACAATAAAGATAGATAAGGCAGATAAGAACATTGATTTCCTGACTTTTTTTTCTTTTCCTTACTGTACTTTTTTGTGAGTTGGTATTTATTTATTTATAATTCCTTTATCCTGAGAGCATGATGAGCGTGGCAGAACATGCATATCTAAATTCAGTTGAATTTATCCATCTTCTACATCTGCTGTACTCCAACTGAAAATTGTCAAAAAGAGAGGATAGACTCTGAACAGGTCACCAGTCTATCACAGGGCCAGCACAATGTGCCAGATAACCATACACACAGTTATTTTTGTGACAATAATGCACCTGACATGTATGGTTTTGGATTGTGGGAGGAAACCAGACTATCTTGAGAAAACCGACAAATACAAAAACAAATACAAAGAGAGAATATGCTCACTGCGCAGAATCAAACTATGGAGATTCTCACTATTTACCCACTCTATAATGTAGTGCTCAACATCAGGGGCACTGCCATTTAAAAGTTCTCCCCTCATATTAACAGTTTTGTTCTAATAATGATGAGATCTGTTCCTTTCTATTGCATGATATTACAGCATATACTATGAGGAAAGTATGTAACTCACTACACCACCTTTCAGTTTTAGGCATCTTGATATAACCTAAAGTAATTCCCACCTCAGCAACCACCTGGTAACAGCTGTGATGAAAATCTCCCTTTTTATAGGAAGGAACCTCCAACAAAACCCCACAGAGAAGTCAGTGGCCATCTGCGATGATGGGTTAGAGTTACGGATTGTAAAGAATGAAAATAACTCAAAGAGAAACAACAAACTATAAACACATGGCAGCAGAAGTGGCCATGAACCACGTATCAGAAACCTGTCGCTCAGGAACCTGAGATACAGTGAAACATCCATGGTGGCAATGAAGAGGTGATCCGTTTATTCTCTTCAGTTGTTTTTGGTAAGTCATGTCAGTCGTTAGGTAAAGTTCCCAATCATCATTGTATAATGAAAGTGAATAGTGTCAATCAGTTGTGGCTGGTGGTAAAATTCTCAGGTTCACTCTTCATTATTCTTCAATTTCAGCCAGTGTCAGTCTATATCCTGTTCAGAGTAACTAAGCGCTGGAGCCGATCCCAGATAACTATGGGTGAAGGCAGGTCACACCCTGTAGCACCGACCAAAAATACAATGGTAGCATGTAAATGTATTGTTAGCAAAATAAAGAAGCTTTAAGGTCATTTAAGCCAGCCAACTATGTGAGTTTTTATAAGGACCCACAAAAACATTGAGCACTTGGGGCAGGGTACACTCTCACCACTGAGCAAACCGAGAGAAACACACACACACACACACACACGCAGGAAAGCTAGAGTGGGCAATTATGTTTAAATGCATGTTTTGGGACCATGGAGAGACACTTGAATACCTGAACACATGAACATGCAATTATATACTTCAGACTTGAACTAAGGACATTCTCACTGCATGAGCGCTAACGACTGAATCACTGTGCAACCAGTGTTTTAGTGATATCTATTACAGTAAGATGTAAAGGGAAATGACCCCCGAGCTACCTATGAGACATTTTCACTGATCTTCAGGCATTTAATTTTGAAGGCAGACATTCACATACAATTAAGTTTTGTTTTTTTTTACTTTTCCAGTATTTAGTTTTCTACAATGATACAATGATTAGTCAACAACAGCTACAAAGCACTTGGGTGCTCAGTACAGTTTTGCATAAAAGAAATATTCGTATCCTATCTCTCAATTAAGTTTTCGTTCTGAGATGGGTAGATGTTGGCTCTTCTAATGTCAAGCCTTTCCTGCTGTAGGTCTGCTGTGTGATGGGGCATGTAGGGAGGGGATTGAGGGCACATTTCACACCTTGAGGGCAGCTTGGTGGGGGGTTGGCAGGGGTTTGATGAACAGGGTGCACCTGGCTGAGAGCTGAGGTCCTATTGCCTAACTGGTACAGACATGGTTTACAGATCAAAGGGGTAATCCCTACTCTGTCCAGTCACACACTATTCCTGCTCCTCCTAAGCCTTTTCCTCCCTGAAGTCCTTGCAGTGTTTCATCGACGTACTCTCTATGAAACAGTCCTATGCTTGAACTACCTGTTTCCCCTGATGCCCATGGTGAACCCTGGAGCCCTGACTGTGGGATTTTCTGACTCATTAGCTCTGCTCAGTCAAGTGGAGCAGCCTGCGGATTCCTTCCAGCCAAGTTCATCAACCCAGCCAGTGGCTCGCACTGCAAGGTGATAAGAGAAAGGAGGCTCCAGCCATCGGTCCCCGCCGTGACTTTGTTTAGTGTGAAATGAGACGAGGAGGAGGGGGGCACGAGGGGAGCACAGGAAGGGAGAAGATGGGAGTGCAAATGAAAGGTCTGCAGACGGGCTGTGATGTGGTCAATGATGAGCAGCAGGGCAGCAACACACCCTAATGCAGTGCAGCGTATTTAACACAGCTTAGCAGTGTAGTTACGGAAGTGTTAACGCCTGTCAGTTACTCGGCTACTCGTCTTGGCCGCAGGTGTCTGTTTGACCCTGGGTCTCATGTGCAGACGGTGTCCTGTTGACCTGCACTCTTTAAAGGAATATGATTAATAACATGGAAGAAGACCACCTTTTCACACCAACGTTTACAAAATGTTTACTCTTGACCCAAACTGCTTTAAAGGATGATGGTGTCTCTCATCACACGCTCCCTGATGTTTTGATCGTTGGCATTCGTGACGTATATGACTGAAACAAAGTCAAAACAAATTGGGAAGTTAATTATGCTCGAGGATCAGCTAAGTGTGCAAAGCTTTGGAGCGTTTAAAAAAAAAAAAAAACTCTTAGGTTTTCAGTGCCCTCCACAATGAACCATATTGCATATTGTGGGCATTTGCATAGCAGATATGTTCACCATCGTAGCTCTAAGTGTCTCTCTGATTGTCATATTTAATGACCAGCCTTTATTCCAACATAGGCTGGAAGGAGTGATGCGTTTCATGAAAAAGTTGTTGGCTTTAACAAGGTTCTGCTCATAAACGTTTTGAACTGGTTGAAGGGTTTACAGCAATGATGTGGGCTGTTGAAGTGATTTGTGAAAAGCACTATGAAGAACCTGGTCATGATTAGAAGAGAGATGAATAACCATTACTGTTGCACCTGGTTTCACATCTGATTTGATTCAATCTTTCTAATCAGGACAGCGAACAAAAAAGTCACCTTTAAATAATAAATAATATGCTCTATGGACCAAATGATGGTGAAGAGTTTGGCACCCCCTTCTCATATTGATGGCACCTCATTCTGACACTTGAAACCCTGAGTATAATTAAGTTGACTTGTGACTCTAAATGGGCTGTAAGACTGATATATTATCTTGTGTCTCTCTCCATGTTGGTTCAGTGATGGACGTGTCCAGAGTGTACCCTGCCTTTTGCTGTATGTTGGCTCAAATAGGTTCCTGCCAGCTATGACCCTAATATGGCTGAAGTGGGTAAAAAAAATATGGACGGATGTAATTATAATACGTATTTGTACAGCATTGATCAAAGGTTTCTTAACTTAAATTTTCCCTTGTTTCAGCACATGAATTCTATAATTCAGATGCTAATGTCACAATATTTCCCCATATTTTCTAATTGATCTTTCATATTGAGCATTCATATTTCAAGAAATAATGCATCCATATATTCCAACTCAAAATTAATTTACAATTAACTGAAGCATATTTCAGAGAAATCTGAAAGGAGCAGATTGATTTAAAAACTGACCCATTACAGCCTGCAGCATCACTTGCATCTCTCTCATTTCTTTTTTTGGACAGAATGCAAGCTTTTATCTTTTTCCCTCCTTTGAATTATATGAAACTGAATTGACTTTCTCTCAGGTTTCTGGCTGCACATTATAAAGCATTTCATTGACTAAAAGTAAAAAAAAGGTGTTTATGTTGCAAGAAGGCTTTGCAGTGGAGTTACGATCAGTTGTAACAAGCAAGTCTGTCACTGTTATTCTGAGGATAGTCTCTGTAGATTCAAGCATCAATGATAAATTGTATGAAATTGGCTAATTTGTTCAATCAATTACATTTGATTATATTGCAATTATTGACAAATGATAAATGGTTTTTTTTAAACGATTAAAAACCTGATCTAGAAATGATAAATCAGTGCAGATTAAAACCCCCAGAAATCAGTCAATCTTCCACACTGATTAGATGAGTCAGAAACAAGAAGCTGTGCTGTTCATTCTTCAAGTAGCAGAACCATGTGACAAACAGGATCAAGGAAATAAAAACACTGGAGGGAATTCCTTGCAGTTTTGCTTTGTTTTATCCACTTCAGGGCTGTTGTTGTCTACAGTGTTGCTCCCTTATTTATCTTGGCAGTGCAACCATTTTTGTTTGAGACAAAAGCAACAGGGCTTGTACAGATATAGCCTTGTGAAAGGGGAAGATCAAGTGTCCTTGTCTCTGTGCTGTAAATAAATGCAGAGGAATTAGGGTGACAAAGCAGCAGCAGCAGACTCGATAATGATGGTCTGGTTATTTAGCTTTTCGACGCCACAGTGAGGGAAAAAAAAAATTAAAGCAAAATGATGAGACCAGACATCAAGAACCTGGCAATTATTTGTTTCAGACCACATTTGTATCAAATAACAGTTGTAAAGACAGTCATCTTGTTTCATTTAGGTGCATTATCTACAATTTAGCTTTCGTTTCCCTTTGTGTTCTCCAGGAGAGAAAGCACTGAGTGTATAAACCCACCAGCAGGCACTTCGCAGGACATGCAGGACACAAAGAATAACTGGATGCCTTCACCGCATTTTTCCACTCACGCCACAGGCAGCTCATTTAGAGGAAATTGTTCACAGATCAAACCCTGATTACGGTTGTGATCATCACAGAAAGGTTTCTCCCCATTTAATTCCATTCTAGAGCTCTTTTTGTGTTTCTTTTGGTGTGAGTGTGCTGTGTTGGGAAAGCCCAGCTTTACAACGTCTGTGACACATTAATTTGTTCTTGCGTAGTCTTCATGAATTGTTGGCTTTAGAGTTAGAAAGTCACTCATTTTCAGTGAAGTCAAGTTAGCATTTGTTAAATATTTGTTTTTCTCTCAGTTAGACCTGTTTTAATAGTGTGCACATAGATTTATTGACATAATGTTGTGTGGCGTTTTTTCCGGTGTCTGAACTATGGGTCAATCTAAATTAATAAGTTCAACTGAAACCCCCACAATAAACAAATCAGCAAAACAATCGAAATATAAACCACAAACACACAGGTCACTCATAGGAAAGTTAACATTTATGTAAATACATTACAGGTATTGTGACTACAATAAATACATTTAAAAAAACAAGCTATCTGGATCTGGGAATTTTCAAATTTCCATTTGGTTTATAATTGTTTTGTGATTCCAACTCAAGTTGGATAACCAGATACATTTAATTGGATAAAGTAAACCTTATTTAGTTTTATTAGAAATAAACTACATAAAGGAAAACAGTTTAAAAAGCCATAAAAGAACAAATAAAATATGTAATTTTTTGTTTGTTTGTATGTTTGTTCTTTAACTGTAAAACCCACTACATTTACCCATTTCAGGGGGGAATTTATTCAGTCCCTTCATTACATAATGTATCCCCATCTGACATAACTACTGTCTTGTCTGGTTAATGTTTGGGTTTCCATGCTGTCCAGTGTCCAGCAGAGCCAGTCAGCTCAAAACAGTCTGGAAGTCATGATGTTGTTGACCCCAGTTCCACCTCTGTCTAGACTGCCCGGAAAATTCAATATTCATCCTCAAGGTTTTCAACACGATGTTCGACTAGAAAATATACAAGTTGTCTTAATCATTGGTCCAGTAGGAGGAAGAACTGCAGCACATACACGAAACATGTACTCACCTCTGCATACTTGTTGGGAGATTTCCAACTGAGCCTCAACACCAATATATATACCCAATATAAAGGCTGTGTTTTAATTCATGTGTCAGTGCCTTTTTTCAACCTCATTCACCCCTTCACTGGCTTCAGTATGGACAAAGTTCTGCCTATTATATTGAAGATATAAGAGTTGAATCGTGGTTTCAGAACACGAATCAAGATAAATTGTGAGTTAAATATATTTACTTCAACCAGGAATTACTGTTGCACATGTTGCTGCGGAAAATACAGAATTTAAAGCTTCAGCTGATAATGAAGAATCATGGAAAGCAACCTTTAAAAAGCGGTGATTAACACGGCTTAGATTAATATAACATGCTTTTAATTTGCCGGCTTCAATCTACCCCAGCTGACAATGAGCAGGACAGGGTTTGTACAGGTAGCCCATCACAGAGTTAACAAGCAAGGACATGCACATTCACACAGACAAAGTAGAGTCACTAATCACGGTAACAATCATGTCTTTGGATTGAAATTGCCAGAATCTTGAAAATGGATGGGGACACTGTAACAACCTGGAAACTCCACACACTAAAGCACTTTTTCAAACCTGTTATTCTTTTTGGTTTTGGTGATTGTAAAGAGATGTTCTTTCAATAATCTATTTTGAATTTTGGCTTCCATATCTCATATTGGTCATATTGAATCCTTCACTAGTCCTTCACTAGTTTTCCTGTGAATATGACCTTGGCAAACAGTGTAGAATTGGTTGAATGGCCACAATGCCACAACTACTGAAATGCAAAGGGACTCTTCTCAGACTTGTGCCCTAGAAATAACTCTGAGAACGAAAAACTGAAGGAGTTCCTTCAAAAGAAATTCCTAATCCAGCATTTTTGACATCCAAACAGTGACCTCAGACTTCCTTTCATGTCAGTGTGGTTCTGCTCATGGCAGCCGGGACAGGATGCACATATGAGGTAATGATTACGAGGTCTTTTGCTGCCACAGCCGCACCAAACCTGGCTCTGTCCCCGACAGCAAACACATGAGGTAGTGGTGATTGTCCATCTGTATCTGGAGCCTGACTTTTTAACCTGTGTTCTGGCTGACAGGTGGCACAGCTTTCCCTTGGGGGACAGTGTGGCTGCAGGGCAGGAAGTCTGGGCTATTTTTGCCTTGGTGACAGTAGATGTTGATACGGGACAGCTGATGGATAGAGAGGCGTCTGAGCTTAAACCAGGCCTGACGTTAAGAGAGCAAAAGGTCTCAACCACCCACTCTGTCCGGCTTGGTGGCAGTGGAAAGATATAGTGAAACATATTCTCATTGTATTGCTGACCATTTTAGGTGTATTTTATTTCTAAAGCAAAGGTCTGTGGTTTATGAAATTGAAACATACTTCTAAACTTTAAGAGTTACTCCCAATAGAAAACAGACTTGTTACGTGGAAACATAGATCTTATGTTGTTTTTACTTTTCTCTATTAAACTGGCCTGTCTTTATTAATTAATGAGGACAAAGTGGTATCTTTGTAGTGCAGCTGTAACATATTAGTTGCGCTTTCAGTACAATGTGGGTCAATCTGTCTGATTTCCCATGAAGTCCAGTCACTACTTTCTAGGAAGATGAAAAACAGATTCATTAACTAATTTGACTTCACGCAACACTGCAGCAATACTTGCATCTCCATCCCAAGAGAGTGCCATCATTTTGTCTCAACTCACTGTTCAAAAGCCCGTCTCTCCCATTGAGGTTAGTAAAACAATGAATCCACAGAGGAGTCCACATTCACACCTTTCACCACAAGAACACAGATCTGAACCACCATGAAGCAACAAGTCTGATAACAAATGATTATGACTGTTTAAAATCTACACTCCTATTGCAGAAAAGAATGAAAAAAAAGACTTTTCTCTCATAACCCTCAACCAGGAATCTTTTCAGTCCCCAGATGTTTACCGAGTGTTGTTAATAAAGAATGCTACACAATGATAGACATTCAAATGTCCCAACTTGTCTGAGTTGTACTGCTGGTATCAAAGTCAAAATGAGGTAACAGTTTCCATGAAACAGTAAAATGTCTCAATTTTAACATCTGGTATGTTGTTTGTTTTGTATCGGTAATAAATTATGGTTTATGAGATTTTCAAGTTATTGAATTATGTTTTTGTTACATTTAACATACCATCCCAACTGTTGGGGTAAACTTCAGTGTATATAAAAAATATTATTTTATAATAACAGACTTTGTAATGAACCCACAATCTCACTTAGTCTCATTTACATAATATGCTACCTAGAAAAACATAAGCATTTACAAATTTAAAAAAAGGAAGTTTACAGAGTTTTATCACTAGTATTGATTTACCTGATGATGATTAAGTTCGACCTGTCCAAGGTGCACCCTGCCCTTGCCCACGGTAGGCTGGGATCGGCTCAAGCACCCCCGACCCTGAACTGGATAGAAGATGGATGAATGGATGGATGATTAATTTCAAATTTAACTGGGTATAATTTTTTTGCCATCTAAACGTTGCCAACTTGAAAGGAATATTTTCTGAACCTGTAACTTTCCAAGTTTCCACTCACATGAATGCATGGATCATATTAATCTCAACAACATTTAGTTTTGTTTCAATTTGTTCCGTATTAACGAGGCTCTCCCCCTTCAATAAACAGAGTGAAATAGTAACCACATTGGGAAAAAAGCCTGGGATGGTACAGCTGTTCAGTGTTTTCTCTTTGACCAGGATAGAGGAGGAAGGCAGCCACAGCCGTTCTCACAAACTAAAAAGTTAATGTAAGGGCATAGCAAAATTCATATTAATAAAAGAGCCATTGCTGTCATTGTCATTCATAATACTGTTTATAAGTGTAAGCTGTCACTCTATACATTGATAAATCAATTAAAAGGTTGTTTAAAGTATATATGTGTGTATTTGGAATATTCTACGCGTGATTTGTCGTGTCTGGATCCGAAAAACTGGCACGGTGGGAAAATTCTCTTTTTAAAATATCCAAATCCTTCAGTGGTCTGATATAAATCTACTCTGTTAATGTTTGGCCCAGAAATTGATTCCTGTCTTCCTTTCCTTCATGTCTTCTTCTTCTTCTCATCTTCTGCCTCCTCTCCTGAGGATGTTTTTTTTTTGTGGAAAAGCAGGGATCACAGCAGGTCCTCCTCTCCTGCAGGAGTAAATGTATGTTATGCCCCTTTGAAACTGGGAGCAATTTTCTGTGCAGTTGTTTCTAATCTGTGGCAAGACACATTGCTTTTGTGTGCTTGCTCTTGCACAAAATAAATATCATGTCTGTTTTTCATTGTTCTTGTTTGAAGTTTGGAGTGGATGCATTTGGGACTTACAGCAGATTTGCATGGTCATTGTTTTATGTACAGGTAGGAAGAACTGTCTGCGAGTTTTCAAAAGAAGAAGATGAATTGACTTATGCATTGGACACAAGACTCTACACTATAGAATGAAAGAATAATGGCTGAGAAATCCATGCAGAACTCATAAACTCCTCACTGAAAAAAAAACTATTCCAAGGATTTTTTTTTTTGTTTTTGTTTCTCGGAGCACTCAACCACCAAAACCTGTGCCAGATAGTATTTTAACAGAGCACTTGTTTGAATCTATTTGGCGAACCAGATGTGGACTGTATATTCACAGAATAGTGAATTTGTTTAAAAACAGCTTGCCTGTCAGACATCATCTGAAGATTTTTGGCAGTCGACCTCGTCACATGAGTCACAGTCAAAATCAAAGTAAACTTAGAAAGTCACAGAGAAAGCACTCATAGACAGAATCTGCAGAAGTGTCACACCATTGTGACTCGGCCCTGTGTTGTGACAGTTGACATATCTCTCCAAAAAGTAAAAGTTATTCCTTAAAATAGGGGTCTTTCGTATCTTTAAGGACCTCTTACTCTGGTGCTTTGAATGTACTAAATAAGAAAAGAGCACAGGCAACATTTTTGAGGAAAATACATTCAATTAATTTATCCTCTGAGCACTTTTTTTTATAAAAAGCCATAATTTTATAATGAATGATAGCCAAGAAGCCAAAGAGAGATGTCTGGGTGGGTGGTTGACCCGAAAGGTAAAGCAGGCCTGTGGTCAGAGCAGACATGTGAAATATTTCCGTCCCTCTTAAAGTGCGGGAGAGGCAGCAGCAAGTTGGTGTGAAGTCTTTTCTGGATTGAACACGTCCATCTGTGAACGAGGGACATGTATTGCTGAACCCCAGCTGCCGGTATCACCAAGGTCACTGTTGTGCAGCTCTTCAGCTCCCGTCTCCAGTTGTCACTCCAGCACCTGTGTCATCTCCTCTGACAGCTCCCCTCGGTCTGAAACTGGATCCAGCTACTACTAAAATCTACACGCCAAGTATCTCAGTGAGATTTACTTTATCTCTATGAAAAGAAAAAAAACCCATTTCAGATATTTCCAAAGATTATGAAGTTATTTTCTGGGAAAGGTTTCCCATAATCAAAAAACATGTGGTTGTTAGAGCCACTTATACCAAAGCCGATGAGGGCCCTGATAATTCTTTCTTATCTCTTCTGCAAATAAGAAGCAACAACCAGCTTCCAGCTGAATTTGTTCATTGAATGGATGAATAATTGGCCAAAACAGCTGTACTGGAGTATGAGAAAATATCTTCTAACTTCATACATTTTATATCCCTCTATATATTAAATATACAAGAATTACCATACATGTAAACTATATGCTACTCTATTTCTTCATGTTAGGTTAGTAAGTTGTATCTTGACTGGGGCTTGAAGAGTGAAATGAGGCATCCCATAATGTCAAACATCAGAAATCACAAGGACAGATGAAAATTCCCAAACAGGATTTGGACACATGGTAGACGTATCAGCCCACGCAACATTTCTTTTTAAATTTATTTTGTTCCTTTCATGCAAGTGGAAGCAGAGTTTGTACATTAATTCACTTTCATTTCATTACATTATGACGTTGTCTGCCACTTGGAAAAAAAAAGAAGATCTTATATCACATGCGGTTGATTTTCAGTAGCCGACACGATCAACACACTGATCATAGAAACAACAAGACAAACAATCAACCCATGCAATACAAGTTTATTGATTGTTAACATCCAGCTTCAATTTCAAGTACATGATGATGTTTTCTTCCCATGTACTAAATCCTGTAGTTGCATATTCTTGCACCAACAACTGATATGCACATTTATTTCAAATCATTAAGGAACTTGGTGCTTAAAATTAAATCTTCTGTGATTTTCATCTCCTGAAGTAAACAAAAATAACTTTAGCAGGTTTTCTGGTAAAACTCAAAATAACAGATAAACTATTGGTATATTCTCTAAACATCACTCTCCTTTGACTTTAGGAGTCACCATCATGATTGTTCAGCAGATCATCCCTCCATAAAGATTATCATCGTCAGCATTGGCTTCACTTCATACAGAAAATATATGGGATGAGGCCTAATTACTCACAGCCTAGTGGTATCACTGGAGATAAGAGTGAACATGTCTTTCAAGCGGTCCTCTCAACCCCCTCGAGAAATTAAAAGGGATTTTGTATGAGGAACATTGTAGTTAGTGAGCATAAAGCCACTCTCTGTTCCGCAGCCAGCTCCTCAGAGAATTCACGCCAGACGGGGGGATCAGCTCCAGAGATGAAAGCGAGGTCAAGGTAGCTTTTTTCTTGTCCTCCCAAAATCAAGCTTCTTCTCTGGCGTCTCGTCTTCTCTCCCCTTTCCCAAAAAGAGAGCAGATGATGTTCTGGAAAAAGAGGGACGATTATGCTGTGTTTGCCAGTTCCTAGGTAAGCTGGACTATGTTGCCTGAATAAAGACATTTTACTGCATAGCATCACATTTCTTGTTGTGGACTGATATTTAGAGCAGTTTTCCAGGTGTTATGCTCTGATACTGGCTTTTTGCACGACGCTAATAAACAGATTACTGTGTGAACTGATGAGATTACATGACCAAGTAATAAAAAAAATTATTATCGATAAAATGGTTTTGAATCCTGTTTTCTTAATTTAAATGAAGAAGTATATGGCACACTTCCCAGAGTCATTGACAAAATTGGCCTGGCAAAGACTTCCGCTTGCTGGCCACTGCTTCCGCTATAAACATCTTCCCACCTCTCACTTCATCTTGTGGGAGCCCACTTTTGAAGACAGCAATCCTGTCAAGTCCCAGATATTTACAGTGCTCCTTTTATGGCTGTCAAAGTCTTAATAATGCCACATTCAGGCCTTTGAAAAATGTCATTTTGGAAGACTTATGCTCTTCATCCACAGCTAAACAAATGAATATGTACATCGAGACGTCGCCACATGAACAGAAAAAGTGCAATCTCTATGTTCCATAAGGTGTTGCAAGCTGAAGTGGTATGGGTATATCAATCACTGCAACTCCCTTCCCAAAATGATCATGCAAGTATCTAGGAAAGAGTTGGGGAGACATGCCCAAGGATAAATTAAATGAGCCTGCTGATGTTCTGCTTAGGCTATCTCGAGTTAGAGTAACTTGAAACCATTTGTCAGATTGTGCTTTAAATGTGACACTTTCAAGAGTTTGACTAATATCTGCAGAAATTGGAAACCTGCCAGTGAGTTGACTTGCCCGATGCCCACCTATTGAGTAGGTTGTATCTGTCAGAAAACCAAGAAGGGAGTCATTATTTGGGTAAAAAGCACATGATAACTCGCTACTACTTGATTGCCAAAAATATTGGAAGCAGTCTGTTGTGTTTTCAAACCAGGGCAATCCAGGAACTTCGATTGGTTGGGAAAAGGAGAAAACTTTCACACCTTTACTTGGTTTGGTTCAGTTCCCCAATTCATTTTTCAAAGTCGAACTCATTTACTGTCACCCCGCATAAATACTTACTATGATTTTTTATTTCTTTTTTTTTAACAAAACGAAGTACATGATCTGACTCGCTGAATGCCCAAGACTGGCATCAGTGTTCTTGTGAGTGGGTTTAAAGCAGGTGTGGATAAACTTTCAAGAGTACAACAAAAAATATTGTAGTGAGTTAGAAGTTACAATATTCACGTAGAGCTCCATGAACTGTCTTTATAACACCAGGTGGCGCTCATTACCAGCTACAACAGCCAAAAATGAAAGCATGGTGAAGGCAGCATCATGCTGTAGGGCTGCCTCTGATCAGGCTCAAAAGGACAATTCACGAGGCTACACAAAGCGAGATCCTTAAAATCCTTCTCCAATCATCTGTTTGCCTGAAGCAATGACTGTGACCCATAGCAAACATCCAAGACAGGACTGGAGTTGCTTCAGGACAGGGCCAAATCCCAGAATCAACTGAACATCTGTAGAGAGACCTTAAAATTGCAACTTACAGATGCTTTCCATCTAATCTGACAGAGCTAGAGGCTTTGTCAGCAAGAATGGGACAAACTGTCTAAATCCAGGTGTACAAAGTTAACAAAGACTTACCACAAAGAATGTAAAACTGTAGTGTAATGTAAAAACAACTCTCTTAGAGAAACTTCCTGTAAAACTTTCTTAGGGTAGTCCAACCTTATGTGTTTTATGTTTATTTTGGATGACACATTTTTCCTCTTTTACCATTAAGATGAAAAATGAGAAAACCTTTAGTTCTTTGGGATGGAGTGCTCATTTCCAAAACAGGTGAGTTTATAATTACTGTGGAAACAACAGCTGCTAAAAGCTACAGTGGGATGTCAATTACTTTCACAGTATAAAGTGCATTGACTCTACATCTGACACAGTTTCTCATTTCCAAGTACTCCTACTCCTTCCAAAGACTTTATGTTTTGTCTTTGAAAACCCTTCTGGATATAGTAAATTCAAGTATAGACACTGAACTGATTCCCTAAGTACTGTTAATTGGTGATGTTCAGAAAGCCATAAATAATCTCACATTCAACTTGAACTACTGTAATTTATGATGCTGCAACATGCGATTTTGGTTGCATTCAGATGGCATTTCTTTTTTTTGGCTTGGTTGACTTATGTTCAGCATATGCAAACCTAATTACAGACACACAAATTCACCTTCTGGTGAAAGCATACAATCATAAGTGAGCAAGCAACTTTTTAAGGGAAATTCCTAACCAATACAGAACCTGTTTACATGTAATAATGAAATATGAGGTAATTGGTTTTCTATGAATCAAAAGTACGTTTTTGGACAGTGTTCAAACAACCCTTAATGTGAAAAGCCATCATTTTACGAGTCATAACTGTACAATCCATCTGCAGACTTTAAAACTGATAATTAAAAGCCAAACATGAAACAGCACCTCCGTTTGCCATGTGTGTGTTCCTCCTCAACCCCCCCCCCCCACTCTCGCCGCATGACCCCCGACGAGACTTTCACTTTCCATGCACACTCTGAAACTTCCTCCCTGCCCAAACACCCCCTTCACCCTGGACTCCCCTGGCTCCCCACTTCCCCTGCTTTTCCCATGATCCCTCAAGTACCGCAAACTAACTCACTCTCGACAAACTCTCAGACGCACTTACATGGAGCATTGTTTCATCTATCAACCTCTGCTCTGTATTTCCCCATCTGTTAAGCACTCCCCCAGCTGTTGCCCACTTTCTCCACACTCGGCAAAATAACAGCCCTGTGAGCCCATGACATGCACACAGGACAGAAATTACACAGTGTCAGATCTGCTAATTAGAGGCAGTGGTAGGTTTAGTGTCCAGTCAGTCGGCGGGTCGAGTCAGCTGTCAACCTGGCTGCATGGACACATGCCAAACCTTCCTTGGTCAAATACATACTGTAGTCAAAACCTTTCTGTTTACTTAATGAGATGCATCTAACTAACCATATCTGTGGCATTATGATCACAGGATTGAGCTGAAAGTAGGCACAGAAGGACAGTTCTCTGGTTGAATTACAAGACTAAATGTTACTGTTCACTGTTCCCGTTCTTTAAATTGGTGATGCAAGTTGAAAATGGTCGTTGATTACAATCGTTTTCAATTCCCCTTGAAAGTACTGTGTTTCTTATTAAAAAGTAGCAAGTATATTGGAAAAGAAACTTGCCCACTATTTTTAAATGTCTCTCCCCGAAACTATGTCCTTGATTTGCATGATATTATTATGCAGCTCTACAATGATTTATTTTACATATGAAAAAACAAACATGTTACAGTCTCCCTGAAACTTTAGTACTGCATTTTTCTGGAAAAAAAAGTCATCCCTGAGTATAAGTCACATCGATTAAAAAAAAAAAAAAAAAAAATCACATTTATTTTGTTTACGACCAGATATAACTATATCATCAAGCCGCAGCCAACAGCTCTTTTTTTTCCAGATTTCTTTTGCTTTTCTCCAGTCCCTCACAGGTTTTTCAGACACTGAACTCTTTCTGATGTTTTGCTTATATGTTCTGCTCCATACGTATAATTAAAAGATAAATTCTGCTGTGTAGCCTTGAATTTCTGGCACCATTTTACCTATGCTGCCACAATGCCAGGAAAGTTAGTCTGCAGTGTTTCTGTAGCAGCATTCTGTTGTCATACAGTGACACCCAGTGGTCCCATTTGGCATGTACCCATGTATTTTGATATATGCCGCGTCTTACTATAAGTTGCATGACTATACAAACAACTTTAAAAAAAACAGCCCAGGTAGTCCAGAAATTTGCTAATTGTGACTGAGTTACTAATTTCATAATAATACTTGAATGATGGTATTATGCTGCTTGAAAACCTAGAGTTCCCAACACGAAGCTGTTCTTCCTATTATTTCTATTGTTCAGTCACCGCCCTCATTGACCTCATGATCCTGCACGGCTCAAAGTTTCCATTCTTCCCACATATACAAGCTGTGACTGCATTATAAAAACCTGAAAGATAATATGTGCTTCCATCATCCCAAGAGATTTGGAAAGACGACTTCCAATCGGAAGCTCTGCAGCAAAAATCACCAAAGAGACATGATGGTGCAGGTTGGAGTACGCACATGCAGCTCCTGGGAGTGGAGCCAGCTACAACGTCGTGTCCAAATGAAGCACAGACTCAATCCTATAACATCCTGCCAGCAAATGCAGTGAATAGAACCATAGTCATAACTTTATGAAATGCAAAACAACAAAAGTGTTGCTGATCGTGTAAGTAATGTTGAAGTTGGTGTGAGCTATTATTCTTTTTATGAGTTTTTTTTTTTTTTTTTTTTTTTTTTAACAATAGGGAGTTAGCAAGTCAGCTAACAATAGACATGTGCTCTTTGTGCATTATGTAACATCAGATCATATGGAAGGACTTTGTCTGTGTGCACATGCTGCTGTAATCAGAGTGATGTCTGACCAATGTGTATTTCTACAACTCCCCTTACCAAAAAGAAGTACATTCAAGTATACTTCAAGTATACTAAAAATCAAGGTAGTATACTTCAAGTTTACTTTAAGTGTACTTATCAGAAGTATACTTTACCAAGTACATTTTAAGTATACTAATAATTATACTTATATATATACTTATTCTAAAGTTTACTTACATTTAGACTATACTTGTACTTGACTATACTTATCAGAAGTATACTTTACCAAGTACATTTTAAGTATACTAATAATTATACTTATATATATACTTATTCTAAAGTTTACTTACATTTAGACTATACTTGTACTTGACTATACTTATCAGAAGTATACTTTACCAAGTACATTTTAAGTATACTAATAATTATACTTATATATATACTTATTCTAAAGCTTACTTACATTTAGACTATACTTGTACTTGACTATACTTATCAGAAGTATACTTCACCAAGTACATTTTAAGTATACTAATAATTATACTTACATATATACTTATTCTAAAGTTTACTTACATTTAGACTATACTTGTACTTGACTATACTTATCAGAAGTATACTTCACCAAGTACATTTTAAGTATACTCATAATTATGTCAATGTTATATATGTATATACTTATACTAAAGTTTACTTACATTTAGACTACACTTGTACTTTTCAGAAGTACATTTCACCAAGTAAAGTTTAAGCATATTAAAATTTAGGCTATACTTGTATACTTATATGTATACTTACACTAAAGTTTACATTTAGATAATACTTGTTCTTGAGTATATCTTATTAAAATGAAATATGACAAGATATAAAACTATTTGCAGTTGTATTTTTGACTGTAGCCCATTTAATATATTTTCACATTTGCTAGATTGTTTCTGTACTATACTATACTGTAAGATAATCCAAATCATATCGATCCGATATTTGATTTTTTTGGCAAAAGGTCAGTATGTATGTGGCTTATAAGTTTATAGCCTAAGTGAACCTGGTGTTTCTCATAGTCTACATAGTGTCATAACCTTTTTTTTGTTTATTTCAAACAACTTCCAACCCTTAAATGGCACATAAAACCACCTATTTTATAACAATGGAAAAAGGAGAAAAATAACTTATCAGGTAGTTTATTAATGCTCATAAAATGGGAACATTTATTAAAGACAATGAGCTCTTTCAATCCCGTTCATATGGATTTGGCAGAGGTACAACATACAGTTTATCAGTCTCAACAACAACACATTTCTTTAATATCTTATAAGGGCAAATGACACACATTTCCAGTCTTAACTTCATGAATGAAAGTACTCTCTACATCAATCTTTGAATCTTTACACAATGGCCTGTTAGATTTACTCAGCTTCTCTACCAACACACAAGAATGTTTGCTACATGCACAGTATCCCGGGTTTTCATGTGCACACTTTTCTTTAAAGACAACCAAGTCATTAATTAAACACAATTTACCATCATTCAAAGATACAGCACTGTTGAATCTTTTTTTCAGCCGTTCATAGACTTTCAGACTGTGAAACAAAACAGCTGTAACCAAAATACGCCTGTAATACCAGAAGCAGTTACTTAGATTTTCACATAGTTTTCCAATGGCAAGCCCATGTGAAGCTAGGATGTCTACCTGCCATGGAGGATGACCAAATCCTTATACCCTATAACAAGAATAAAGATCCCTTTTTTCAGGTGTTCATCTGCATCAAGTATCACATACACGGGGACAGTCAGCTCTAATGCCAAGGTATTTCAAACAGCATTCACAATAAAAGTGTACTTCATATGTAGATGAGCTTCCAAATTCTTTTTGGAACAGGTAATTGGAGGATGGGATCAAACCAGGAAAGGCAATGTTGAGCATTTCAAGCAAATGAGTCACTGCTTCACCAGTCAAATTGTGCCACAACTGGAAGGACAGGAGCATCAGTAGTCTCTCCTTTAGTTCCCGGAGGACCAGGATACAAGAGCTTGTCACCGGCATCTCCCCCATCTTCATTGACCTAGACAAGAGAGTACACCCAAAATGTTAGTAGTTGACATATTTAAAGTTTGGGCAAAAAACGTTTTTCTTGAATTACCAATCCCACAGAGCCACTCGATTAAAACAAACACTAATAAAATATTTTTATACATCATATTTTCAAATCCCAAAGCATAGTATGACTCCTAACTTTGCTGAAATATAAGTTTATTGAACACATATGATAAAGCATGCCCCTCATGTGTTATGTGTTAGGTATAATTAAAGAAACCAGGCGGGTTTTCGTAAGGTACACTTTCTAATGCTTGTATATTAAAGAGGGTCTAACTTTGATTGACATCCCATAAGCATCAGAGCCAAAGGCGAGGTTACGACTGAACTACACGCCCGGCCAGGGTCAAGTCTACAATGAAGATCCCGCCCATATGCCTTCTTCTCGGGGGAGGGGGGTCACTTTGTGAACATATTAGACAAAAAGCCTGCGACATAAATTAAAAAAAAAAGTATGGGCGTATTTTGTTCACTTTGCTTCAGAGTAAAAAACAAAGTAGGCTACACAGTTGCAAGACAACAGTAACCTGTCGTTCATAACTTACCTTTGCTTCCTTGCATCTGTTCCGTGTTCTTTTCGGGATTTGTTCTGTGCCATCCTCCAAGTACTTCTTGTACGGTCCCGAACGTTTTGCCATGATTTCGCTACAAAAATGTACCACGATCCTCCATTACGCTTCAAGTTTCTTCTCTCTGCCTTCTCATTTCCCAGCATTCATTTCGACACGGTAGTCTCGCGGTACTACACGTAGTGCGACCCAACTTCGCTGCATAGAGATCTCGCGATAGCTCATTCGCGCTCCTTCAAACGTTCGCGCGCTTGCAGGTGAAGGAAAAAAGAAAAGAAAAACGAGAGCTCGTCGACGAGATAGGTGTGTTAAAACCTTGATATGGCGTATGCTATTTATTACTTTAAAGACAAGGCTGTAGAGGTGGGACCAATACAATGGATGAAGGAGGACGACCAAAAACAACTGTCATCCAAACCTTTTAACGAGTGCCCTAATCTGGAGGATGGAGATGGCTGGTTGAACGTCAAGTGGACAGGCGGACGTGAGGGGAAAAAAGACGGCCAAAGGACGTTTCCAGCGAAGATTTTAATGATCAGCGGTCAGTATATGTGTGATTTATCTTTTATATATTTATTTAAGTAAAATACCTTTCCAGAAAAAAATATGTTACAACACCGCGTATTCGGCATATTACACGGTTTTTGTCAAGTCAATTGCACTTTTGGGCTGAAATCAAGGCCTTAAATGTCATTATAAAGCATTAAATTGCATTCAAACTGGCATAAATGTAGATTTCTGGGAAAATTATGACATTGCTCAATAATTTTTACTGTTTAAGTTAATCAAATATACCAATATGATTGTCTAAAGTTATATGTGTGAACAGTTTATCAAGTTTATGGTGACGTTTTCTTGCATGTGAAAAATTTGAGTTGACATATTCATTATTGTGCATTTTTGTGTCTCATTGCACTCTTTTAATGTTTCTCATAGACAATTACACTGACCTGTGTAAAAAGAGAGAGGACTTCATAAAAGGAGAAGATATCTGGAAAAGACCAAACGATAATGAGAAACGAAAGAGAACGGCCAACAGCAAGTGGATGGAGAAAGAGCAACCGAAAGGCATTCAAAACAGGTAAAACATTATTAAAAAAAAAAAAGTATGACTACATACAAAGCTCTATAACCGATTAATCATACACCTCATGTCATGAAAATGAAAAGTAAATCTTTCCTATATTCAAGTGATTTTTGAGTCTCTCATGTCATCTCTGTATGGTCTGAGACTGCACATGCAGCGTCTCCAGCAACATGGAGCTGCCTGTGGAGACCTCTGTAAATAATGCAGATCGACATACACAGCAGCCCGCATTGGCTGATGCCGATACACGTAAAAACTACAAAAATCGGCTGATAATATCGGCCGGTCACTCATACTTTCCAAATACTAACATGCAAAATATCTATTTGGCAGCAAAAGACAAAAAAAGCATCCTCATCCTGTCCTGCAAAAGAGGCTGCAAATCAAATGATTGAAGAGTTGAAGAAGGATCTCATGGAACAGCAAGCTTTGGAGGTAATTTGTATATTTTTTGTTTAATTTAGGAAATAATCTGGCAATCTATTGGGGCTGCTAGTAGTTTATATCGGCGACCTTGCTGTGCTTATCTTCGGCAGAGAAACGCTCGCTTGCTCAAGTTTGACCGGAAGACAGTCAGCAGCACATAAAGATGTGGAGTCCAAGCCACAACTTGATGCTGCAAAACTTGATGCCATTGTTGGTGAGTGTACTTAACTACTTTTAAATATCAAAATAAATTGTACTAACACGTTACACCGTTGCTTAGTTCTCCATTGTTGTTTTGATGCAGCACGGGAGGGAAAGGGTTAAGTCTGCAGAATCAGTAAGGAAAACTGCAGCAAAAAGCAAAAAAAGGTGTGAGGAATTCACCTGTGAGTAGCTACAAAAGCTTTCCACATAAAATCATGTGTTGGTAACTGTGTGTACAAGGAGCAGCGAGAACAGGAAGAAGTGACAGGAGACATGCAGACGTTATCCTAGAGCCACAATTTGAGAGCCACTGGTCTAAACCAGGAGGATCAAACTGCCATGTGTACTTCTGGAGGTCGTCAGGAAAATATCAATGATACAATATTAGGAGTTCACTAAAATAGTTGCACTTTTCTATTTTATTATTTGACTATTTATTAACGTATACACATATATATCAAAAGTACCAATGGATGGTTTTCTGATGGAAATCTCACGTTTCTTTCATTGCATACAAAATCTAAGACCATTTTAAGCATTTCAAAGTGCACTAACTTTAACTTTGTACATCCAGACATTTTGACTTGCTATAAAGAAAAGTGTTAAAAGATAGAAGTCTTGTCTAAAATTAATAAACCCTGCTGCTTGTTTTGCATATTTGACAATCGATACCTTTTTCCATCATGGGTGTACAGTTAAAGCATTATATGCGTACCTATTGTTAATTAATTACATCAAAATTAACTTATCTATTGTGATCAATCAAATTTTAAAAGTCTGCTTAATCTGATATTCAAAAAAATGATTCACAGCAGTATTATTAATTGAAGTATGAACTGTTAAGATTTTGTGGTGTCAGAGTTCACCTAACAGTACAAGTGTTAATTTCTTTGTGTGTGTGTGTGTGTGTGTGTGTTCACAGGGCATGCTCAGTCCAAGTTTCCATCTATGAGCGTTCCAGATGTGAGAAAAATAATAAGAAAGAAATGCAACAACGAAAACTTCAAAAAAGCATCAACAAGCAAGCAAGTAAATGCTTAAAACAGACAATTAAAACATGTTCAGAATAGTTTGTGTTCTCAAGTTTGTTTCCTCCTGTTGAACAAATCTGTTGTTATAATGTTCAATTTCTACAATTCTCTATATGTTGAATAAATGTAAACAAAATTGCTTTGCTGTTTTCTTAACTTTATTTTCTCAGCATAAAGGTGAAGTATCACGAAGTGGTGGACTTGAAATGTATTGGTAGTAATAGTAATACCAAGTTTAACTTTAAGTATACTGTAAAGTATACTTTCAAAGAGAGAAGTATACTCAATTTTATCAGAAGTACACTGGAAGTAAACTCAAAAGATTACTTTAAGTATACTTTTGGCATACTTTAAAGTATACTTGTAGTATACTACAAGTGGGCCAATTTAGTCCCAAGGAGTATACTTGTAAGTATCATTACTTTAAGTATACTGTAAAGTATACTTTCAAAGAGAAAAGTATACTCAATTATATCAGAAGTACACTACAAGTAAACTTGTATTATTACTTTAAGTATACTGTAAAGTATACTTTCAAAGAGAGAAGTATACTACAAGTAAACTTGTATTATTACTTTAAGTATACTGTAAAGTATACTTTCAAAGAGAGAAGTATACTACAAGTAAACTTAAAAGATTACTTTAAGTATACTGTAAAGTATACTTTCAAAGAGAGAAGTATACTACAAGTAAACTTAAAAGATTACTTTAAGTATACTGTAAAGTATACTTTCAAAGAGAGAAGTATACTACAAGTAAACTTAAAAGATTACTTTAAGTATACTGTAAAGTATACTTTCAAAGAGAGAAGTATACTACAAGTAAACTTAAAAGATTACTTTAAGTATACTGAAAAGTGTACTTTCAAAGATAAAAGTATACTCAATCATATCAGAAGTACACTACAAGTAAACTTAAAAGATTACTTTAAGTATACTTTTGGTATACTTTAAAGTATACTTGTAGTATACTACAAGTGGGCCAATTTAGTCCCAAGGAGTATACTTGTAAGTAAACTTCTAGTGCAAATATAAGTATACTTGGTAGAGTATACTATGTATACTTAAGTACACTTGATATTACATACTTGAAGTATACTTCTTTTTGGTAAGGGTCTGCAGCCACTTTCCTAGAGCACTGGTCTCTACAGCAATTTGGATGTGAGTATAACACATTCACTGCACTGGACAATTTGCTGGATAAGTTATGAAACTGCTGGAGGGGAATACCGCCACATGTTTGGATGTGGGGGTGGGGGGGTGGGGGGGTGGGGGGGGGGGGGTGTCAGCGTACATTCATCCGCATCTGCCCATTCCTTAAGAGAGAGATAAAGGAGAAGTGATCTGCTTCTGATTATAGGACACCAGTCACTTTTGGGGGCTTACATTTAGCTATTCAGTGCAGCATGAATTTATTAATCGACATCTGGACATATAAAGAAAAAAACAAAACAGAAAAGAGATGTTTAATCTTTAAAAAAAAAAAACTTCGCTGTAAATCTCCGCACATTTTGCTAAAGCCAAGGCAAATTTTATAATGGAGACATTATAAAGTGCAGAAAAGTTCCACAGGACCTGGTTTCAGTGATTCCATCAACGTTTTATGTATATTTAGATAAATAACAGAATGCTTCCTATACCAGTAAAAGTCAAATGCTTTTCATCTCCAAGAAAGATATTCTGTAAGACACCAGTGTCTATGCCAATTGTGTGCCACAGAGAATTAATGTAAATATTCTTCCATAATGTTTATTCAGTGTGTTGTCTGAGAACCAGCATCTCGACATTTTTGTTTCCTGGAAGTGGAAGAAAACATCTGGCTAAACGCTCCTGAGATGCTGGCTGATGGCAAAGCCAGAGAATGAGAGAGAGGAGTGCATCCCGTGTACATGCTTCCTCCTTGGAGACAACTGTGTTTGATGGAGAGAAGGAAGAGAGTTTGACCCACTGCTGCAAACACACTCAGAATTGCACAAACCTTGTTTGTAGGCATCACATAAAAAAAAAAAAAAAAAAAATAGTGGCGAGCAGTGCTCACAGATTTTCCATGTGGCTTTGACCTGTCTTAACATTACTCCTGCTTGGTGCGGTGTAACTGTTCACTGTAACTGTCTTTTATGTTGTTTTCAGGTTAAAAGACACCGTGAGCACCACCACCTGGGAGTAGCGGCAGGAACTGCTCCGTCTCCTAGTAGTGTCCCTCCTAAACTGCAAACCATATGGAGGGCCGCTCCAGTCAGGCTAAGCCGAGATTGTGGACCTCGAGAGGAGGATTCTGGGGGTGTGGGGGGGACCCACAGAGGCTTGACGGAGACATTTCTGTTCGATTTTAATGGTTTAGTCTGGATAGGGAATGGTTGAAGTGGGTGCCTGTTTGTTGGTGGAAAGAACAACATAAATGTTTTATGATATATACTACTAGAGCGCATACACCCTGATAAATATATTTCAGTAAAACTCTGCATCTGGAATTGATGCAAAAACTAAAGCTCTAATCTAAACGGAAAAAAAAGAACACTTTTAACATTTCTAAATCTCAGAATAAAACTCAGTCTCAAATAAAACAGGTTTTATTTGGGTAAGAAAGATTGAAAACAGTTGTAGCAGTTTTAGCATTTGTGTCAATAGCTCAAAATATGGAGACGTTATTGCAACACAATAAAAGCAAAGTTTGGTCTCAATTTCAAGCAGTGAATTCAGTGAAAGTCAGTGTTATCAGTCTGGCTTGGGTTATTTGTTGCAGACATTTGGTACAATGTAACATTTTGAAAGGTTTCTTTTTTTTTAAATACACAACGTTGAGAGCTCTTTATAGGCCCAAATGATGGGCTGGACGTGTAAAGAAAGACGCAAAGTTGACATTGTGGAAGCCAATCTAATGGGATGTACTGAGAATTGACACAGATTATCTATTAATGGTGTTTGTGTATATGAGATATCAGATGTATGTTCCATATCATGTAAAATACTGGAAGGTTTTAATGGCAATAGATTAATGTATTGTATGTATTGTAATGTATTCACACCTGAAAAGGTTTGGAGTATCTTTTATGATTGTGTCTATTTTAACTAAGTCGATATTGGCCTGTGTACTGCATGTTGTATCCCTTATTTACAAAAGATACAATGGAAGTTTAAATGCAAAGCCTTCAATGCTATCCCAAGAAACAAGTGAGATTAAAAAAAACATTCCCTACTATCTCTTTCCTCACAAAACTGAAATCTAAAATAGTATGTTTTATTGAAAACAAATATTTGCACTGCCCTACATTTAAAAAAAAAATACTTTCAATGACTCCTTCTCCCCTTCTTACCCCACGTCTTAAATCAGGAGATGCAATATTTGACTGGACTGTACACATATATAGACATCATAATGATGATTAATGCACCTACAAATTTTCCCTTCGTTTTGGTGAAAAGAAGTATACATGAACTATAAAGTGTCTACATTTTCAGTAAATTTAGGCTTTACAGACTTTAACAAGTTAAAGTCTTTGAAGTTCTTGTCTCCCATAGCGTTTAATAATCTTCAGACTAATGATGGCAAAGGTTTGCTGCTGCTCAGGATGCGTAATTTCTACTGACTTCAGCATTTATGTTTTTCATGAAATCTCCCTCACAAAATTGTTTTGATGCATATTCTTCTCCACTAAAGTCGCTTGCTGGCTTTCACTGCTGTGTCCTTGCTGTCTTGGTTTGGGATTCAGTGTTGTGTTGTGTCTGATAACACTATAAAAGTGCCCCATTAGACAAATTAGAAAAAGAAGAGGCTTTGATTAACACACTGAAGGTAAAGCTTTTGTGTGTGTAATTTTTGGACATGGTCAGCGACACTTCTATGTTAGACAATACATTTCTCCATTGCAAACACAGTGGTGATTATTCTCACCTCTTAACAAGAAGTTCATGTATTTGATTCCATGTTTTGTGAAGAGTTTCATGTTCTTCCTGTATGCCTGCATATGTTTTCTTTTGCACATGAGAGCAACTGGTCACTTTATCTTTTAGGTGTGATTGTGTGTGTGTGTGTGTGTGTGTGTGTGTGTGTGTGTGTGTGTGTGTGTGTGTGTGTGTGTGTGTGTGTGTGTGTGTGTGTGTGTGTGTGTGTGTGTGTGTGTGATTGTCTGCCCCTCTGTGTTTATTTGCCCTGCAATATAGTGGAAACCGGTGCATGTTGTACCCTGCCCTTACCTATAGCCAGCTGGGCTCCAACTATGAGCTGAATTTAATACAAGTATAAAATTAATAAAACATATAAAAAAGGTATGGATGGGTGAATATTTTTAGTCTAAACATACTTTCAACAGTTAAAATGATAGAACTTTCAGCAAAGCTGTTCTACTGTGAGGTGGAGTGCATTTAAATCACTCTCTTGATGGACTTGTTCTATTGCCAAAGTGAAGTGTCATAAACAAGCGATATGAGCTTCATCATTCTGGATGACAAATGTTGCCAAAACAGCAGAGCCTTGAGCTGCAACACCTGGAAGACTTGCATGTCAGCTAACAACTTGAACTGGAAACAGCATATCTCTTCCATTATTTCCTGGCATGATAGCAATGTGCGCGTGCGCTTGTGTGTAAGTGTACTTTGTGCTGCTCTTTCCACATGCACCCAACATTGCTAAATATACTGTACTGTCTGGCACCGCACCAGCAGCAGAGTAATCCAGTAGTCAAAATAGACAACAGGCATTGAAGAACACTGGCCAAAACCCCTATCCGTGATGTCACGACTAAGTAAGTGGTGAAATCCAACACCACCAGCTGGTAGGAGTTGTGATGGGGTGAATACGGGTCCCCTTGCATCAGTGCAAGTCAAGGCACATAGCAGAAACCACCGCCTGGAGGTAAAGACGCACAGAACGGTTGTGTTGGAGACTAAGAGGAGGAAGAAGAAGCAGGCTGATAATTCTCTGAATCCCTCACAGCAGACACTGCTGTGAACTCTCCAACCCGCACTTTTTTGTCCTTTCTTCTTCTCTCCAACCCGGTGCAAACAGTTGCGCGTCTCCACGTTGGATAGAAATAGCCTGATCGCTGCGCGCCGCAGAGCGCAGAGGATCTGCGGCTCAGGTTCGAGACAGTGGGAGAGATTCCCTTCTTTGAACCGCAATGCGATGAGGAAGCTCTGAGGTGGCACTACTTCTCGCCCTCCGTCCACTTCGCGCGTCCCTTGGCCGCTTCCCAAAGGGTTAGCCCATGTGCAGGTATCCCCGTGAGTGTGATTCTGTTTTCACCCAGATCTCTGCTGCCTGGACAAATGCATACAAATGCATTTAGGAGCTCAACGGACAAGGAGTGGACACGTTTCCGCGGCAGCAACGTAAGTGGACATTTGGTTCAATACTGTGTGCAGATGTCAGGAGGGAATTGTGCGCCTTTGCGCCGGTGGCGAAGCTGCTCCCGGAGCAGAGTTTCACTCGAAATGGCTTCAACTGTTTCTGTTGAGAGTTTTTAGCGTCTTTTCCTGACAGGGGCGCCAGTTTGCAGCTACAGGTCACCCCCCCCCCCTTTTTTTTCTTTTCTTTTCTTTTTGGGAACCAAATCTTCAGAGAAACTATGCAGTATTGGAAGACCCGAGTGGTCTACTTTGAGGTTTTTCTATTTTTATTGTTTGCTTCTCAAGATGCATCCATTTTGATTTTGTTTATAATCAGATTTAGTTCTGCAGCAATGGAATTCACACTGCTTTCCAGAAGTAATTTCCTCTGAAATTTTTGCATCTGGACGTTGGCAGTGCTGAAAATATTCCTGTCATATTCAGTTTTATACATGACAACTGATGTCTTGCTTATGAACTCACCATGTGAGCATGTAGCTTGGGATTTCTCCCATTATAATTTGGGTATAATATGGAACCACCTTGTTTTTATTTATCTTTCACGAACCTAAACATTGCAGCATGAAGAGAGACAGAGAAAGAGAGGCTATGAATGAGGATGTCTAGAAAGCTATGACACTTACAGAAAGTAATACATCATCATTATATTATAATCTGATTCAAGCAACTGTGTGCAGCCCGAATATCAGTGAGTGTATCAAACTGAAGTATCCGGGCTCTGAATGAGAAAAATCTATTGAACACCATTAAACCTAAACATTCCTCATGGAAGTGTGCATTATTGACCACCAGCATTGCAGGTTTTGTTGTCTTGCTAAATTCAGCTGGCTCTGCAAACATCAAAAAATGTGCACGTCTTCAGAGGGTATTTAACATGAAATATTATCATTTATTATCTTGTGTCAGAAGTGAGTCCAAGTTTTCTGCACTCTATTATGAATCCCTTCCAGATAAGATCCACACACGGAAAAAAAAAAGCTGAGATCACAAAGCATTCTGTTGTTTTCTGCTGATAGTGTTTGCTCAGTGAAAAACAAACCTGAGACTCTCAGAAATCCCCCCCCCCCCCCCCCCCCCCCCCACATCCTTGAGAGTGAAAATGAGAGCCTTATGGGAAAACTGAGTTGACAGAGAATAAACGTGGCCTCCCTTGATTTTGCAGACAGAGTTAGAGTGAATGCATCAGTGGTTAACTGGCTCCTCAGCTCCAGACAATCACCCACTGTTGTAGACGTTGCTGGCCATGTTTGAACTGTATAGCTGCAGAACTAAGAGCATGAACATGGGCTGATAATTCTTCTAATGGCTTGAAAATGCAAGCTTCTTAGTGTGAGGACACTTTGTGTGGGATGTCTTGCATATATATTTTTTTAGAATATTGTACAATGTACTGATGAATCTGTCTGGTTTGATTGGAAAGTTCAGGAATGGGTCTGTTGTCAAATCATGTCCATAATACTGTTGGCATTTTCCATCATATCACAAGATGACATTGGATTTGAGTGTTCGACTGCAGCATTCTGCAGATCATTGGGTTTTGTGTAATGATTGTTGTGCTCTTGTAAACCCGCTGAAGAGGTGCATACGTGTGTTTTCTGAATCAGCAGCTATCACGTGTGAGAATACATGCTTGATGAGTAGATGATCCTATTTAATCAATACACAAGAGATGATTCTCTTGTCATGTCATCTTTGCCTGAACAGATGATGTAGCTCTCCCCGGAGATTACTATCATATTTAATTATTATAATTACTTTAACATGGCGTAAAACCTAAGTTTTCTCTCTTCTGTAGAAAAAACAAACTCTTGGTAGTAGGTTGCATGTTTACAGGAGTCCCATCCTTTTGATTTATCAACCTAGAAAAACCATAATAATGAACTTGTATTGGTATCTATTGCGATGCGAGTGGTTTAATTTCTCCCTGCTGAGATGCTTTGACTTAAATATCTAAAAATGTGGCTGAATAGATTCCAACGCAAGAAAGAACCACTTGACATTTGGTTACTCGGTATAATCTAAAAACCTTATGGTGAAGGTTGTAACTGATAATTGGTGCTCAATGCTGAGAGGCCCATCACGTCAAAATGTGCCACTTTCCTTTTGTTTTTGTTCTTTTACAGCAAGATACTCACCTCCCCTACATCACTGGCTGTTGGGATTTTGGCCTGTCTCTGTGAGTGAGTGTATTAATCCCTCCCAACATCTGCAGGTCCCTCCACATCAGGAAAAGGGCAAACCAATAAAGACCTGTGGAAGTTTACTCACAGCCCTTTGTCTGCTCGCCGTCTTGTGGACTAAGTCAATCTTTACTCTGGTCTGCAGTGACCTCTTGACCCCTGAGCACCAATCGAGTGAGCTGCCAATATGTGCACAATGTCCAAGACAAAAAAAACACAGACAGACAGAACATACCAATGTTAAAGAAAATATGCTTAGATTCACATTTTTTTATTGCACAAGTGACCTGGAGTAGTTTGCAAATCATTCAGTGTCTTGAGCCCTGCCAAATTAAAGATTATAAATAAGCAAATGAGTCTTGGAAAGTTGCTGGGATGCAAATTTTGCTGATGACCATTTAGCAGAGGAGAAGACAACCTCACTTAGTTCCCCTATGAAGTCATTATGATCTGAATAAAATGGAAACACGGCCAGCAGGAACAGGTATTGGCAGTGGATGAGTTTAGTTTTTACCCACCCAAGAGCGTTTTATGTTGAGATTTTGGAAGCAAACCATGCAGGAACAAAACATCTGATTAGCCCCCCCAAAAAATGATCTGTTCATTGAGAGAGAGATACTTTCTGGGTTTCAGCATGATGAAATCCATGTGTTGTGTGTAATGTTGTGAGTTAACATCCGATGTTTGTACGATGCACAGAATTTTTCTGACGTCTCATGAGCCTCAATACTTCTTTCAAGCGTCATGTCATTTTTTTTTTTTGCCAAAGGGGCTTTAATCTTAGAGGTTAAGCAAATGTTTTAAGGTCAAGCTCTATTAAAAAAACCCCCAAAAAAGTTTCTGAATAATGACTCCACGTGGGAGCGCTGCATGCAGCTTCCTGATTTCCTGCTGGCTGATGCGAAACGTCAGTGTGCAGGAGGGTTGAAGCGAGACAGGTCAGTCAAGGTGACTCCCGTCAGGTTTGGTTAGAAGGTCCGACATGTCCTTACAAATCAGAGAACCTTTTTAGCCAAAAGCAAGGAAAAGAGGAGCAGCTGTTACTTTTGCAGTTTTTTTTAAAAAAAATTTTTTTACCTTAAACGTTCACCACAGCAAACCTGCTGGTAGCAGTTCATTCTGTGTAACACTATAGAAGATGTTGAACTTTACCTGTTATTTAGGAAGATTAACAGCTTTGTTGCGACTAACGGATTCGGTAAGAGGCCTGCGAAATTAGACATGTAAACATCGTACTGTGAATGCCACCGTTCACAAAACAAGCTGACAGACATCAGCGGTGGATGTGGGGAAATTGTTTCCCCTTTCCTTGTAAGGACTGTAAACGAACTCCAGTGAGTTAGTTTCTATTTGCCCAGTCTAATTGAGCACTTTGCCTCTCCGTTTGCCTCTCGGCCTTTTCCTCACTTGAATGGACCATTGTTAGGGATCCAAGCTAATTTTTAAGGGGAGAAAGGCAAGATCTGTTGGCGCGGGAGTGATTCATTGCTGAGGGGAGTTTTAAGTTGTGATTATTTATAGTCTTGACATGACACCCACTCCCCACATAGTGGTATTTCCCTTAGTCAACACAGCCCTGTTTGGGGAGCTTTGTCTTGTGTTCAGCAGTCTCTTCCATTAACTGCTTGGACTGAGAAACATGTCTTGGCGGACTGTCGCTTATGCACTGAATTACTTCAAGATCTAATAAAGAAATGGTTGAAAAAAAAAGTTAATCTACATTAATTTATGCTGACAATAGATTTACTATTTTCACTTGGTTTGTTTTGTTTAGTTGAAAAATAAAGCGGTTGTATTATTTAGGAATCTGTGAAATGGTTGGGTCAAAGTGTTGGAAAATTCCCACCTCTTACCATAGATGTGGTGAGGCGGTGACCTGAGTCTGTTTGGTGTCCGAGCCTGTGGGATGCTTTAAATAGCCCACAACAGGGAGACCGAGAGAGAGAGACTGAGAAAAAAAAAAAAAAAAAAGCAAAAGTTGTCTGAATCAGCATCAGATGGCCCCACACACTCCAATTGGGAATGTTAAGCTATATTTAGTTTTGTTTCTTTTTTGTCTTCCCTTTGGTCTACTTTTAAAAGCTGCCAACTTCTAAGGAGAACCAGCTCCTTATTGGCCTTATATCAGTTTTATTCCCTCTATACAAATGAATGATTGTATTCATACAGTATCCCCCCCCCCCCCCCCCCCCCCCCCCTTCCACCTGACTCATTTCCCTGTATCAGTTTTTCCCGTTTCACGGCTGAGGAATGTCGCACCAATTTCCCGATGGGGAACAGGTGACAGACACCATTCAGGGTGTTTCAATTTAGTCCCAGCTGTTTTCTTTTCTGTTTCACCCATTATTTTATTCCTCATTTTCCTCCTCTCTTCTGCCTTTCATTATATTTTTCCTCCAGTCTGCAGGGCCTTGTTGCTCGGGGAAAACAAATATGACTGCCTGTCTGAGATAGGCTGTCAAAAACACAGGCCTACAAAACATTTTTGAAGTTCATCCCCTCCTCCAGTTCAGTTAATCTGATGCTCAGAGGCCAGAGAAAGATGCTTGTGAGACATTGGGACGTCTATCATGTTGCGTGGAGCTATCACCCTGCACATAACATCATCTGAGGGTTCAAGGTGTGACAGCGCCCTTTGATTGATAGCGGGTTTTTTTTTTTTTAGTCTCACACAGCTGCATATTAAAATAGCAGGACTACTGTCTCCTGTGCTCTGCTGCAGCCACCAAACCATGCGAGTGTTGAAAAATTATGACACAAGTCACTAGAACTACTTCAAGTGGTGGAAGCAGCTGCTGCCCTGTACAAGGCTGGTGATATGATTGATTTGGCCTGAATATGCTGAGTATGCTTTGAAGTTTTTGTGTAGATGATGAAGTACTGTGAAGTATGCTGCAGAGTACACGTATAAGTAGTTCGTAGTTTGTTTTCACCTGAAAGCGAGAACATTTTTGGAAAAGTTTCTCCTAAAAACATTCACCCTCAGTCCAATCTGCATTAATCTGGCACTGTTTTCATTGAATGGAATTGTCTCTAATTTCAACATTTCACAAAGCGAATGGGCAATTAAAGTCAATCTTGCATCATATGATGAAGGACAACATTATGGACAATGGCAGTTGAAAACAAGGAGGCCACAGCATCATCTAGATATGTAAATAATTAGGAGTTGTTTCAAATAAAGTAAACTGTGTCACTGACTTCCTACCATCACTCCATGACTAAGATAAATATAGCACAATTAAAAAAACAACAACCGTGCGTTTGGATAAGTGTAACACACTGCACTCATCTACATTAAATGGCATTTACTGTAAGACACATGGGCACAATACAAGAAACAGAAATATCACACATCTAATGTTATCTTCTCAGCACCACATATCCTTTCATTTGCAAATGCATAGAACATAAATAATGTTATTTGCATCTGCAAAAAAAAAAAAAATCATATAAGCTGTGGAAAAATGCCTTTGGCCTTTCTCTGATCCTGCAAAGAACTGGATGTCCTTCCTCTGTAGCTGTATGGCGGGCAGTGCCACCTAGAGGCAGGGTCAGTCAGGGTCAAATCAGTGCAGCTGCATACATTTATGCAACATGCAGTAACACTGGTATGCATGAACCTACTGAATCTCACTTTGACATTAAGAGTGTTTTGAGTGAGAAATTCAACTGTGAGAAATATGTTTTTTCAAAGTTTTTCTAAAGGCTTTATTCTTTTTGGTCTGTTTCTTCATGACCATCTTCAAAGGTGCTCATAAAATATGTTTGCGCTTTGCAAACAAATACCTTATTTTTGCAGCTTGACCACTACTTTCGTGTGGACAGTGTTTGTGGCTTTCAGATTCTAAAGGCACATTTTATACTTCAAGACCTTTGGGAATGATGAGCCATGCCTTTACATCTTGGGAAAAAAAAATCCTTAAAGACAAGGGGAAACACTTGTTTCTGTAAACTTTAGCTGGGGCTTTTCCCTCTTTGTGGTCATAGCTTTGTTGAGGCACGCTTTCATGGACTGCATTAAATTGTTATTAACTGACTTTGCCTTTGAGACAAAATCCATCATAGTCTGGAAACAATAAAACATGACACAGAAATGCTCTCTGCTTGGCTTTTTCACTACATTTCAGGACATAAAAATGTCAAAGTCAAATGCCTTCATAAACACAGAAGTCAGGTTGCCTTTTAAAGGGCTCCAGGTTTCCCCTTTAAATGCCCTAACTACTGGTTTTAGCCATTAGGGCTGCAGATGATGATGTTTAACGAAAATGGCCATTCTTAAAATCTGACTCACTTTTTTAATAGTTGTGAATTAAAGTTAAAAGCTTTATGGATGCTTTAAAAAGTAATTAATTGATTCTTCTGTGCTTCATGGTATTTTCATACCCATTTATGACAATACTTTATGTAATTCTAACCAGGCGTGCCTAAAAATACCATGTTGTTAATATGCAAATCAAATGTTGTTAACCTTTTAACTAAAAAAAACAAAAACAAACAATTTCTTGTGGTCATGAAAGACCTTTGATATTTCATCATTACTGCATTACTAAGGTGTTTTCCACTTTGTCTTGTTTCACCTCTATATGATGACATGCGCTTTTTCCCATGAAGGAAATAGAATACACAGTAGATGGTCTTTTCACAGATAGTGCTCATTGGCAACAGATGTATGATTTTATTCATAGACTGGTAATTGTTTGGGAGTTTGACAAGATTTGGAAACTTCTGCATTTCTTCCTGTGTCTTTCCACTTCTTTAACCTCCATCTTTTATATTGTCAGGGTACAGGCTGGAGAGGTCATCAGTTCTATATCGGACTAACACAGACAGGAAATTGTCATAATAATGAATAATAATGAATAAACTTAAGAATGACAAATTTTAATTGATCCTCACAACACATGCAAAATTAATCTCTACATTAAGATTGATTGCATAGAGACACAGTATAAAGTATAATGCATTAAGATGAATGCTTTATTTAGGATTCCTAGCTGTGTACAGACTCAACAAACGATACACCTTAAAAAGATCACAAACTAACAAAGACACTATTATTTATGTAATTTTAGCCATATGCACATGTGTACTACATTGAAGATTCCTGAATATACTTTTTCACTAAAATGAACCTGTTTCCTTTTCAATGAATTGTTTCTGAGTAGCTGTAGTGGGAGTATTTAATTTTTACATCAGTTGTTGTAGTGTGTAGAACCTAATGGGAAGAACCTAATAACCAAGATACCAACTAATGACATAAACAATTATTAGTTGTTTAGTGCACCCATGTATGTCCCATCATGGCCAAATCACTTCTGACTTCTTGAATCTCCATCTCGATGACTTCGTGAGAAAAAATGTTGTCTGTTTGAACTCCTGCTTTCAGAAAAACAACCTTCTAAGTAGGATGCATGTTTGATCGTGAACAACTGAGTTTCCTGTTGGATTTTAGTCATGTTTTCCATTTGTCTCCTCTATTACTCACCTGAGACAGAACCTCAACTGGAGGTTTTCTGTACAAGTGATTTAGCATTTGGCTGGAAGATTTGCTCATCTGTACGCTGTGATTACACTCCTCGGCGTTCAATCACTGTGTAGGCAGGGAACATGCCATTTTAAATTGTGCACCCTGTGTCAATGCTTGCCATTTTTAGTGTTGCTCATTACAGTTATTTCCTCTCCTTATGTAACACAACTATTTTGTACAAACTTAAACTTTTACTAAAAACACCTGGTTATTATGTTGCATTATGATCCTGGACTGGAACACTTATATAAACCATATCACCAGAAATGTTGGTGTGTATTTTTTTTCTTGCATACAATACACAGGGTTGAGTTAAGTTCCTTAGACCTGCATTAGCTTTTGTGATGGCCTGAAATGTGTTATTCAACAGCATTTAAAGCTAAATAAATTTTGCCCGACGCAATCAATTATTCTTCCACTCTTCCATGTCTTGCATGTATTTATTTAACAGTCTCACTGTCAAACCTTTCTAATTGCCCTGATTTTTCCTTTGTTTGCCTCTTCAGGTGGAACTTTCTCCTGCTCCTGTCAGTATGCTCAGCAGTGCTCAATGGAGAAGAAGACTACTTAACTCAAGGTGAATAGCCAAATTCTAATGCATTACTTACTGAATGTTTCGCTTTGCCTTAATCATTTGGTGGGAGAGCCTCTCGAAACACAAAAACATTTAAGTGAGCTTCAGGTACTCGGCTATACAGCTATTAATTATAGATGATAAGGTACAAAGATATATAGGAATGTTGTATTGGCGTTGACACAAAACTTGAGTTAAAACTGATTGATGAACCTCTTCTTCAGATCAGGTTTGAGAAAAACCAAAAACATTTTGCAGGGTGAGATCCATACAGTTAAGATAAAAGTAAATATCTGTGCATATAAAGAGAATTAGTGACTTGACTGCAAACTGGAGCTCCCCTTCCTTGCAGTTTGTCATTTTTACCGTTTCTCCCAGCATGTCTGTTCTTGCCCTCTTTACATGCATAAACAGCCTCTGAACCTTTGTTGGCTCTCTTTTTACCTGTCTCATTCTGGTCCATTGGAGAGGACTGTAAACATGTCAGCTGCAGACATAATACAAGACCCATGGTTAAAAGAGCAATACGTTAAGGTACACCAATCAGCCAGAAAAATAGAAAGAGAAAAATGTCACATATGGCTGAGTATGTTTTACCAGCTGTTATTCAGCAGGACAGATGCTGTTGATAATGTGATAAACATCTTTATCCTTAAGAAAGCCACATGAATGAGAGGAAACAAGGTGAGAAGAGCAGAAGCAAGGACATGGTCTCACATATTTTATTTGCTGGACGTGCTAGCTTCATCATAGCAATTTGATAATCATCATCACAATGTAAATATACTTAATACATAATTGCTTTCATTGAAAGATCTGCTGTTAAAAGGGATTAAGGGGGAAAAAAATAACCTCAACGGATTTAAATTTTGTGCATTGATCTTTCCTAGAAATGCCACATTATGTACTCAGACACCATTAAAGCAGTATTGAACAGTGCCCCCCTGCAAGGAGACAGTAAACTGCCGTAGGGGGTCTCTTCTTCTCTCGCATCGTGCATTGTCATCTCCTCGTGTATCTCTAGATGGTGAGCTCACCGTACAGAATAAATCCATCACAATGAGGGGAGGAGGAATGCACACAGAGTGCTGGAGCAGCTTGTCTTAACATATGAGACAGGTTAATTGGAATCTGGGTTGATGTTACCGCAGGCAAAGAATGTCAAGGACATCTCAGAGCGTGCTCAGATCAGCTGCAGCTTGATGTTTCTCTATGAGGATGAGCGAGGAAGGTTTGTAAAGTAAAAAAAAACAAAAAAACAACAACAACCTGTGAAACGTGATTCAGAACAATACACAGTTCTCATTTAAATTAGTTTATTACACATTGATTTGATTGATCGATCATTGAAAATCCAATTCCCAGTGGGAATAAAGAAAATGTTAAGATTCAAAAACTGGAAATAAAAGAAATAAAGACTTTATATGCCATTTAAAATAAAATTAAATCTATTGAAAATGGCACTTGATTAACAATATTTTGCTGAAAAATCACCTGATTTGGAATAAATTAATAACCTACTGCGCACAATTTAAAGACCTTTCCACATACAAGTGAATACTATTCAATATCTGCAATGTCTTCCTAAAAATTTTTTTTTCTAAATGTGACCCCCGATATGCATCTTGTACAGTTGAAAGGGGACACTGGAATTAGATTGATGTGCCAAAGCATACTTTTCTTATTATTCTTTCATATTTTCAAGTTAAACGCATCGGTGCATCAGAACTGACAGGGAGGATGTCATGCTTAATCAAATGCTAAGGGGCAAAGCAAAACTGCAGCCCCTTTCTCAAAGTTTACTGGAACAATTTTGTATTGTTTTTAATTGTCATGTCTTTACAGACTTTACTTTAGATACACTGCACAAATCATGAAATGCAATCAATTGTCCAAAAAAGGAATAAAGAATTAATCCATTAATCACTTTTATGTGTCAGGAAGCACATTACAAATGAGATATATTAGATGTACATTGAAGTCAATACAAACTTAGAGAAACCTATGATGCCACACCACATATGAGGCAGTAGTTTGCTCATAGTATATAGATAGATATCTCCGAGAATTGATTTTGACATTTTTGTCTATCAGTCGTGGCCATCTTTTGTACATGTGGCATATTATCCGCAGTTGTTGGGTCGGCTGCTCCTCCAGGGAGCCAGCATTGATCAAAGGGGGAACATATTTATCTGTTTCAGGCAGATGCGTTGTACGTGTTCATGTGATTTTGTATTTTGAATCAGCACAAGTCCTGCAAAATGTTGTCATCACTGACAAATAGTGAAGAATCGAAGAACTGAAATCTTCCTCTTTGACCGATCATATTAATTCACGAAACATGTGTTACAGTTAGAAAAGGAGACAAATGATGTGACATGCTCTTGTTTGAAAAAGGTCGTCTGTAATGGCAACAGAACAGCGTCCCCAGGATGTGAGTAAGAGAAAGGCAGCTGCAGCCCAGATGAGGATCAGACTATACTGGGATACAGGAAATCAGTCCACACAGGCTTTTTGAATCAATCTGCCACCAGAGATTCATGCGAGCAGCGGTCCTGTAAGGGCCCCTTTTTTTTTTTTGTCTGGCTGCAGGTAATTTTTTTTAAAAACAGAATTTATGTAGGCTCTGCTGATGAAATGGGCTCAGTTGGACAAAATCACTCAAACATTACTCAGAGACCAAGGATATTCTGTGTGGCTTTGGCTTTTTGTAAAGATCAAAAGACAAACATTTAGCCAAGAGGGCAATGTGTCACATATGTCATGTTTCAGTCTTCAGTCAAGACTTGAAGGGAAAAGTGAAAACAACAATATAAGTTATGTAATAATATGAACGGCAATGACAATACTTGACATGCTAAAACTGTAAATGTCAAGTGCAATGCAGTTTTGTGTGTGTGTGTGTGTGTGTGTGTGAAAGAGGATAAAAATGGATACAACGTTGAGTGGATTTGTTGCCATATGTGTGTATGCTGCCGGCCAAAGACTGCAGCAATTTGGAGGACGATGTAAATGGGAGGAGTGTGTGGGAGTGGGTCTGCACGTGTGCAGGTGTGCATGTGTTTCATATTGAATGGACATCATGGTCAAAGTATGGTAGTTTTATCAATATTCTCGTCAGCTAATGTTTTTTTGTGGGTTCTTCAGTTTTCAGATTATTCAAATGCAAAATCAAGTTTAAGATTAAAGTAGTGGCTTTAATTGAATAAAACAAAAAACATTAACACATCTCGATTTCTCACTAATTCCCTTACTTCTTTGTGCATGCAGGCCTGTAAATCTGATTTATTTTATTTTACACATCCACATGGGGAAAAAAAAGTCTTGGATAAATAAACATACTTGCAGCAGTGAAAGGTTGATGAAGTGTCACTTCTTGAATGAAGATGTGATTAATGTCTTGTTTAATGAAATGGAAATACTCAACACAGCTGCTGCTCAGGCCATAGACATTGCCAACAGGACAAGAATAGGTGTTTTGACAACAATACGTTTGATTCTATGTACACAAGTAGTCAGAAAGAATTCCGACTGAAAATTGTAAACCAGAATTTATTTTTATATATTGCGTTTCTTGAGTGTATCCAAGTGCAGCAGTTTCAGTTATGAATTATCGAATTACTACAACCAAAGCTTTTATCTTTGTGGTTACTATTACACTAAACTCTTGTTTACTGAAGGAGGAGTATGTCAATGATACTGAGACAGCTCATTCCTCCGGCTTCCAGTGTTTTACTTGTCCATTATGTAACATTGAGGTAAGGATGTGTCCACTGTAGCTGTTTGGTATTCAAAGCCTGGATTAAACTTTAGCTCCACTTTATGAGTCTGTCTGCATGTTTTTCTGCTGCTTCCTCCCACTTCAGTTCATAAATCATGGTTTTTGAAGAACATCTGTTATGTTCAGTTCTGCATGACTGCCGGAATATGTTTCACACTCATAGGAGTGAAAAAAGTGGACTTTAATAACGACTAAAGATTTGTCGAAAACACATGAACGGAAATACACCAAAATAACCTCAGTGATCCTCTATTTGTATCAGAGCCAACTGATTCAACTTCAACTGAACTTAACGAGTGAATCGGCCATTAAATTGACGGCTCAGCTGGTGTGTCACAGAAACACTGCAATACAGTTCAGAGCCAATTAAATGTACAGCAGGTTACTTTTTCAACTAAGATACTTTTTTTTTTTATCTATGGGCCTGCTCCACTAAAGAGTTGCACATATAAAAATGGGCACAAATGTGAATATTCCCAGATGTGAGAAGTTTATGCTTTCAGATTCATGAGCATATATAATATTTCACAGGTAACGGATGTGGGTTGCGCTGCGGTTTGTGTCTGACAAAGTGTGTTTGACTTCATGAGTTCATATTTGTCAGAGCAATTTTATATGTAGTTGCCATATTCGTGCTTAATTATATTCATATTCAAGTTCTATCTTATTTCTGTGTATTCTCTCTTAGCAGCGCCTCTCAGGCGCTGCTCACTAATCACATGTTCTGAGCAGGTCAACCTGACCGAGGCTGATAAACAAGATGAGCCACGTCTTCCACACAGCTGCCATCTCGACGTCCCATGCGCGGGATGTCCTTTGATTGTATTCATAGTTGATAAACTGTTAAAACTCACAGAATGTTTTGTTACTATGATGTGTATCCTGTAAACCCTCCCCTTTGTTTAATGAAATAAAACCGCAGGAGAAATGGTCTGAAGCTCAGAGTGGGTAGGAGGTGTAATCTGAACACGCTCCTAGGCCATTCTCCTCGCGAGTAACCAAAGCTCATTCGTGTTGTCTTCTTCTTTCTTGCAGATTTAATAAATGTCTGTAGCCTAAACCTGACAATATTGAACATTGGATGCGTGTTCCAGATTGCTCAAAATACTGGAACGAGTGTATGCGAGGGAATTAATACACATAACACAATGAAATTGCATCTGAAAACATTTGTGATGTTTATTATTGCACCTGTTTTTGGCACAACTGAAGAGGTTGTGCAAACTGGCTTAGTCTTTAGCAGAGATTATGCTGTTATTGTGGCGAGAGACTTTCCCTCATTTTGCTCACCACAACTTTTGCTTGACAATTCTGATATAACACATTTTCCATGTTTTACCTCAAATTTGACCATCTCTGGAATTGTGCTGTGTTTTTTTCCCCACCATTTCCCACACTGTTGAGCTTCATTGTTGTTGCTGCCACTCCAGGGTGATACCATCAATCCAATATATTGTTTCCAACTAGTTCTTGTGTAATCAGTGACTAAAACTTGCAAAATCCTCATTTAAACATTCATAAATTTACTCTGAATAAGTCTCCCGATTTGCACATTTCTTTTCTAAGTGAAACGCATAAGACTAATGCTTATACACTTTAGAAACATTGCTTTAAAACAGTCCTTCTCTTCACAACAAAACTTGATTTTTCTGTGCTAGAAGGTGCATAAACTGTATGACATTAACAAAATGTCTGTCTTTTTGAGAGCATTTCTGTTGCTGTGCAGCACAAGCTTGATCATTTGATAGTTCTCATAAAGGAAACCTTTAAAAAAAAAGGCCATTGTAAATTTCACTTGTGAGAAAAACATTGCTTACCTGCTTTGTGATCTGGTGTTTTAATATTAACCTCATGCATGTGTCCTCTTGTCCTTCAGGAGTGGATATTCTTCATCGACTGGGGCTTACAGCTCAAAGCAGCGCACACAATCCTCACGAGAGGACCGGCTCACCTCCTACCGCTCACACCGATGTTCCCCCGCCTGTGGATGCTGTTTCTGGACATGGGGTGCTGCTCGACTCAAACTCCCTCTATGAGGCTCCAGCGAGCAGTTTGTTCCCACCCGACTTCGGCGAGGAGTTTTCCGTTGTGGTCAGCCTAAGCTCCTGGCGAGCAAACAATGCTTTTCTTTTCACCGTTAAAGATGGCAGGGACAGGCTGCGTTTTGGCATTCAGCTGCTACCACGTCGCGTGGTGGTGTATACTGCCGAGAAAGCTTCTATCTACTTCAATTACAATTGGCAGGATGGGCACCAACACCCTTTTGCCGTATCCGTTCGCGCACGTTCAGTGTCTTTCTTTGCGGACTGCGGAGCCGTGCATCAGCGGGAGCAGACGCTGGGGAGATCTCAAACACTGGGGGAATCTGGGGGCCTTTTCTCTCTTGGGAGGATGAACTCCAAGTCGGCGCCTTTCATTGGCCGAGTCTGCCAACTAGATATCTATCCTTCGGCCCATGCTGCTACACACTACTGCAGCTATCTTAAAAAACAGTGCCGGCTGGCCGACACTGAACGATTGCCTTCACCACGCTCTGGTTTGGATATTGAGGCCAACGACCCCCCTTCTAGCCATTCGACAATGTCCCCACCCGGAGTAGCAGCTACCCATCACACACCTGTTAAATCCACGAGAGCCTTTTCTCAAGGTAGTATTGAAACACAATATTCAACACTGAGCCCGCCAATGCAACCTCATCTGGGGGACCAGGACTATATTTCCACATTGGATCCCCTAACCCACCTTGCCGCATCCTCACTTCGACCTGAACTCTCGACCCTAAGTACCCCGAGTACGCAGTCAGTTCTGGATCTTGCTAATAGCCCACCCATCACCACTAGCAATGATATGTTGACAAAAGACAGGCGGCCCCAGGGGGACACTGACCACTCTGAGAACAGTACCGAGAAAGAGAGCAGCTCTGGGAGTCAGCAGACACCTGATGTCACCCCAGGCCTGATTTCCCCAGTCAGGCAAAGCCGAGTGAAGGAAGGACTCAGGAACAACTCCAATACCAGCTTCACGGACTCTCGCTCGGGCCCTCACGTCCCGGAGACTCGAGTGAGAGCCAACGGCACCACTTTGTACAGGGAGAATCAGGTTGACACTTCAGAAGAGCATGATTTAGAAGGCAGCTATGAGAATGTAGACATCGGAGGATACGATTATGGATATGAGGATCCAGACTTCTTCTACGACTACGACGATGGTTTCCGTGGCCCCAAAGGAGAGCCGGGTCCTCCGGTAAGTCACTGAATGCATGAATAACAAGTGGAGCCCTGAAGGGCTTTATCGTGTAGAGATGCAAGTCAGTGCATTGGTAATCAGACCTAGTTTATAGTCGCTATGCTGTGGATGTTTTGTCAAATTTGGCTTTCACACATATGCTCAGGTTCTATGAAAAAATGTTTTGGCAGTTGGTGTGCGTTAGTGCTTTAAAGGTGGCGACATGTCCAAGCACTGTTCTTTATCTGCAAGTTGTTAAAACAACACGTCATTCTCTCATTGAATAGCTGCCAGCCACATATGGGAGAGTGGAAAGCTCTTCTCCGGTTTGGGGATATACCCTGGCCTTTTCTTTCGATCTGAAGATGAGAGCTTTCACTCTGAACATACTTTTACAGTTTACAAGTATTGCTTATGTTTCCATGAGTGAGATATGTCAGGTTCTTTTTTTCTCCCTCTGATGTGTTTAAACTGAAGAGTCGATATAATGATGTAAGATGTCTGGACTCCTCTTCTAGTTTCCATGGTGCTTATTCAGTTTTCAAGTATCTGCAGGACTGTTATAGGGACACGGTTACGCCTGCATTGAGTTATTGCTTTTTTAATGTTCTCATCCCAAAGCCTGCCACACTGCAGTCTGTTTAAATACATCACAGTTTGGCAAAAAAGAACAACTGTGTCTGTTAATTTAGAATGCCATTTTGAACCATCTGTATGTATTAACTAATTTGACCAGTTAGCTGCTTCCATGATTCAAATCTGGGGTCAAATTGGTCCATTTCAAAGTTTCTCCTTGTCAGAAATTGTTCTATCATCACAATTTATATTTTACGTTCGTTTAAACAAATGTGACTTGACCCAGCACAATAGAGAAAGTGTTTCAGAAAACAGGACTGACTCTAGCTGAACTTTAAAACTGTGCTCCGTGACTTCTCAATAAAACACAGAGGGGGACATCTAATTTTTCAACATCTAACTCAGCATTCCTGACAGCAACATCAACATTGTCCAAGTTGAAGTTATTAACTTGTATTCATGGGATCCATGATGCATTAGCAGCCTCAATAAATGCTATCTTGCCTTTTTGCCCTTTTCTTCTCCCAAGTTCATAAATCCTTTTGTCTGAAGAACGATATAACGTGTGGAACACAGAGTATTTTCGTTCAGCTAACAGGTTTAACTTAATAGTCAATCTGGTATTAGACTGACCTACATTGTGCTCACAACATAGGAAACCTTCCACATTAATACTGAAATTAGGGATGCACCGAACCACGTTTTTTCACTTACGATCTGATCCCGATACCTGAATTTGGATATGTACCGATACTCATATGATTCCGATACCAGAGCTTTATGGTTTAATATTATTATTATTATTATTATTATTATTATTATTATTATTATTATTATTATTATTATTATTATTATCATTATTATTATTATCATTATTGTTAATTCTATGAGACTGTAATAAACTCCTCTCTACAGTAAAGTATGAAATATAAAAATGTATTCATATATTCTCCCAAAAGGCACCTTGAGGTTAGTATAAGGTCAGAAAAGGAAACGGTAAAATGTTTTTTGTTCACTTTCGATAATGGGAGGGTTTGCCTGGCGTCATCATCATCATCATCATCTCATAATTAACTTATATCTTTAAAACCTCAGAATCACTTTATTAATCCCTGGGGAAATTCTTAGCAAACACATGTGTCTATTGGATTATCTTCAAATACTTATTCAAAATACAAAATGTTCCTCACAGTCCTTCACTGACATCTTTGTGTTTGTGGTATCACAAATAATAAAATAAAAGTATTTTTATGCTTTCCATACAATTCACTTTAATGTTTAAATATGTACTGTATTTCTTGGCCCATTCACTCTTTCAGCAAGATTGACAGAGTGTAGGTGCTTTGGTGGGTTTTTAAAAGCACTAAAGTAAAAGAAAATGAATTTAACTATTTTCTGGAAATACATAATCTTAGGATTTTCCTCACTTGGTCAAAGAATCAGTATCATATTGGTAACAGTGACCTATGGCTTTACTTGTTATTGTACTGGTAGTTATGGGCCAATTCTTATACAGCTGGTTGACAAGATCTTTTTCTAAATGTTGGAGGTTCAATCTCCGATCTTCCTCTGCACATGTGTCAAAGCACCCATTCTCAAGACACTGAACTACAAATTGCACCCTATGGAGGTCAAGTGCCTTGCATAGCAGCCATCAACATTGGTGTGTGCATGTGTGTGTGGATGCGACTGAAAGTGTAAAGCACTTTGAGATGCGAAAGCGGTAAGAATGTGATATTTAAGTGTTTATTAAGCATTTATCATTCATCACACAATAAATTATGGAATTGAAACTCTAAACTATTGAGAAGGAGAACTGAATATTGGGTATCAGACAATCATACCTCCAAATATTGATCAGCTCCTTGATCTGCAATTATTGTCTCTATTGCTTCACACATAATGCAGTTTGACTAGAATCGGGTAACAGTGCATGGGGTGATTTGATTATTTGATAAGTTAATATGACACAGGGTAAAAATGACTCATTCTTCCCTGGGATTTGAAGATTTGACCTCTGTCTTTTGAACATGAAACATGTGAATATTATCATTCTTCTGCATGACTGCTTTGGCGTGTTTCGGCCCTGCTGTTGTGGCGAAGGCGGTGGTGTGCTCACAGTTTCCATGTGTCTGTGTGGGAGTCCAGAGGAACAAACAGATGTTTCTTTATTCATGTCCCCCCCCCTGTGCCTGTATACTACGCTGTCAGGGGATAGAGATGCTCCAGAGCATCCCAGCATATTCTTCAGCAAATATCAAAGTGTTTCTTGGTGGGGATGGGGATCTTAATGGTATTTTGATAATGGAAATTGTAACTCAATAGTGTAGACTTTAGTCCACCTCTCTCCTCGTGTGATATGATATAATAAAAACACAGATCCAACTATTAGTGTCTGTTTTTGGAATTTATCATGTGTCCTAATATCCTCTTCGTGCACTAAAGTTTTATCTGGATACTCCAGTTTCCTGAAAAGTTTAATTGTTCATTCTTGCAACGAGGAACTTGGAAAGTCAACAGAAAAGTTGCATTTTCCAGTTGTGAGTCAAATGGCCAACACGTCATACCCACAAAGATCTGAAGATAAATGACTCTAATGTCACTCATGTCATTGACCTATACATAACAAATATGAATTTATCAAGAGACTCTATCAATTCATCTATCCTCTATCCAACTTAGAGCCTGGAGCAACTTGGAGCGGTGCCAATCCATCACAGGACAAATGCAGAGGCGCACTCACCCACACCACAGGGAAATAGAAAGTCACTAACTATCTTTAAAGGCATGTTAAAGATAGATAGATGCACAGGTAGAACATGCAGACTCCACACAGGATGCTTCCCCCGTGGAGTTCTTGCTATGAGATAAGAGTGCTAACAATGTGTAGCATCAATGGATTCTACAAATATTAGAAACAGTGCGGTTTATTGTAGTTTGCTGACTTGATTGAGCTGATTGGCTGAAATCCTATGTAAAGTATGATCATGTTGCATGTTTACACAAATAGATTGCAATTTCACTTTATGTACATTTCACAGGTGATCAACTAAAATGAACACCGTGATTGACATCATGGGCACACTGGAGTATTCAGATGAGGGTTTTGCATGTTTTCTGATCTGTTGACATGAGACTGATTTGCTGGAAAAGGTATAATTTTCACTATGTTTGGTTGAGTGTGGCACGGAGTGATTGGACTGGCCAGCCCCCATGAACACAGAATGAAATCTGATACTTGAATGGAATCAATGAAGTTCTCAAACAAGTGTTAATGTAAACAGGTCTGTTTGTTTTTTTTTTAAGGATGTTCTCTGTATTGATTTGTATTTTATCTCTAGTATTTGTGAACAACTTGTAAATTGTTTCTAGACTGCTAAAGTGGTAAAATTGCATGTTTTAAGAAGAGTGCTCTGACCTTTTATTAGCCTACTCAGCATCTCATTTCAACAATGATTAACTTTGCTTTAAACAGTGTCAGTGATTTATTTTTGCTCCGTTTCCTTGATGATTGTATTTGAAAGCCTTTTTGAAATGCTTCCATTGTCTCATCATTCTCGCTCGAGATCAGAACAGACACGCCAGTGCATTTTTTCTTTTTAGGATCCCTTCAGATAAACTTTGGCAGCCGACCACTTGAGAGACACCTTGTAAAATGTTTATGTGGAAATTTTCTGAAGAGGAGGCCTGGTTTTGTCAAAGTACAATTGAAGTTTTGGGCATTTACCAATGGGGTTGAAATAAACAGAAATATATTTTATTTACTCCCCCTATCTTTTCACATTTGGATTCGTCTTTATGGACATGTTCACTGGTGAACTCAGCGTTATTGGATTGCATGAAAAATGTTCTTTGGAATGATGTGGATTGAGATTTAGAGAAAGAATGAAAAAAACTAGTGCACATTCATTCTTTGGACTCTATCGCACAATTCATAAATCGATTGAAATTAGATAGCAACCTCAGATGCATAAAAATAAACAATGGTCAGTCATAACATTATGACCGTTATGAATCACATTTCTCAGTACAGGCAGACTGTATTATACAGCAAGGGATTAGCTTTCTTAAAAGTTCATAGACGCAAGTGGGATTGTGATGGTGAGATAACGAAGTCATCATCTCTATCATCTCTAAAATTGCAGCTCCTGTGTGACTTTTCTGGTGTGAATTGGTTAGGAGAGAACTGCTGACAGGGCTAAAGGTCTCATTAATGCCTATAAAAAGAGAAGCCTGACCCACATGTGTGGTCTCACCAGACAGTCTGAGCTTGCTGCAATGGTTCTGATAAAAATGCACGAGAATATACAGTAAATAGCTTTTGTTGTGTTATGAACAGCTACATGGGACACAATATGCTCAATTTATACCTGTTTTATGTTGATTTCTATCCACCCACAAGTCTGATCTTAGTAAACACCAAGATATTAATAATTTCTGAAAATTATAAAGAGAATGAACATGTTAAAAAAAGAAGTGTGAAAAAAGTAATGTCTGTAGTTTTCTCTCTAACCCAATGTTAGCAATGATTTAGCATCATAAGGATCTTGTTATCAATCTGAATGTTGTTTATTATCATTTAAAATACATAGAAGTCTGAAAGTGCCAAACCATCAGTGCACAGTGGATGATTGGTATGACTGATGACTCCATTCTGGGTCATCAGGTTTGTCTTCAATGACACATTGCCACGTTGCATTATTGTAATGGAATTGTCTATTTGTGAGGTTTTCTTCCTAAAGGTTTCCTTTAATATGTCCAGTGTCAAAAGATTAGGTTTTGCTGTTAATTATGACTCCATACACAAACACACACACACAGACACAGTCCAAAAGCAAACTGCGAATAAAGCCCAGTGCTTCTTGTAACTCTAATGTGCGTATCTGTGTATCTGGCAGAAAAAGTGGTTGACTCACATCTTGTCTCTGGTGATGACATTTCTGATGAAGTCCAGTCCTCCTGTACTGAATTCATCCAGGGGCCTCTTCCTCTGAAATTGAACATTTCTATCTGTTTGGAAAATCCACTTAGCACAAACCTTGAGATGTCCCTCGTGTAATATAACACAGTCAGTGTTTCAACATTGTTCAGAACAGTAACGTTTTGTGTCAACAAGCACACACACCTTAAAACTGAATTTAATGCTTCAGTTCCATGACGGTGTGAAGTTAAAGTGATTGATATTATCTGTGACCATCAATAGTCATTTAAAAGAGGAATAGAGATGAATAGGATATAAACAGAGAAACTTTCATGTATTGATGAACACGTGTTCGTGTTCATCAATGCATGTTTTGACCAACAAGGCTGTTTTTATGTCACGGTTACCACAGTTTCAATAACATGCTTAAATAATACTTGTGTTATAAAATGCTGTTTATTGCTCAATGTCCCTTTATAAAATCATGTTTGCAAAAGGGTTCGAAAGATTTCCTGTGAAATTATCAGCATATTTATTTTTTTGGGAATGAAAGCCAAATTAATGTTAAGTTGCAATAGTTCATATTATTACATGCAATCCATATCATTACTTGACGTAATTTGACCCATCAGCTCAGAGCTTTCTTAATAAAGGTTTTAGTTTAAAACACATGGCTGCTTTCTTTGAACTCCATACCTGTTACGTAAATATAGCACATACTCATCATTGCAGAGGCCTGGACAGTGAACTACAAGTTATTGCTTGCCATTAACATACTTTATCTGTCTTTCCTTTTTTTTCCTTCCTCTCTCTCTCTCTCTCTCTCTGCAAACATTCCCTTCTTCCTCTCCTTGTCCCTCTGTCTCCTGTTTAGGGTCCTCCTGGTCCCCCTGGCTTACCTGGTCCTTCAGGAAAAAGAGGTTCTCGGGTGAGTAATCTCCACAAAGGTGATGGTACATAGACAGTATGCTGTGAAGTAGATGTACTTCTTGAGAAAGTGCTTTTTTTCTGTCTGCATGCATTATGTGATTTAATAAGCCATTAATTAAGAGTGACACCAACATTTGTTTTATGTTATTTACATATATGTTAGAAAAGTGACTATTGTAAGAAAGTGCAAACACTATCCTTAGAAAAGTCGTGTCATAAAAACAAAATCCTCAAAACAAGCACCAGTTTAAAATGGATAAATGGTTCAAGAGTGATAGATAGGAGACCTTTAGATCTTAGATAATCTGTCTCTTAGGTAAAAGAAAATGCATCTTCTTACAGTAAATTAGCAAATCAACAGCATTAATGCATTAACTGGGGGCTTGATTGAACGTACAATTTTCATCTTTTGTTTTGTTTTGTTTTGTTTGTCGAACACCATCCGAATGTGTTTTTCCCATATTTTCCATCCCAGCAGACCACTCTGACTGCAACTGCCAAGACTGTCATGATGCAATGTTGCGATCATGCCACACGGCCTCAAGGCATCTTTAAACAGAACAAGACACATTTTATTAAATGACTACACATACCGCATGTGTTAGAGGGGATGTGTGTGCATACGTTTACTCTCGTGGCTTTTGTCCTTTCTGCACAGCAACACCACCATGGCTAATTTTACTCGGGGAATGTAATGCCTACAATGTTTCGATGATGGATGAAATGCAATACAATCAACCTGATTATGCATAAAGCTTGTGGAATACCATACAACAGTCACTCTTATGTGTTGGTGACAATTTCTCAGCAATTTCTCACTTGTGGGACAAATAAAGGTTTATCTATTCAAATCAAATTTTCTTCGGAACGTGGAAAACATAATGTTTTGCTCTCTTTGCATCTTGGATGCATATTGTCAACAGAGATAATCATGAAAAAGTAACGGAATATGCGTTTGGGTGGTTACTCTTTCATTATTGCGACGTTTCTCAGTGATATCTCATCTAACATTTTTACTTACCTTTAAAATTGTGCTACTGTCGTACGAAACATGCTTTTCACGATGAGCAACAGAGCAGCGATGTGCCTGATCGTCTCAGCCAATGCCAAAGTGCTTTATCTGCTGGCTTTTGCGTGTGTCAATTTAATGATTTCCTTACTTTTTGTGTTCTATAAATCTTTACATTGTCTTTCTGTCTTATTCTGTTGGTTCTAAGCAGTGAGCGGATGACACATTTTTCTGGTTTAAGTGGTTTCTTTCATTGTGAGAAATTGGAGCCAGGAGGTTGCATTGCTAAGAGTGTGTTGCTTGAAGTACCAGCAAGACAATTTACAGATGATACAGACAAAACAAACAAGCAGAGAAGTGGGTTTTTTTTTGGTAATGCTCATTAGATGATTGAAAACTCCTCAGTGGTTTGCAACATGCAGAATTCGATGATGCTGGTAAGCAGAGACTACAATGTTATTGGGAGAAAATACAATGGTCACTTTAAGTGTTTTATTGATATTGGGTTCATCTTTTTGTTTACTTTTTTTTTTTCACCAGATGACATCACATCAGCTGCAGAAAAACTTGAGCAAGATTTATGCTCATGTCCAGCTGACCCTGTGTTTTCAAGACCTTGTGCTTCGCTGTGCCAACATACTGGTCCCATTAAAAAATAAGAGCAGGGCTGTCTTTTGTTTTCTTTTGTCCATCTGCCTTGTAACAGAGAACATGACAGGCGTGCTTGGAGGCACTCAGACAGGCTGGTAGACAGAGAGAGATGTGGCATACGGTGCAGCATGTCTCCTAGTAAAATGCTTTGGAAACACATGAGCGTTGCAGAACCTAATCTTAACCCCATCGGCTAAGTCATAAAGTAGAAACAGAGTCAGGCCTGGGATCTTTATGTGGTGGAAAACTGAAGGCTGGTTAACTGGGGCTGTGTCTGCTGTGTCAGCACAGAGCACCATCCCGCATTATACTGCTTCAAATTATTATTATTATCCAACTTTGATCCTCTAAATCAGGGGACATAATTTGACGTGAGACAGACAACCTTGCTTTGAAAGTTATTTTAACATTATGTATTTGGTGAAAGTGATGGAATTCATGTCTCAAAAAAATTTCATAACTATGTTTGTACTTCATAATGAAAAAAAAAAAGCATGACCAAATACCAGCAAATACCAATCAAACGATTGAAAAAGGGGTGTTTTCGTCTTTGACGTAAACCTGCCAGGTTTGCTCAAGACTGTTACATCACACTTGATACGGTCTCCATCAACACTCTCAAAAATGTGAGAGTCCACGTTTTTTTCTTTCTATTTTTTTTGGGGGGGGGGTGGGGGGGGGGGTTGTTCTTCCTGAAGGCAGTCGGCTCCAATTACTGACATTTAAAGTGACAGTGAAAGATTTTGCTCAGGCTTTTGTAGTGCAGAAATTTCTCGACTGGCAAGCTGCAGAGATACAGATGAACAGGAATGCGGCAGACATATGACGTGTGTGTAAGTGTGTGCAAATGACTTTGCACATGTCGCGATAGGCATGTGCGGTTGTGCAGTAAGAGCACAAAGGTTTTGCCTCTGGGTCAGCAATGTTGACCCCGAGTTGACCCCATGCTGTTTATTGTTAAGTCTTGTTTTCTGCAACCTTAAAGAAAGCAAAATCTATAGTAACGCTTGTTTGACTAAAATACCACCGATTAGCAATTTTATAACTGATCTTAAAAGCTTTTTATCATCTGTAAACAGTCATTTGATGTAATGCATTTTGTTTCCCTCCCTGCATCTCTTCTAGGGCCCCGCTGGTCCGCATGGAAACCCAGGACAGCCCGGACCACCTGGGCCAAAGGTGAGTCTGTTAATAAAACATAAGTAACTCCTGTTAGCTTATGTTTATGCTTTGGTCACAATCTGAACCAGTTCCCCAGAAGGGTTAAACACTAGTCAGGGGTTGAAAAATGTAAACACTCATTTTATATGTAGGGTCAGAATGTATGTTGATGTGTGGTGAATAAGGTTAAAAAACATTGGTGAGCTGCTTGTTTGAAAGGGTTTGTCACACCTGTACTGTCAGGCTGTTTATAAACCGTTTCAATAAGTGATAACTAAAGAAATCTTTACTTGTTGAATTTTATCATGGATCTAGTTCTGGTGGGCACATGCAGGGATGGTTGTGAACCTCTGCAAGAAGCTTTTGCAGCTTATCTTTGACTCTTAAGTAAAATGTTTAATAATGTCAGCCGATCAGTGAATAATCCTCAAAATCTCTGCATTCTTACAGCAGTCCTTTGTGTTGCAGGAAAAATGTTTTAACTGGATGGCAAATGGGATCAATTATAGCGTCTGATGACACTGATGTTTCTTTTTTCTCTAGAGAATAGAGCATGTGCAGACAGTATTAAACCAAACACAGCCAGATGGAGGTGAAGTTTAATGATAACGAGTCATGAATTTGTCACAGTGCAACTGGACAGGAAGAGACGAGGGTGGTCGGTCAAAATGATATACCCAGAGCCTCTGTCATTATGAGCCCGGGTGTCACTTCAGGGCAAAATCATGCTGGTCTTGGGTCATTAGCCATGATGCTGATATCGTATACGATGGGGCAAGGAAGCATTTAGTGAGCTTTATCTCAGCATGCTATATAATGGGGATGTGAGTGAGGATGTGGTTTTAAGTTATGTGCAAATATTTGTGGTGACTGTATCCCCGCCTGGTGACCATGGAGTCACATGGTCGTGTAATCAGAGGTGTCACGCTGTTCTAGCAGGAACAAAGTACAAGCGAATGTTCAAACTTTTCCCCTGTTATGATAGGATGCGAAACATATGGATACCCACTCAGATTAGTCACACAGCACACTGACACCGGTTTGTTCTCCGTCACCCTTGACCTTGTGGAGATCTATTCGTATTTCGCTGGGGTTGACAGTTTGGCTGTTAGGAACTCCTAAGCTGCCTATCTGTTTCTTCAGCCTAATACACCCACATACGTTTGGACAAAAACAAAGTGTATCTAATACCGCAGTGACCTGTCGGTGAGTCAGCCTCGGTCCCCAATACCCTCCGTGAGGGCAGGAAGCGGATAAAGAGGCCTTTTGTCTCAGATTGGAAAAATTGCTCTTGTTGAACTGTGTTTGGTTTCTAGGACACATGCAAAGGGATATAATCCCTGATGCTGAGCCTCGACTCAGTCTGATTTGTTTTGACGATGCGCTTTTAACTTCAAAAAGGACCTGTCGATCTGTTTCATGCACTGGTGAATGTTATTTCAAACAGGAAGGAGCTTGGGCTTTGTGCTGCAGTAGAATCTCTGCTCTCTTGCTTCTCAGCTTTTGTATGCCTTGCTGGCTGTCAGTCAAAACTATGGAACTATAATGCTCAAAATACAAAGAGATAATATCTGTTTGGCGTGAGCTGTTAAAGAGAATCTGCCAAACATGTTAAAGTTCATTCATCCATCATTCTATTTTCTATTCCTGATTCACCCATGTTAAGCCTAAGTGAAGCCTTTCCAGCAGATGCACAGAGCTAACACAGACAAACCACCAAGAGCCACCAAATAATCTCCCCAGCATGTGTTTGAATTGAATATATGGAAGAAATGATAACAGGGGGAAAATGCAAACCCCACATAGAGAGGCCTCCAGCTTCATTATAGGAGGCAGACAGTGAGCAGTAGTAGAAGACAGACAGAAATAACAACAAATCACCCGTTTTTGATTAGGTGTTGATTTTGATATTATTATTTAATCAGATGTGAAACTGAGTTGTCTAAAAAAAAAAGTAAAATGACTAAACGAATTAATCTCTTCTTAATGTCCACATTCAAATCTGTTCCTCACCACAATATTTAGTGTCGACAACAGCAATTTTGATCCCCAGATTTGACAGCAGTGCTGAAAACCTTTGCCGGGAAAAATAAGTCTTCCCCCTGGATGTTGTTGTACAGTATTGATAGTCTGGAGCAAACGTAGTATGGAGTTCAGCTTAGTTTATTTTGTTGCACAACCTTGTTCCTCCAATAATCAAGATTCTTAAAAACATGCAGCTAAAGTTGCTGATTGGTTTGACCCATTTGCAATTACACATAATGACTGGGATAAGAGGAAAACCTGGATCCTCACCAGGTTCTCAAACACACTTAAACAGATAGTCTTCACACTTGTGGTGAAATTTAGTGGATTGGACCAAATATGAAAAAAAACTGAAATGCTTCGACAATATTAGTGCAGGATTTCTCCCCTAATGGACAATGTTGGACCTACTCTCAACATTGCACTGCTAAATACAAGACAATGTATGCTGGATTATTGTAGTTATACTTAAAAACTTACCAAAGCTTTTAAAATGCAATGGGTGTAAAACCAGCAGCATTCATTTTTCTTTTTAAAATGAGATTTGTTTGATATTGTAAAGACACAGCATACCTAAACCTCATTAAGCGCATATGTTTGGTCTGTTTAGAGCATTTTCTTCTCTGCTGTGTTCAAACTTCAAGTAAACTGCACTCGAGTTTATTTAGATGTAAACAAAGATTACCATACATATAAACACACACACACACACACACACACACACACACACACACACACACACACACACACACACACACACACACACACACACACACACACACACACACACACACACACACACACACACACACACACACACACACACACATATATGGCGAGCGAATGCTGCCGAGAACAAACATACCAACTGTTGTTTCCCCAACAAGCAAACATCATGAGGATGATGAACATGTCAAAGAAAAGATATAAATAAATGAAGTAAAATAATCTGAGTGACAGAATAGAGTAGATGTTTAAGTTGTTTGACACATCCCGACCTTGTGACTCCGTTTCTATTTCAGGGTTCAAAGGGTGACCCCGGACTGTCACCAGGTCAGGCTCCACCAGGAGAGAAGGTAAGAAATCTACCCCGCCGTCCTCTCTGCCTGGTTTCCTGGTCTATGGTTTTCTTAATAGTTTTTGTCTTTGTACTATATTCATTTATTAGACTGCATCTGTCCTGTGATGAGGAGTAAAATACTATAGTACTGTTTCATCTCACTTGGTTGCTTCTGTCTGTCAGATGTTTGTGTCTCATTCAGTTTGCATGATGTGAGCCAAATACTCTAAAAGGAATCACAAATGTTTACTATAACCCATACATATAATAGTGTTAAATATTATTTAGCTGTCTTGAACATATTAGCAATGTATAAATTATAATTTATCAATCTGTTATGATGGTTTATCAATAAGCTTCTCGTCGAGTCACGTTCTCAGCATTGCAATAAATCCCTCCAGAAACTACCACTGACTATCTTTTATTCAATTCAGACTCACACCATTATCAGAATTTAGTTTAGCTACACCACAGCTGGTCTGCCTTGCTCATGATCCAGCCTCGTCTCTTTTTATGCCAGAGTAATGATTTTCATGAGCAACACTTTGAAACCTCTTGAACTAATTAAGAATCAAATGTGTCTTTAAGTTTAGTATTCTCAGAGAAATCCTCAAAGAAAAACATATGGGAAAGTTAACATTAGCTCTCAGCTGTTTTTTGTGCCCAACACATTTAATATTGAATTTCTCTTGGATTCAAAACTATTTGTTTCAATGCAATACAGTATGTATCCCGACGACACTCCTACAAATTAAAGCAGAACTGGTGTCACTTTTCGAAATTTGTGTCTATACAATATGGTAAAGACTTAAATGACGAATGCAAAGTAACAAATGATTTTCCACCAGAAAATCAAACACTCCTGATATGTAAAATACGCACATCAAAATTGTTTTGAAGGTGTGTTTGATGTGAAAAAAGCAACACAAAGGCATTGAGAAGATGTTTGTAAAGAACACAGAAACAGTTCAAACAGGAAACACTGGGAACAATGTGGTCATCAAACTGTGAACACAGACCATTAAAAATACCATGAAGACACAAAAAAAACCCAAACTCCAACACATAAAAACAAACCACTGAAACAACACTAAACACTAACCATGCAACAAACAAGAAAGATCAAACCTCTTTTAGTTGCCAAATGTTGAAATTAATGACATTGGTTCACATGTCACTGATGGTATATTTGGCTCTGAATGCTTAAGATGTTAGTGATTTACGATAGGTGTTGCTCTCACTGAACTGGGGCTAATAATTATGTCTGTTAAATCTATTATCTTTACAGAAATTAGTTGAAAAAGGTTTAGGGAAAGGATGTATGTAATGTATTTTAATACCAAAATGTTGTTATAAAGACTGACGGGATACAGATAATCTGTTCACTTTAAACACTAAAGAAAAAGATATTTTCATATTTTATGTGACTACAGACAATGATCTGCTCCACTGTAATCATTGGGTTACTCTTTTTTATTACTTATTACTTACTTAGTTATTGCATTATTTGCACACACTCAGCATATGTTAATTTGTTAATCTCAATTCAGTCTTTCACATCATGATTTTGAAGTATACAGAAATATTGCTCTGCATATCATTTAGATTTTAAACTGATTTTTTAATGTAAATGGATGATGGACATTGTCAAATATACAAAAACCTTTGAACAGCCCCTCTTGCTCACCTGTTCTGCTCATGATGAACACTTTTTATAACATTTGGAAGGATTAATCGAAGATGCTTATTAATCATTTGAGATAGAAAAAACAACATTAATTTGGTCTTAAGTAATTTATACCACAATGTTGTATTACCATCTGGGTTATATTTATCGACATATTCCTTCATTCTTCATTATTCTTAGAGTGTGCTATATGTCACCTTCATTTAAAAAATAAAATGTGCGTAAACTTTTATCTCCCACTTTTTGGTTTTTCTCTAGGGTGATAAAGGTCCACCCGGTCTGACTGGACCGGATGGGTTTCCAGGTCTGCAGGTAAGATTTTGCTTATAAAACTGGGGTCTTTCTGTGAAGGGTTTGCATCGTGAAGCCACGGTGAAGTTAGCTGTGTTTGAGGTTTCTGAGGGAGAGCTGTTTGTGCATGCGACTTAATCCAAGCACTAGAATGCATGGATTTAAATGCCACTGTTTGTTGGTGGAGATGAGCTCTGACTCTAATAGAACTGCAGCTATGACTTGTGCAGTTGGTCCGGATCACAAATGTCCCTTCAGAATTGCATAATTGGCTATTCATAGAGAAAATCCCAAGATGACATCATTCATCTATTTTCTGTAAATGAGGGAGATGAACAGTCTCACGTTCTCTACACAGAAAGGTCACGGGGCTTGGAATCAAACCAGGAATAGTCCTAATTGTGAGGCGATTGTGCTCAGCACCATACCACCATCATCTTCTAGCGGAGCGGTCTAACTTCATTCAAATTTCATTGGAAAGGATTACGTCAATAGGATACAATGGGTCATAATCGCAGAAGGGCAATGGCAATACCATGGGAGCAAGGGACGTTGAAATGGAAGTATTTCAATTAAAAGAGCAATGCATGAACTGTGACAATAATTTAATGCTTGTTGAAACACAAAGGTTTACAACATTATGTATTTGTGAAAATGTAATGCAAAATAAGAAATGCAAACTATATGCGTTGAGTCAAACAGTGATGTTTCTCAATTTGTGAGTAATAGTTGATCTAATTTAGAAAGGCTTTAAAAATATATAGATTTTTGTTCATATTAATAACAATATCTGAAAGAAACATTTTATCCTCCATGTGGTAAAAATACAGAAGGAGAGATATCCAGTTCAGCGTGGCGGTATTTCCTTCCAACGCTCTTCACAAATCACACACTGAACAGACCTGTTTTTCCTTTCGGTTTCACTCACAGCTCGAGATCAAACTTCATTTCTTCACTCTTTGCCACTCAGAGCATCATTGCTAGTGTTTTAGGTGCGATGCTGCTTCACTTAAACCTGATAGGCCTTCAGGTCAAGGTCAAAGGTCACCTGAAAGAGGAAACCCACTCTGCCACCCCACCCGGGGTCAGGGTGTCAATGACGTGTGTAATATCCCATGCCTCTTCTGGTCCCACACCAGCAATTGTCATGCCTATAATTGGAGAATTTCACGGATGCTGCTACCCATCAATGAAAACCCAGTCGCTTTCTTCATCCATCAATGTGGACGAATACCCAAATATTTGTGGCTTTAATATTCCTACCTCACGTTTAAAGGGGTAAATTCTGTTGTTTGATACTGTATGTGTAGTGTTGTTGTGCTGAACTCGTGATCTCAGCTGAACTTTGCACCAGAAACAGAATAGACTCCAGGCGGCTGCACGTCGGCTCTGCCTATACAGTTGTCCTCTCACTGAAATTTTTTTTCGTCTGGTATCCACATAGCTGACCTTAACCTTGCCTCCCAGGAGGCCACACTAGTGTTTGCAGTAGCTGAACATAATTTACCAAGCACATGAACTGTGCCCCACCAGGTATTTTCAGAGGAAATGACTGGCTCAAGGTCTGTGCTCTTTACCCCCAATGCGGGCCTTTTATTGAGTGTGAAGGTCCAAAAGTCACAACCTCGGAAGTGTATGATAGAGTCAGTGGTTCTGTTCGAGAAGATCTTGTGCTGCCCCCCAAAAAAGATACTGACCAGGCCCTGACCTGGTTTTATGGTTACATCTGTTGTTCGTGATCATGTCAAAGGGAATAATAGGAGCAAATAAGCACCACGAACATGCTTAATTAAGAATAGTGAGTGTGATCTTGCTGAACATTGACATGCCAGAATCCTAATTTAGATTCTGTTTTCAGCACAATCTAAAATTTAAGTATTTTCAATTTTAACATTTTTCTATTCTTTTATTATCTTACATGTATTTTATTCAATTTTCAAGGGTGCCAAAGGTTATCCAGGTCCACCAGGACTGCCCGGAGATCCCGTAAGTTTTTTTGTGTATGAATGTGTGTTTGTGACCTTGTTCTTCTATAATGAGCTTTATGACTCAGAAATCATCCTCAAAAAATATCTGGGTGACAACTTTTAAAGGGTGGCTTATAGTATAATTTAGAAAAGTAGTTGTTAAATACAAAGTTCAAAGTAAGTCTGCCCGAAGTGGATGTAGCTGGATGCAAAGTCATGAAAATGCAGCGTGCGTCTGCACACGTGTGGCCCGGTTCATTCATACGGGCGTGGAACTGAACTTGATGGATGGGGATGTTTCCAGTCCGAACAAATAGTTTTCACCATGAGGGAAGTCGATGCATTTTTAGGTAAAGACACGTTTTATGGTCAGGCGATGGTTCTGTGGTGTTGATTATGGTTTATGGTTTGGCAACCAGTCGCTCTGGTTGTGTGTGTGTGTGTGTGTGTGTGTGTGTGTGTGTGTGTGTGTGTGTGTGTGTGTGTGTGTGTGTGTGTGTGTGTGTGTGTGTGTGTGTGTGTGTGTGTGTGTGTGTGTGTGTGTGTGTGTGTGTGTGTGTGTGTGTGTGTGTGTGTGTGTGTGTGTGTGTGTGTGTGTGTGTGTGTGTGTGACATTTTGATGTAGTGGAGTTGCACACATGCTTGTAGTATTTACACCCGCAAACACAAGACAGATGTACTTTAGCAGCTCTGTCTGGTCTCTGGTTTCTTTTCTGTTTGTCTCTCTAAGCTTTCTGAAGTGCTAAAGAGTAATGAGTCACTCTACAGTGGACTAAAACAATGGCAACTTGGGACAGCAAGAGAGGGACGGCTGGATTTGGGTGGTGCAGAAAGGTGCAGTTAGTAGACAGGGTTGTCTGGAAGGAACAGTGCTTGTTTTATCCCTCTAGCAGTGCTGGTTGAAGTCTGAGTTTCTCCTCTTTCACTTTATCCATCCAGCTAATCTCCCTATTCACTGTTCATTCATTCTCTCCCTGCCTCTGTCTGCCTCTCTCTCTCTCTCTCTCTCTCTCTCTCTCTCTCTCTCTCTCTCTCTCTCTCTCTCGCTCGTTCTCGCTCTCGCTCTCTCTCTTGCAGGGCATACCAGGATCTCCTGGAGAAGCTGGGACTGCAGGTTACCCTGGCAGGCAGGTGCAGTGAAAAACACAAAAACAATTTCTACGTCAATTCTTTTATTGACTCTCGCCATTGATTAAAAATAAACCCTTCAGAGACTTCAGAGAGCGCCCAGCCAATCATCACTGCCTGGTGCTTCCTGCTGTCTCATGCATAGACATGCTCATTCTTGATTTGCATTCAACCGGTCAACAGTTGCTAAATACCCGGTACTGAAAATTTAGTTCGCAATGAAGTTCAGTTTAGAGTGAATCACAATATAAAGTTGTGATCGCACTATTTTTTTTCAACTTTTAATGAAGTCGACGGTGAGAAACGAAGAAACATAATCTGTAACGTCAAGTGTAAACAAAACAAACATTCTGTGAATGAATGTTTGAATATACACTGGCACCCTTTTCCTCTCATTAAGTCATTTACAGTCTAATGAGTTTAGTGTGCAGATCAATATTCCTGTGGATGCTGTGTCAAAGGTCCTCCTCACCTGAGCCTCTCTTTTCTCACAGGGCTCAGCTGGACCACAAGGTAGCCCAGGGCCTAAAGGTGTCAACGTGAGTAGATTCAACTCTCCACTTTCATTCTGCCCAGTTCTCCTCAGCAGCACTCGAAGGAACACCTTATTTTTCCTGAAAGGGTTGGGACAGCAACGGGTCCTCAGCCTCGCTACAGAGAGCGTGATCAGGAAATATCAGGATGTGACTTGTATTCCTGACATGCCGCCTCACGGGAGTCTACTTGTGGGGGCTGGTCCAACTCTGTATTGTCACAGAGAAGGCCGACTCGTTCTTCTCACCACAGTTCATTCCTCAGCAATGGAATGCCCTAAAACAGGCAAGCAGAGGAAAGAATGAAGGATGAAAAGAAGAAAAAAAAAAAACAGACCAGAGAAAGTATAAAAGGAAGAGGTTGGTGGAGGTCAAATAAGCGAGTGAGAGAAGGGACTTAAGTGGAGCATTGCAGCTGAGAGAAAGAGGATAGGTGGGATTATTGTGTCAGACTGAGGCTGGCAGGGTGAATAGGAGCTACAAAGACGGACAGTGTGTGGTAGTGGGGCGAGTGTGTGAGAGAGAAAATGAGAGAGAAATGGAAGGTAGATGCACGAGTGAATCATACATACCATTACGACAGCTCACATACATATCCGAACAATCCAATACAGTCAATGTAATACTGACCAAAAAGCTGTAGTATCGAATGGGTTTTTAATTGAAAATCTTTATTTTCACAAGTGCAAACTACAGTTTTAGATGCAAGCTGCGTTAGCTCGATGCCGAAGGATAAATCATTCTTCTTCTATACAGCTCTAACTTGCGGTGGTTGGGGTTTAGAGTGACTCCCGTTTGAAAATGGGCGAAGCCAGTTTACATTTCGGTTATATCATCGGTCATCACAGACAAAACAAAGAGAAACAGAAACAGACACACGGACAATTTGAAGACATCAATTAACCTTATAGGCCTGTGTTTGGTCTGTGATGGGACACCCAAGAAAACCCACACACAAAGAGAAAACATGCAAACTCAGGTTGGACTCAGGACGTTTAACTTGCAGATACTGGCACCATGAAGGGGAGTGATCAAATGAAGGTTATCCTGGATAGCAAGCAACTCCACAATCCTGCATTCCACATGAAAACACCATCATGTACAAGCACCCAGTGTCCTCTCAGGAATGAACAATGTAGAAAGTGCACAGTTCTCTGCTCTTCAGCTCACAATAGAGTTGATGGATCTTTTATTTACCGAATGAGGACTTCACATTAAGATGCTACGGTTCACTAAATTGCATTGATGTAATAATAATAATTAAAAAAAATCTGCTCCACCCAGTTTTAATTATGTTGTATGCAGTATAATTTGTACACATCTTTTCTTCTTGAATCTACATTGATTAATCTTGACATTTATAGATTATCAATCAGCTGTTTGCACTGACCGACACTGGTATATAGCTGTGCTCTTGGCGTTTGTTCTTCTTGTGGTGTCTTTCAGTTATTGTCAAGTTTTCCTACATTGTTGGCACATTTCCATAAAAAAAAGTGCTAAAAAAAAAGAAAAAGAAATGAATGAATGAGCTGATATGTAGGACTAAAAACTTAAGCATTGGAATAAGTTATGTTCTGAAATCATATTTGAAAGAAATGTTGAAAAAAATGCCATGATGTATAAATTTCGCTCCTTTATAGGGTTTTATTGGGCTTCCTGGTGTTGCTGGGCCACTCGGACTGGAGGGAGAGCGAGTGAGTAATGTTTGTTAATAACAAGTGCATATGAAATTAGAAGTTTTGCATTTCTGTTATTAATCCTAATAACCTGAAACCAACAATATTTAGCAATTTACATTAAGCAATTTCCCAATTCTTTGTTGTTGTTTTTGCACAATTATCTTATGCATTTGTGTAACTTTTGTTTGAGTACTTTGCAGTAATGGTCATCTCTGGTGCAGTATAAACAAATCATAGATCAGAAGCTTTTTCACTTACTTTGGTTTTGGTAAAAAGTTTCATTATCCACAAAATTAAGTTTTCCTTGGTTCATACATGCAAGATTACTGTCTCAAGGAAATGATGGTCTTCATGGCTTTTCTTACTACAGTAATTGAGCACAAGGGTGTGTAAAAACAAAAGATTCCAACCATAGAAACAGTTGAAACAGTCAGTTAATCTTGACTGTGTGACAGGTGGTTCTACTTTTGAGACTATAAAATGGTTAATGTTAGACATTTACTGAAATAAATTCAGATAAGATTTAATGGCTTGCAACTACTCTCCCATCAACTTTGCAAAGCTTAGATCAGATATATAGGTTTTGTTTTTTTGTTTTTTTTTGCTGGTTTGACATCCCATGTCTGAGTAACCTATCCACTTGTTTTTCTTCTTTAGGGCATTCCTGGCCCAAGTGGAAAACCTGGCCCCAAAGGAAGACATGTAATAATGAATTTATTTGGACTCCTTCAAGAATTCAGGGATGGCTTAATGTGATGAATGTGTTAGAAAATACTGTTCACATAATGAAATCTCATCACTTTTATACCGAAAACATGCCATACTCATAGCATAATAACATGGTACGTGTTTTGCTCAAAAGCTCAATAGGTACCATGCTGTCATGTATGTACTACAGCGGCAGGACACCGACAGTCTCTGGATTAATTATGCATCGAGACCAAAGATTAAAATTACATATATTTTTACATAATTCTGTTATATATTTTGACACAAGTCCTGCCGAGATTGTTCCAGGGTGGCACAAAAAAAAAATGCAGTTAGATTAGGTAGAGACGGAAGGAATGTCTGGGTCAGGCCCCCACACTGTGAAAAGTTAATGTTTTAAAAACAAGTCTTAGCCTCTCTATGTTGAAGTTGCCAAATGGGCTGCCAGCCCACTGTCTGTTTTGTTTAAAATTCCTTTTTTTTTCTCGTCTGAATAACTCTGAGACCAATCTGTCTTTAATGTATTTTGTTGTATGTCCACATCATTTTCATGCTGATATTAAGTTTGCACAATAAGTTGTTAATACAACACATAGTTTGATCTCAATCCTGCGAGAACTGGATTCAATTCTAGACAAGCAATGTTGAGAAAGTGGAGGAAAAAAAAGTAAATCATACCACTTTTATGTTTACATGTGAGAAGGCACTATGTAATACAGATAAAGAATGTAATTAGCAATGTCCCTCAAGATGAATATACCCTTTCCCCACAGGGTGTGGTGGGTGACGCAGGGGAGAGGGGACCTCCTGGTCCAGATGGCAGTGAGGTAAGAAGCTTTATCAATCTCCTGACAAATATTCTTATACTTTTTCCAGTATTCTGCATTTGTAAAAAAAATTTTGGGAGACACACATTAGTGGTAAGGTTCAAAATTGCATGCCTGATGTCTATCTATCCTTAAAAAGACACAGTGCTGATGTCATTGTTGATTTTCAGCAGTAACTTTTGAAAACAGCAGGACAATATACTGTGGAAAGGCTGTGGAGTATTTCGAGCGATACTGTTATTATTAGTGAAGCTGGGAATCTTGATTTGTGGAAATTGAATGCTGATGTTTCTATTATGTGTAGTGCAAAAACATGGAAACATTTTTTTACACTTTTACAACTCATCTTATGCAACTGTCATTATTGTATTTCTTTAACATCACAGGGAAATGTGATTTATGGATTTTAGTTCTCAGCCTTATCAGTTGGTGCCATATTATTAGCTTTTTATGTCATATTATACCATTATAGTTATATTTTATAAAACAAATTTGTTTGATCAACTACATTTTGTATCCTTCACAAATTCAGGTTTTTCCAATTCATCCTAGAGGACTTTCCACTACTGTAAATGTCCTGTGTATTTAAGATGCTGCTGTGATTTTACAGGGACCTGTTGGTGGGATTGGCATTGGCGGCTTTCCAGGTCTGAGGGTAGGTCTGATTTTTTTCTATGGTGGTAATATTTTATTTATTTAATTTAAAGAAAAAATGTTATTCATGTGACATCTCCCAAGCGTATTAGGGCACTTTGTTGGATCTGTCATTCATTTGGCTCACACCTCTGCCTCGGTCTGTTCCTGCATTCGATATTAGGAGTGCTTGTCAGCGTAGCTTTCATTCTGCCTGTTTGTCTTTCACGGTTAAATTGTGGTTTGAATGAGTGGTCACAGGCTGTACTGTGCTGCCCCACCAGCAATGAATGGGAATTTTCCCACTGCCGTTTATTTTCTGTTTAGCATAAGCAAGCATTTTGTGTATCTACTGGCAGCAGCGTATTGTTCTCCCCCCATTAACTGACACTACTATGGTCATTGAGGTTTGCGCAGGTGAAGGCAAAATATTTCACGCATGTTTGGCCACTGGTAAGGAATTCACACAGAAATTAATTAGGAGGATATTCAAGAGCTGAACAGCCAACATGTTACGTGTTAATAAACAAAGTGCAGCTGATACAAAAACGGCAAACAGATGAAAAAGAGCACTAAGCTGTCATTATATGTTATGTTAGGTATATATAGATATATTATGTTATTACATTTTACAACTCCAATCCCATTGAAGTTCATTATTAATCAAGCAAATTCCTGGGTAGCGCACAAGATCGGTGGTCCAAAAATGGGTCTGCATGAAGATGTGCGGCTTAACACTTCAAGTGAAACCAGATGCATTGATTTGATTAAAAGAACCCTGCATTACTCCTCCGAGGGACATAAAACCCCATGAAAACATGAAAAATATCTCATAGGTAAGCAACACCTTTTAATCAAGTTTTAATTGGCTCTCTCCACAGCCTCTTATCGTTGGGTAAACTGATACTGTTGTAAAGATAAGAAATTCTGAGATACAGTTTGACAGATACATGCCAAGAGTGAATTGTGGAATTTGAGGAGAGACTGATGCTGCAAAGCGAGTTATACAACGGTGTTCAGTTTCGACACACAGCCAGTAAGTTTAAACCCCCATAGGCCTCAAACACTATTAGCAAAACTACCTGGGAGGCTCCATCTTTTTTTTACCGCAGGGCAAAAAACATCCAGGCTAATAGAGAACAAGCTTTTTAGGTTTTTTTCTTCAGACCGCTTCATTGTCTGAACCTTTCAAAGTATCCAAATATAAATGTCAACAAAGTTGATCCAAGTGTGCATGGTGCTTTTATTGTGCCATACTTTGAAGCTTTGTTTACACAGCGCTATGCTCCTTATAGCGTTGGATTTATTGGGGTGTTTTACGGGTCACGTTCTGACACGAGACACATCTGGAAAGATGGGATTTCCTCACCCTTCACCTCACACGGTGGCTGTAAGTCTTTGTGAACACTGACTGTCAGATAGAAACTATGTTGAATTGTTTTGTTTTTACTATATACAGTGCACTATAGCTTGAAGAACAGGAACACATACCAGGTGGTCCAACTCGTAGATATGAACAGATGAAATTAAAAAAAAATTTCTGTTATGTTTGAATTTCTTTTATTTTTAAGCTTGTCTTTTCAAAGATGCTTACTATGTACATATAATGTTGTGAATTATTATGGTTCGATTCTAATGCTGATTTTGCAAGTGAATTTAAGTTGGTTGTCTACTGTACGGTATGTCCGACTGAGACCCGATTCACACGCATCACTGTATGGTCGCGTTGGTTTCTAACCTTGAGTCCCCAGTAGGGGGGTAACAGGTTACAGGGATCTGCACCGGTCTGTCAGCTCTGAGGCTGTCAAAATTAGATTCACACACGCCAATGAAAATCGAGGTTTGATTCTGTATTTTTGATAAAATGGCAGTTCATGGCTTCACAGTACTTTTGGATAATCAGAGACGTGGGTTCTGGCCTTTCTTAGGATTGATGTGGGGGAGGCTTCAAGGAAAATGTCAGGGGCCGCCGCTCTGTCATGTATGTAAGCATGAGAGGGAAAATAGTGTCATATTAGCTTTGTTCAGCTCATAAACTGAATCATATGTCAGCAGGCACTCAAACCTCATGTGCTGATAGCCTGTTTTGTCCCACTCTGTTTTACAAATGTTCCTGTCCATTTGTTTTCTTTTATTTCTTTTTTCACGACTGTTATTGACTCCCAAACATTGCGAGATGTTTTGGATATGTATGTCATCCCTAGAAAATCAGTATGAACAGGAACGCAGATGGTTTGCAGCTCATTTTTGAATAACAACATACTCCTGTTATGTTAAAAATCTGTTTTGATTTGTGTTAATTTTCAGGCTTTTTGGCATGCCAACAGCATAACAGACTAAACCTTAACGAGCACAAGTGATGAGATATTTATCAGCATTTCATGCAGTCAGTGATTGAACTGGTTTTCTTGTTGTTTTTGGTCATTTTGAGTGACTGTTAATTTTTCAGAATCAGAATATTTTGTTACTCTTCACTTTATCGTTTTTAATGATTAGAGGATTTGTGACTCAGTAATCATGTTATGTAATCAATTAATCAATTAGCTTGAACCCAAATTGTTTGTAACCATAGGTATCAATAATCTATTCAACATTGTATATCATTCATTTATTTCAAAATACAATTAGAAAATATTTGGTAACCCAATCTCCCAGTGAAATTAATAATATTCATAACTGACAGGATCACATTCTTCAAAGAGATCGGCTTTATAAATAAATCATCAAATCTTTTGGTTAAAGGTAATAATTAAAGAAGAAATTGGGGATTCAGTTCTTATTTGTCTTTATTGAAACAACTCATTGCCAGTTGTTAATTTTAAGCAATCAAAATGAAGAGCCAAAATACTCATCACACCTCTTCTTACTCAGTCTCTGATGTAATTCATACTTCAGCTAGCTTTCCAGGAGAGTGATTATGACGCATGGTTGGTCTCGCAATGTTGTTTAATTTGGCATCAAAAACTCATTTTCGCTTCCCAGTGTCAGTCACACTCCTGTGGCTCCCTCATTTATTGAAAGGCATTTACACGAGATCAGACCTCCAGTCGAGGAGTCAGAAACAGAGCAGACGCTGCGAGTGTTCATGCTGGTATGTCTCCGCCAGTTGGTGACTCAGCAAACTGTGGTGCAGCCAGACTTTTATACAGCTATGATGAAAAAAACTAAACATCCAGACAGAGACCAGGACTGTACTGTGAAGTTTTTTTCATGTTTCATCTTCAGTATGTTTCAGTTTCACCACCTCACCGCCTGACGGTTTTATTAGAAACATGTTCACAAATTGATTATGGAATATGCATGCAGAATGTATTTATTTATTTATTTATTTTTATTTCACTTACTTGACCTACATACACAGAGACACACACACACACATACATATGTCTCAGCAAATCATTGTGTGGAGTTGGTTTATTTTCACTGGGCATGCTTTCACAACGCAGCTTCTTTCTGCAATCCAAACACACGCTTGTTTGATTAATTGGTGACCCTATTCTATCTTTCAATTTTATTCTACACTTATTCATTCATTTCCTCTTGCCATTTTTTTTAGACTATAGTGGGGAAGAAGAAAGGCTGGACAGGGATCTGATACCTTTTGTCCTCATGATAACCACAGCTGGTGCTCCCCTGCACGAAAAGACAAATGAGCTCATACACAGAGATTACTGCAAATTAAGATGAACTATAATGCACACTCAGTGGATGGAAATTTTATTTAAAAAAATTAAGTCTGATTTAATTTGATGTCATTTTGATGTGAGATTTCTAAAATTACGTGTAATTTGGCCAATGAGTGCAGAAGCAGCTCATATTTGGGTTTTGTGAGGTTACAGTGGTGGTGTTGAAATGAGATTTACGGGAATGCACCGATCTGTTTTTTATCAGGTCTTAAGTCATTTTTCTCCCCATGCTTCTGGCAGAAAGTGGTTTGGGTTGACGTCAAAGCACCTGGCTGTCAGGCTGTATCCTGACAAAGTCTCTGTGTGGGCTGGTGAAGGACCATGTCTGTTCAGCTGGGCTGGTGCACAGCAGTTCTAGAGTCAATCTTTCTTCTTCTGCTTATCTCTCTGTTTTAAACTGAAATCGAACCTTGTAGGCCAATGACACTCACGTATACAAACATCTGGAGGTGTGAATTCAACTAATTGACACAATCCTTCCATGAGCTGTTTGCTCTAAATCCAGAAATTATATACATGTATTTGTTTTCACATTTTTAGACAGCACTGCATTGCTTTGTATTTATCCAATCACTCTAAAGTGACTCACAACTACTGCTTTGTTTTCAATTTATATTTTCTTAACAATCCATTTAGTCCAACCTTAAAACTGAAAGGAAAAATAAACCCCCGGGGACGCGATCTCTGTCCCCACAAGGACCATTAGTCACTGTAATGCGAGTGAGTGAAAAGATCTTGGTCCGCACAATGGGAATAAATACACACACGCCACATACACTCGCCCTTGTCGTAACAACATCATTGCTACTGACAGTTACTACGGCATGGTTTAAAAAAGAAAGAAAGAAAGCACCTCCTCATTGGTGGACCTGTCAGCTTGCAAAGGTCCAGCAACACTTTCTGGCCAATCTCACCTCGCCCTTGTCAATTAGCGAGGATGTTGTAAGCTGGCAGTCGCTGGCAGGACAAAGCTGATGCGCACGACACCACTGGGTGCCCTGTCAGCAAAACTTAGTTCAGTTGTAAGGTTGTGGCAAAGAGGAATGCTCTGTGCAGAAAGTTTATGTCTGAAAAACATGAAGAAGAGATTGGAAATGTTTGGTGTGAAACCTTCCAGTGTCAGGAGAAAAACAAAAATCATTGATTCTGCATATTTCTGATGCATAAATTCTTTTTTTTCAGGGGGAACCGGGGCCTGAGGGACCACGGGGACTGGCTGGCCTGGTGGGGCCTCAGGTAGGCTAGTTATTAGCTGCTGCTAGTGTTCACTTTGCAAACAATACTGTTGACTGAGGTGACTCAACCAATTATTATCACTGCCTTCATTCCATGTCATTCATGTAAATTCCGCACATATTTATTTTTTTACATCCATCCATCCATCCATCCATTGGCTACCGCTTATCCGGGGCCGGGTCGCGGAGGCAGCAGTCTGAGCAGAGTTGCCCAGACTTCCCTCGCCCCAGACACTTCCTCCAGCTCCTCCGGTGGCACCCCAAGGCGTTCCCAGGCCAGCCGAGAGACATAGTCCCTCCAGCGTGTCCTGGGTCTGCCCCGAGGCCTCCTACCGGAGGGACATGCCCGAAACACCTCCCTCGGGAGGCGTCCGGGGGGCATCCGAAATAGATGCCCGAGCCACCTCAGCTGGCTCCTCTCGATGTGGAGGAGCAGCGGCTCTACTCCGAGCTCCTCCCTGGTGACTGAGCTCCTCACCCTATCTCTAAGGGTACGCCCAGCCACCCTACGGAGGAAGCTCATTTCAGCCGCTTGTATCCGAGATCTCGTTCTTTCGGTCATGACCCATAGTTCATGACCATAGGTGAGGGTAGGAACGAAGATCGACCGGTATTTTTTTACATGTCAAAATTAATAATAAAAAAAATTAATAAGGGGATAATTTCATGTAAAATGGTATGATTATACACCAAAGGCCCATTTGTGCTCCTTTTATATAAATTGGTAAAGTCATGCGTAACTACCTTCATACTCCCATGTATTCGTTACTTTGCCGTTGTTTGTAAGCAACACATTCAGCAGAGGGCAGTGTATTCATGATGGTGTAGAAAATCAACAGTCCTACAAAACAGTTTTTAATTGCATCTTTGTCCCGATGTCCAGGCAAGGTAATGTTGTAGGTTGGCTTGTATCCAATACACACATTCACATCGTTTTATCAGATACCCCATCTGCTTTGTACCTTTCGCTGGTTGCAGTTATACTGTGTTACACTGCCCCCACAGGCCATGGGTGGTATTACTCTGCAAGCTCCCTGGATACGCGCCAAATTACGTAATACGTTACGTAATGAATGCAGGAACAGACAGAATGCTCCGTCTACATATTTAATGTTGAGTTTAGGTTGGCCTTTGGGGTAGGACTTGCTGAGTGGAAAATGACCCACCTTTGGTTTTCTCCTTAAGTATTGACACTGCAATGGGAATAACATGTTTCCCTGCTGCAGTAAACGGTAAACAAAACACATAAAGTAAACATATTTTACAGTCTTAGTAACCCAAAGCTGTCACTTCTTGCATGTTGAAAGTAAAACTAATTTGATGAATTCAGGCTGCAGATCATTAGATTACGGAAAGTTAGCTATTTCGGTTGAAATTTCTGATCTTGTGTCGAACATATCCAAAAGTAATGATATAATTTTTTTGCTGATCGGTATTAGTTGGATACTTTCATTTTAAAACTAAAAGGTACAGTAAATCTCTGCAACTGACGCTCCTGAAATCATTCCTTTTACATCTTGCATTGTATTTAATCTGCATTAAAACATGGCATTCAATTTATTATTGTTTTGATTAAAACTGGGAGTTTTAGTGACATCTTAAAGCTTTGTGTTCGATTATATCGCTCCTTTTTTCTGATGTCTGACCAACCTGTGCCCTCCTGTCATTTTGCCATTTTCCACTTTATTCAAAATTTGCTTCCTGTACATATGTACGTTACAACCTTTGACCACATTCTCACCTTCTTATCAACGTCTTTTCTCCCATTCTCTGACACCCACTCCTTCCTTTTCTCTTCCTCTCGCAGGGCCCAGCAGGACGAGCCGGCCCACCTGGATTGAAAGGTGATAAGGTGATCTAAATATTGTATCTCAATATATATCACAGTGCATCCATTTGAAATGTGTCACTACCCAAGCTTTGATAATGTGACATGGTGTTTTTGACATTTAATAAATGAGCAAACACAAATTTGGGATGATAACTGTATGTACGTATTAAGCTGTTATTTGTTTAGAGTTTGTTGCCACATTTTTTCCTCGTAATATACAATAAATTATCTATTTAGAGATTGTATATACAGTTACATAGCCTTTACTGGAGCAAGGTGGTGTTGTGTTATATTTCTGTATGACTGTAATGTTTAGGGTGACGTGGGACAAAGGGGCGAGCAAGGAGAGACGGGGTACCAAGGTGATAAGGTCAGTCTTCTGTCACAGCAGCACAACATTTGATCTGATCCATCGATTACCACGAAGCACTAGTATTAATGCTATGACATTGATTTCCCCAATCAGAACTTTACTTTGTGAATCCCCACACAATCTGAAGCAGGTCTTGGTGACATACGTGATCTCACAATGGTTTTAATTTTCTAAACGTGCAGCAGTGGACTTTGTTTTCCCTCTTGTGAGGACAAATACATGAAAAATAGCGGCATTTCTCAAAAGAACATTTGTTTCGGCAAAATGAAAAAAAGATGACTCAACATAGTTGAACGGATGCATTATGTGTGTATAAATAAATGCAGATGCTGAGTCATTAATCCCAATAAAGTCACCACATAAAGCTTGTCTCGTCTGAATAAAGGTTTGCACACGTATGCACATCCAGACCTGCACTCTGATATTTAAAAATGGATTTGATTTGAAAAAAACAACAACAAAAGAACAAGAAGATAAACTACACAAATGAAATGTAATACAAGTGTTATCTTTCAGGGTGCTGCTGGAGCACCTGGTATTCCTGGGCCCAGAGGGAAACCAGGACCACTGGTATGTTTCTGTGTCTTTCGAAACATTTTACTGGAAGTGTTTTTATTTGTGCATTTTCGTGGTCACCTGTGCTTGTCTAATATTATAGTAGCCGCTGTGTGGAGCTTTTATAGATAAAGCTAAGTAAACAGAGCACGCTGTGACATCTGGACTGTTTGGGCTTGTAAACTAAAATCAACATACCAGTTTTTGCTTACAAATTGTGGGTCTCTGGGTTCTTTGACGAGAGGATGAAGTGAGACAACATGTTCAAACTGCTGTTTGTTTGCTAATCCTCTAAACTTAACCAAAGTTAGGGAGAAAAAAAAAAGAGGTTAATCATTCAAAAGTCTCCTACAGAGTAAAGGCGCAGTATCAAATAAGGGGTTGACACATCATGAACTTAATGTAAAGCAAGAAGAAAGAGAAAGAAGCTTGACTGAGGAGATTGTCCCAAAGTCAAATCACGTTTGTTTCACTAACATACTTTCAGTTTGCCAATTCAATTTGCAGTCAAGACGACTACTACAAAAGATGTTACTAAGCTTTTGATCCACTCAGTCGAGCCTGCTCCAGCCTGCACAGTGTGTACAGTAGGTGCTCTTTTATCCAGCTGGCTGTTGTCTCCACAATTTCAAGATGAGATCCTGAACAGGCTGTCTGAAAGCAGACATTTAGTAGATCTACATTACATTTAATAGTCGTACAGAAGGGATCAGAGATGTTCATATTGATTTTATAGTTAATTGAGTACTGATTTTCTTTTCTGAAATAAGGTGTTCATAATTAAAGATGGAAAGCCTTATTGAACATGTTCTATCTGAATAACAATAAAGTGAAGCAGTTTTTTTTTTTTTTTTTTGTAATATAAATAACTAAAGACCATAACTACAGAAAAAGAATGTGCAAACTGTGAGAGACTTGGATGACAGTTGACAAAAAAAAACATTCCCCTTGAACACTCAATTTATGCTTAATATATGTATAGAGTTTACTGTTATAGGCCTTTGCCATTTCACAGCATGTACTTCTATTGCTTGCAAATGACAAATAAGCCTCTTGACTCTTCTTCGTATCATTTTGAAACAGGGTAGAATTGGCGACATGGGCATGCAGGGACCTTCTGGGCCACCAGGACCAGAGGTAGGACATGCATATGACATTTTTTTTTTTTAAACTTTTATTCATTACCAGGCTCTGCTTGTGTCTGTACAAACAGAGCCTGAACAAACAATTTTTTTCTGTGTACAATGAAACCTGCAGAGAAACATCACAGGAGCAATAACCAGCTATTTTTATTGAAAAATATAAAGATCAGAAGTTGGCTCACATCTTTAAAGGACAACAAATCTTTCAAACTATTCCTATCTGTACTAAATAAATAAGATGCATATTGTTGGAAACGATATCTGAACTGTTTTTATGCTTCTGTTGGTCTGCCCACACTTATAACCCAATTTTTTTCAAGTTTTCCCACATTTACTCATGTCAATGATAAATAGATTAAACTTGGCCGAGATAAAAGGGAAAGTAAATAAATGGAGACAGAGGCTAATTATGGCACAATTATAAAAAAACCAAACAACAAAAAACAATTAAGTGACAGCTTAGAACAAATAATTTTTATTGTAAAGAACATATGGTCTATATTTGGACCATGGAAATAAAGGTTGTGACTATATTTCACATTTAGCTCGATACTGAACACATGCCCTCTAATTCATGGTCTCGACAATAAAGGAGTTTGTTTTTGGTTTTTTACTGACATGGCTGAAAACACGATTATTTTGAATGCAACCATGAAGTGGTAATTATAGTTTGTTTCACTGTTTTATGTGTTCCTCTTGGCCAGTCACTGCTGCTGCAAAAATCCAGAAATGATGCAGGTTTTGTCTATCAGAAATTAACTGACCGTATATGTAGACACACAGAAGCATGATTTTAAAAAAACGGGTAAACGGTTGAATACTTTTATATACAAAATTACATTTTTCAGGGCAGTGTAGTAAAACAAACATGGATAGAACACAAGCACACCCGCACACCCACACACCTATAAAATATAATCACACTGCTGGTCTTTACTTTTCTATACGAGTGTGTAATATGATGGTTACAAAGCCACGGCAGAGCTCCTTTTATGGCTGCTCCCACTAAAGACTATCATCAAAGACATTAGATGCAAAACTCATGATGGGGGGGTTGAAGTAGGAGATAGCGGCTGAAGAATGTAAATTTCATGGTGCCGCACATCTTGTGATTTAACTGCAACCGAGGCTGAGTTTTGAAAGGTGAAGATGAACATATGGTGGAGAGCAGATATCTTCCACTAAGGAAGTGGATGTCATCAAAATATGCAGAGTATTGTTCGCCATTTTATAAAACCAGTAAAGAACAATTTAGACAGATAAAGACAGTAAAGACTGTGAAGCGCACGCCGATCCAAATATTTCTCGTCCTTCACCTGTTCTTTTCATAATGACCTAAATCTGCTTGATCTTAACTTTGATCCAATAAGCAGGAAAGTCACTTCAGATATTTCTGACCCACAGACATTTGAGATGAAGCTTTGTTGCAGGTGTCTGTTGATTTTTATGTAAAAATACACATTTTCAAGATGATGAACTCTTGCATAGCCTTTATTGTTTATTTCACTATTTACTATGGCTATAAAAGTCTAATCTTAGAGATTGGTCCAACTTCTTAAAATCTGCTGGACAAATAACAGAGTGAAAGAGTATGATCTTTTAGTATTTTCCTATTAAGTATATTAAAAACAGCTACTACTGATTGCTTTTTTTTCTGGTTTAGACTTCACATATACCAAAAACTTTACAATGCGTATCTGTATCATCAACGCAATAGTGTTTCCCATTGTGCTTCCTGCTCTGTCATATTCAAACAGTCTGTATTTAGAAGTAGAAGGTTCCACCTTTTGCCAAGTGAGGTAATGCTACTGCTGCTGCTGCTGTTGCTGCTGCTGCTGCAGTGGACATAAAACACATGGAAAATGTCAAGGACGCTGCTCTCAGGAGTGCTACTTGATCAAAGGTCACACAGGCCACAGCCAGCAGGCAGGTTTTCTGAAATGAGTGATTATGTCATGGCAGGCAGGCCTGAAGGTATTCTGATTTTTGGAGCTTTGGAAGCAATCTATCACTATTTTTACATACATTTTCCAAAAGCCCACCTTCACTCAACAAAGGCAAGATGCCTCTCTGATGCAGATTTATGCAGGGTACCTTTAGTCATGTGCAAAGAGATTGTGCACAAGTTGGCCAGTTGTTTGCAAGTGTAATGTCATCCCACACTGAGTTAAAAAAAACCCAAAAAACAACACATCGATCAAACTCGCCATATGACTTCTGGTGATAATATAACATAATGATACTGTCTTTGTGCTGGTTTTGTGAGGGATTTCCTGGAGACATCGGCGTGCCAGGACCCAATGGTCCACCAGGACTAAAGGTACAACAACACCTCTGCCTTCCATCTCAATCCCTGCATTTGTTAAACCAAACATGCAGCTCAGATCTTGCCCTCTGAATGTCTTGTAGGGTTTGCAGGGTGCTCGAGGACCTCAGGGTCCACCAGGGCCGCAGGGACCACAGGTAAGTCAATTTAACACACAACTTCCCGCGAAACATCTGTGCAGTTCTTGATCCACAGATAAAGAGAAGTGGAAAACATGACTCATTAAGGGTTTTCCATTCCATCTTGCTCAAGACTCGATTAATCGTCGCAGCACCTCCCGTTGAGCATCTAATCTTATCGCAAACAGTTGCAATTCAAACCCCAGTTGGAGACCTGACCCAGTGGAACTTGCCATATTTCTTGCGGCATGTTCCACTGGGTGAAGTCATGATTCACCAGTGGGTACTTATAAAAACAAGACTGAAAGTTTTCCAGCCATGGAAAAAAAAAAAAAAAAAAAAAAAAGAACAGGAGCTTTTGGAATGTGTTCAATTTTTTATTGTGCTGAATGTTACAGGATTGATTGTTCTGGCAACTGTTCAAAAAGGTGCCAAGTTGGGCAACTTGCTCAGTTTTCACACTTCAGATCGAAGCATTGTAGAAACACCGTGACGGTGACACCCACAAGTAAAGAAATGAAAATTGACAAAGCACATTTACATAATCACATTTGTTTTTTTTTAATTGTAGATTAGATGTTCCTGACTAGTAGAGGCTTGACTGCAAAGTGAAGTTCTTTCTTTCTTTCTTTCTGTTTGTGTTTACGTGTGTGTTATTTGATGTGCCAGCTGTATTTACTTGACACTCAGGTTTTCAGGTTTGGTTGTTGTTTGATGGACTGCCGTGCATTTTTGCAGGGTGATGAAGGACCACTCGGCCCACCCGGCAGCGCTGGCCCTACTGTAAGAATTCCTGAACGCATATACTTCAACATACACAAACACACAAAGACAAACATGCACATGAGTTGGGATGCTTGCAGGTTGTTTGAATAGGACGAGATTACGATAAACACGATGCGTCTGTGGAAAGCTGCTCATTTGATAAACACAGATCTTATCTCCCGAGTTGACAAAACTCATAGCTTCTAGCTTCAGAACAGTGCAGCTTAACTCATTCATTCAACTCTCAGTATGTTCACTGAGATTTATGCACGTGTGGAGGACTATAATAAATCTTTCATCAATGGAGCGCCAATACTACGATTCACTATGGCAACCGCCAACCCAGCTGGAGTAACGGGTTCAATACATGTTCATGGAGAGTATGAGCCCACTGACGGAATAAAAAGCAGCTGCAGCAGCAAAAAAAATGGCAGCAGCTTATGCCAATGATCAAACTTTCAAGCAGATTTCAACAATTTAATACTCTTTCTTCGTTGCACAGTAGGAAAAACTGAATTATATTTGAAAAAATAAGTTATGGAACTAATGTTTGTTTTCACCTGGTTAAAACCCCAGAAAGAGAAATATGTCCAGAAGGATTAGTGTAACTATCAGAAGTAACTAAACTTTTCAAAGGCTTAAGCCATAGCAAATACTGCTTTAACAAGAGTTAGAAAAAAAAAATGAAACCTTTTTCATCATTATATTATATGTTGTGTATCATTTAACAGAATTGGGCATTTAAAAAAAGGTGTATACAGAATCAAATGGTGTGTCTTTAGGCTTTCATTAATATGAAAATGAATATGAAAATGTATGTAGGAAAAGATTAAACGTGTGTGTGTGTATTCTTTAGAAGTGCTTTTTTATTGTTGTTGATCATTTTTATTAGGTGTTGTTATGGCCTCAGGGAACAAACTGTCAGTGAGCGTGGAGGTGCAGGTTTCACTGACCTCCAGCGCCTGCCAGAGGTCAGTAGGTCAAACAGGTGTTGAGACTGTAGGGCGGGTTATCTCAGTCTCTGGTTCTCCCTGGCCATTGGGAATACTATTTAGTTTATATCTCAGCGGCCGTCTCCCAATCGGAAGGTTGCAGGTTCGATTCCCATCTCGGCCTGCCCACATGCCGAAGTGTCCTTGGGAAAGACACTGAACCCTGAACTGCCCGTGTGAATGCAGTGTGAAAGTGAATGGTTGGTGGTGGTCGGAGGGGCCGATGGCGCAAAATGGCAGCCTTGCTCCCGTCAGTCTGCCCCAGGGCAGCTGTGGCTACAGATGTAGTTTACCACCATCCAGTATGGAATAAATGAATAATGCAATGCAATGTAAAGTGTCTTTGAGTGCCGAGAAAAGCGCTATATAAAACCAAGGCATTATTATTATTATTATTATTATTATTATTATTATTATTAAACCCAACGGAGGTCTCCCACCAATATTGTATTGTGTAGAAGGCAATACAAAAAGAAATACTTTATTCCAACGACATGTGCATTGAGTGGCCCTTCAGAAAGTTGCAATGGAAAACTAACGAGTGTCTCTAAATTGTGCCTGGAGCGGTTTGAATGATCACAGCTTCAACTACAAGCGGATTAGAGCCGCTGACGGTTTGTGTCTGACTGCTGTTGCTCAGGAGCCGGAAGATCAAAACTCATGTTGAGTTCACAGTCAAAGACAGTGATGACTGACACAGTTTGTTGACTGTCTCGCCCACGGTTTCAAAGAGGCTTTGTTGTCTTTTGATCATTATTATCAGTGTGTCTGTATTTATGTTTATTTCTGTAGGGGAGACCTGGAAGAAAAGGTTACCCTGGTGAACCTGGCCCCGAGGGATTAGAGGTGAGTCGGCTTTGCTAACGCACTAATCACATATACTGATAATTACACTACAGTCCTATTTGATCGATAAATATAAAACATAGACTTTTAAGGTAGTTTTTGATATATTTAGTAGTCAACTTGTTTATTTTCTCTCATAGAGTTTTCTAACTCAATGCGAGTCTTAGTTCAGTGAAAAGTGCTTCCTTAGTTTACTTTCCCTATCAGGACACATTAGCTCTTTCCCAACGCAGAGTCTGCATTCTTCACGTCATTCACACTGCGACAAAACCAGTTCAGTAATTCTTTATAATCCAGTTCCCAAATGAGTCCTCCATTTCCAGGACAACTATCAATCGTCCACATCCTAAGATTCCTGGCACTATATGTATTTTACTTGCATATTTTTATTGTATATTTTTTTTACTTCAACGCCCTAATAAATGGTTGAATACTTTCTTTTTCCATAAAGTCTCAAAAAGGACACAAAACTGTGATGCGCATTCTTATAGTATTAGACAAACAAATAAGAGTTATGCTGTTTCCATGTATGTGCACATGAATCCCTTCTTCAACAGCAATAATAATTTTAAGATCAAAAGGGCATCGTGTATCAATTACAGCTCAATTGTATATTTTTTTCTTACTTGAGTTTCATTCACAACCTGAACTTTTTTTTTTTTTACTTTAATTTGAGTAAAGAAATTGAGTTTACATTTTACTTTTATACAGTGTCTATGCTTTTACTGAAGTAATGAGAGTACTTGTCACCAGAAAGACATTGTGTTGCCCCCAGCTCGGCTCTCGTGTTGTTGGAAACTTGCAGATTCTGAATCGAGGCAATAGAAGACCACGGGTAGTTTATGTGCAGTATTTAATATCTCAACTTTAACAACTTTGACTAACTGTGACTCAATGGAATAAGGTATGTGCATATTTAATTATTAGCTGAATTTGTGAAAAATGACTATTGTTGACTTTTTGCGTTTCCTTTTCAAACATCAGCTATGTTTAGTTAATAACTAACTCCAGCATTTTACTTTCAGTTTAAATCGTTTTTTTTCCCATCATTGTCAGTTTCGCCTTCCAGTTTTCATTGCAGGTTTTTACTGGCTGTACGTGGCCTTTGAACTCACCACAAATGCACTGCCATGTTTCAAGAGCTTATTATTCTAAATTATGGCTTCCTGCTCACCTCTGAGTACCAGTGCCCGTATGTAAGCGGCCCTCTTATTGCCTCGATGTTCTATGTTGTAAACATGCTCCCCAATTGGCAGAGATATTTATTTTGTCCACAGCCATCATTATACACGGTGGGAAAACCACAATAAGAAGCAGCACCAAAATGATCCCATCAGTCAACCACGTGTGTGTTCCTTCTTACACGTGTAATATCCTGTCAGTAGCGGGGGCAGTGTGGCGTCTGAGACCTCCTTAGTTTCAGGAAACTAACCAGCACCCTGTTTGATGTTTACTGTGTGCAGGGAGAGAAAGGGGACATGGGAAACGTTGGAAAAATTGGACCACAAGTAAGTTGCTTTTTACACTTCTAATGACAAGACCTCACAGCCACCATTCTGTGGATTTGTAACTTTTCATTAAATCCACATCTTTATGTGTTAATGTGAATCCTGTACTGTGGCTTTTACGACCTGCAGTTCCTATCTTAAAATGTTTGCTTAAAGTATATGGAGAAATTTTATTAAGCTAATGATACGGCACTTCCACAAGGTGTTTTGAATTGCTCCCGTTTGGTACTTGTGGAGGAAGTTACAGGAGCACCTAATGACATCTTCCTGTTTTCCTGACCCACATTTTTTTTCATGTTAAGAGAAATCTGGAACGTCTCCAACCACCAAATAGTGCTTTAATCCCAAAATTGGCAAAAGATTGCTGCAGAACAGAAGGAACACCAATTATAGGTCCTCTGTGGAAGTGACCTCATTTGAGTTGCACATTAGTTTATGGCTTCAAGCCTGCAAGAGTGTGTCCATTGTTGCACAAGAGTCAAGGGAAATGCTGATTTAAAAATGTGTTAGTTTTCATCCTTTACATGACCTTGCAACTACCCTAAAATATCTGTCTTGGGATTTTTGCTGAAGCAGTCGATTCACAGTTTTATATGTCCGTCTGTATGTTTTATGCATCACTTCATGCTTTTCACCCATAACAGATCGTGCAGAGAAATGCAGGGACATGCATCCCCTCTTGTAAAATCCCCTGAAACACAAGTGCTTTGAACATCCAAAGTATGCCTATCCTTCCCAGAGGCCCCTTAATGCTAATATTTGCATTCTGTGCATAGTAGAGGGAACCAAGTGGGCCTTGTTGGACTGCAGCGTTGCTACAGTGCACATATGAGAGGCATTAAGCAGTTACTGAGTTGAGTGGCCTTTGAAGCCAAACAGGAACCATGGGGCTATGCAGAAGAAAAAAAGAAGGGGGAAAAAAAACCCTCCCAAAACATATGGAGTCTCTAATGAACACCATTACATCACTATTTGGATAAATTGAAAGTGTAAGAAACTGTAAGACCCTTGACCCGGGCTTGACTGAGAGTGCCCTGTGTCCACCTGTTTTTACTGACTGCCCACCTTGAGGCCCCTCACAAGCTGTTCCAAGTAAAAACTTTACTGGACTGGATTTTGAGAGTCTAGGGTATTTTACCCAATTTAGATTAGCTGTGGAGTGCCCCATTTCCATGTCACCCTCCAATCTTCAACTAATAAATGTCAATCTGTGCTTTGATTTTGATGTCAGGGACTTTGTGTGTGCTTGCATTAGTGTAGAAAAAAAAAGAGAGACATGTCAGGGAGTAGCTTTATACGCTTAACTACATGTGAGTCGGGCCATATTTCTTTCTTTTACTGTAAGGTTAATAGCTCCATCAATGCTCTTGTGACCTGGGCTGTTATAACTAAGAAACCAGATCGCCTTCAAAACACTGACTGTTAACGCTCCCATGTCAAAGACCTATCATGTGGAAAACTCCTTGAAACCATTTCCTTCTGTTAAATGACACCGGGTACCACATTGTCCCACTTCATGTCCCAATTAAGGGATTTGTGGTCAATTTAGTGCTCCCGTTCCCATGTCTGCGGGCTGCATCCCGTCACTGACACTCTGCTACTAAAGTGCAGCTCAGCTGCTTCGCGCCCATTCAGCGGGATCATACTCTTAAGATGATGAGACAAGAGTAATGCATTAAAGCTGTCAGACTTTTTTTTAGCCAAATTAGGAAGGGGCACATGGAACAAAATCTTATTCTGTTTATTCGAACGGCCTCTTTCATGTGTGTAACTTTAGCTTATCTTGCTCTCTGACTGTTGCTATTCTGTTCAGTAAAGGCATATTAATGGTTTGAAAAATATGAAAAGAACTTTTAAAATGATAGATTTTATGCGGTGGGATCAGGAGTCGGAGTAATGCGGATTTTTGTGCAAGTTTATTCTCTTTAAGAACTTGTGAATACAAGCAAGTGGGCCTCCTTAAGGAAATAATATTGTAGCCTTACCACCCTGGCTTTTGTGGTCGGTTTTTGGGACAGTATGAAATATTACTTCACTCTAACACTGCAAATCACTTAGGGTCAGTTGTAGTACATGTACCGTGGTGCAGTGGAGTCGTAGTAATGTGGTTTCAGGTCTGGCTTGTGGTGAGTGTATGTAACTGTATCGCCTCTACCTTCACTGTTCATCATCTCTTTTGAGTTCTTGCATTTGATTGTTTGTTTTACAAACTTGACAACAGTGACAACATTTTAAGTACACATTTGCCCTTTCTGGTTTGAACGCCTCACCAGTAAATCTCACCGTCAGTCCTGAACTCTGCATAGTCCAGCAGAGACGCTGGCACCAGTCCAGACTGGAGCCCCGGTGCCAGATGACTGATCTGGATGTGGTTAAGCACCACATTTAGATTAGCTAGTGTTTCTCCATCCGGCTCTCTTTAAATTGCTTTTTTCTTCTCGTGGGTGGGTGGATAGACAGGGGAAACTGTACTGTTTAAACTGTAGTTTCCATATGTTGTGACATCAGAATCCAAGAGGTAAGTTCCAGTCATGGCAATTAAGTAAACTGTTGAAATATTGCAGTTTCCCTTCTTTGCTGACAATTGTTTGGTACCACAAGTAATTTGAAAGGTGCAAACATTTCTAGTGATATTCTTGCATTATTAGCTCCATATGGCTTGTAAAACAGATGGGGAAATTATATTGAGTATACCAAGGTCACTGGCAAGTGTTGGTGCTTGCTTTTTTTGTTGCTTCTGCATCTTATTGTGTCTGAGTATTCTTTTTTTCACCCATGTGAAAGTCATTAAAGTCAAGATGTGAATGTTAGTTGTCAAAAAGGAGCTCATGTGAAATTGTAATCACTCTTGGGGGTTTTTCTTCAAGTTTGCAATGTTTGGTTTTTCTTACCCATGATTTACTTTATAATATATCTTGTGACATTCCAGCTTTTTGTGGTATGAAGTAGAAGAACAGTGAGGAGTCCTACTTTATTGTCTTCTAATGTGTTTGTGTTCATCACTGTTTGTAATCCTCCTCTCTTCTCCTCCTATTCTCTCCTCTCCTCCTCTCCAGGCTCCGCTCGGCCCGATTGGGATAGCTGGAGTGATGGGCATTCCAGGTGAAAAAGTAAGGAGTCTGTGTGTCTCTGTCATTACGCTGTCAGACAGAATCAGCTGCTTGCTTGTCAGTGGCAGACCCCTGTAATTAAGCCTGTGTTTAGGCAGCCATAACTTGAGGCCCCAGAGGCCCCCCGGAACACATGCCTGCATAAACTCTCAACACTCTCACATCCACTCCGATAACTATGTCAAATCCACGTCGCCATCAGAGCCACTCGAATCGAACTCTACTGCTTTGCCCTAACAAATGATGTCCAGGAGAATCAATAGAGCTTTTTATTCACTTGAAAATGTGCTGCATCGGCAGTCTTGAGTTCTTTGTTGAATTCAGTAACTAGCAACACATAGATTTACGCAGTTAGAATGTCCTTTTTCCTGCGTCGTGTCAAGCCAACAGGAAGTGGATCTGCAGCTTGCGAAAGGATTTTCCTTGCACCCTGAATATTGATTATTGACAGTCCTTTAAAAGACAGATCCGTCATTGTTCTCTTGCCCTGACAACAGCATGTTCCCCTTTCCTTCCTACCCAGCAGGCCCGTTTGGAGGCCATCTGTCTGTCAGACAATTGCTTGTCCCTCCGCTCCTCTTACGAAAAATTGTGCTCCGTGTCCAATCTGTCAGCACCAGGAATACCCTGACCGCCAGAATGAAATGACTCACATTTACAAACATATATATGAGAGAAGGAGATTTTTTGTATTGATTTTAAGTATGTCCCCCTGTGATTCTTCTGCTTACTGGAACAACACCTGAAAGACGATTTGTATAGTTAACACATTTCAAGAAGGATTCATATGGGTTGAAGGTTGGGCTTAAATGAACACAGCGTCAATGGTCACCCAGAAATCTTCCTCTCTTTTTGTTTTTCAGGGTGACCGGGGACCAGCGGGTCCAACGGGTCCAGTTGGAGAGAAGGGGCCAACAGTGAGTGTCTCATTTGATATTCTGCACTGCTCCGATTCTTGTCTGGGAGTCGATATAACTTTGGTGCAATAGCACAATGGTTTTCCAGCAAATCAGCAATAATACAACCACCAAGTGCCGCTTGAATGCCCTGTTCTGTAAACTGCTGTCTGAGGTTGATGATTATAAAACTGAACCACTAAGCAGTTTTGGCTGTAAGTTTTGGCAGATGTTGTTTAGCTCCCATGTTTAGTTGTGGAAATGAAGGCATACCTATTCGTTTTCGAACTGTGTCCCTTATTCCACAGAGTTCTAACTTTTGTAAACTTGTAGATGCAAATCTTTTCTAAATGATGCAGTGTAGTGTATCATTCTGTTTTCTACAGTCATGTCAAAGCCAGAAACAAAACAAACTTCAATAGAATGTTTCTGTGGCTGGGGTGAATAACTCACTTTTATCTGTTTGATCAAATTTCATTGCTGGATTCCTACACAAATCTTTAACAAAACAGTAGGTTTTGAGGCAAAAAAGACTGTTCCACCATGTGACATTCATATAATCAAAACCAAATTTGTTGTTCACTTCTCCTTATAATATAATTGACTTTTGTTATAATTCTCATGTAATCTCTGTGTTGTAGCTAGATCTGTTAACTCATAGTCGGAATTCTTCAGGTTAATAGCAGGTTCATTTTGTAGTATTACCCCATTTACTAATGTGCAATAGGTTTTTGAATGAAAGTTATTTTGGAAGTTGATCCTACAGAGAGAGTATAAATGTCTGCTGCTGCAGAAATCCGGTTGCTATGTTGTTATAGACTCTCAATGAGAGCCTGGATTGTATCTGTCCCAGCCTAGGATTTGCTCCATGTCTGTAGCTTTGGGCCCCAGTCTGGCTGCAGCACGTGACTGATTGGCTGGAAGACAGGGTGACTAATTTGGTGGCTGGCTGAATAGTTGACTGCAAGTGTGTGATTGATTGAAGGAGAGAAAATGAGAGGTCTATGACTTACGTAAGGTGGTGTGGTGATTTGTTTGCACCAGTCGGTGCTATAGTGTAGCCACATTAACAAAGACAAGCAGTGCAGCATGAAGGCTTTGGGCTATTTCATCACGTCATGAAGTTCTGGTTAAAGATGATCTGCAGCCATTGGTATGCTTCTGGCAAATCTCAATACCCTTTATCAGCATTGACCTTCTTTAATGTCTTTGTATTCTTTCTTCATAGCATATCATTATATTAAGATGGGTGCTGATGAGAAACACTCAATTGTTATTTTATACCCGGACAGCTTTTAGCACATTTTAGGCCACATAATAAAAACAGCAACAGGAAACTGTTCACTTTTCCCATGCAGTATCAGATGTCGCCCTACACTGCTCTAAAGTGGCATGGTTGCTTGTTTACATTAATATATGTTTTGTTTTGTTTTTTTATGTTAAGGGTTATCCAGGCTTGCCAGGAAGTCCAGGAGACATTGGTTTACAAGGTGCACCAGTAAGTGTGATACCCTCATTGCCCGCATGGAGCATTAATTTTTTAATGTTGTGCCACAAGCAACCTGCAAATATGTAATTGCTGCATGCATTAAAATGTTAAACCGCTTGTCTTCTTGTGGTTTCCCTTCTGCACATTAATTTTTCTTACCACTCGCTTCATGGTTTTTGGGTTTGTTTATTTTTTTTAATTTGCAGTCTGTTGGAATTTGATGGTTTCATTGACAAATTATAGTTAATTTTAAGGGCATGATGAATGTGTTGTCTACACAATGTACCTTATTACCTGATAGTTCTGCTGAAGTCTGTGATAGAGGCATCAGGTTCATATAACAACTCATAATGTTGATTAAAAGATGTTCAGTAGGGTTACGCCCTGTTAAGTAAAAAAAAAAAAAAAAAAATGCAGTCCTTTAAAATGTATTTATATAGCTTATCGTTAGTCTGAAAGCATTAAAACCTTCCTCTTGGTGTGTTTTTTTCCTTTTTGTCTTACTCTTGTCCTCTGTCTTATATCCTTTTTTTTCCTCACAGGGTCTACAGGGACAAAGGGGCATTCCAGGCATAGCCGGGCCAAAGGGTCGAACGGTAACAGCAGTTTTTAACCTTCAAGTGAACAGGTCCCTGGTATAATTATTTATGTATGTGTGCCTGCTTCACTTCAGTGGCAATATGGAAAAATTCTCTGATCAGACTTCGTGTTTTACTGTTTTACATCAGATTAAAGCAATTAAAGACGGATGGATGTCGCTGCACTCCACCTCAGTTTCTTTATGGGTACAATTACAAGATCTTTGTGATGGCAAAGATGGTAGACGACATTAAGTAATGGTAAATGGATGAGGTTTGGTGATACTCGTGGGACCCCATGTGGTTGAGAGGAGAAAGACAGCTACAGGAGAGGAGGAGAAAAATAATGCTTTAGATTTTGAAGTGAAACTTGGATTCACGCACAAGTTTTAAAAGTCAAAAATAGATCAAAGACTAATCCTCAAAAATCCTATTAAGCCCTGAAATAGTAGACAGTGGAAACAATATATGAAAATAATGACATGAATATTGAAATGTATGGTCAGGTTTCAGTTAGGGTTAACGATGTTCCTTTAAATTTAGCTTTCTCCATCTTCTATGCCCCCTTCATAAAAGTCAGGGTATCGAAGTGAGCTGAAGCCAACCACCAGCTGGCACAGGGCAAAAGGCATCATGGATGGGTCACAGGTCAATCACAGGCACTCACATTGCTAGATTTAGCAGCCTTACAAGCATATTTTTTTAATTGTTGAAGAAAGCTGTAGTATTGACAAAAAAAGCACCTATGTAAGAACCTGTAAAACTCCGAAACATTAAGTCGTGCAGGTTTTTCTAAAGGAATGCTAACAACTGCACTGCCACACTATGAAGCCCCACAGGTCATATTGCACTAATGCATTATTCTCACTGTAAACTTTTATCATCCTGAAGAATACTTCATTGTCTTTTCTGGTGAAAATCTGTTTATTATTAGTATGCTCTCTCCTGTCAGAATAATGCCTCATGTTTGTGAGCCAGACAGTCAGAGGTTTGTCCTATCATGGAAAGTGCTGGTCTCCTCATTAATGTTAATGTTCTCATGGGGGATTACAGAGCTCTGAGACAAGATCCACCAATGTCTCTTTGTTAACTTTGTTAAAAGCGGCGGCACATATTGGACTTTTTAAAGTGTAGTTTTTTTTCCTGCTTCAACCCATTTTCCTCAATTTTCCTTTATCTAATAGTTTGCATCTGCTAAGCTCCAATGCCAGATTGCTAAACAGCATCATGGCCAAAGCCTTCTTCTTGAATGTGTGTCTTTTGTAGGCATCTCAAGAAAAACACAAGTCAACTGAAGAATAACTTAGACCGACAGCTGCAGTTATCATACATCATCATTCTTTGGCAATACCCTCCATTTATACCATGATCATGTATTTTTCTTCTGCTCAATATTTTTGTTGAATGTAACATATGGTAACAGTTAACATGTTGTCACTTTTGTTGTTTACTGTAATCCACACGTTTCAGTTTGTGGTCGCATTTCCTGCCTCGTTACGGTGAGAAACCGATATCATCTGAGCTTCCCACCTCTTCATCTGTAGGTGGCCCCGATTGTTAAGACACACAATCCATCATGCAAAAATAAAAAAATAAATATAAAAAAAACACGTGGAGAATAATCTGTTGACAGAAAGTCACATATTTAGTTCAAGATTTTTATTAGAACAAGTCATGAAAGACTCAAACTCATTAATCAGTGTTTCACTGGTGTTCTCTCTGTGTAATAATGGTTTGTCCTTCCACACATCATGACTACTTTCTCTTGTAATTAACATGTCCAGAACTATCTAAACTCATACTGAAATGGACACGGGAGTTGGCCAGGATACCTTTCAATCGGTTGAACGTTTTAAGTGGATATTTTGGAAATTTAGCTCCCTGTTTGTCAGGTTCTGTCTACATTAGCATGTCCAAGTTTTATAACACTTTAACATGTGGGAAATTGTTCCTCGTTTTCTTGTTCTTTTTTTCTGATTTTATGTTCTGTCTACAGTGGATTTCCTGAGCAACATTAAAATAGTCAGATCTCTTCCTCTTTGGCCACTTTTATGGGAAACAGTTCAATTTTGCATTATTGCCAACATCTGGTGAGGAGTGAGGTAGACAGTGTAGCTAATCAAATCAATATTTAATGATAGAAAAAAAAACATAGAAACTCTGTCAGACTGAGGTAAAGCCCAACAGATGTGCTGTATGGCTATTGCTAATATTTACAATTAATTAGTGATTGCAAAACATGATGAAAGCTTCCCACACCCTGTTATTCTCTCAGATTGCACAGCCAGTGTCTGTAATGATCTGTTTTGTTTTGAAATAGCCAAAATCACAGTGTTTCTATCAGGCAAAGTATAAAGCAAAATAAAGCAATTATATTAAAAAAAAAAAAAAAAAAAAAGCTAAAAAATGTCGTATTAACTCAAGAATGCCAACAAAGACACCTTTCATATTTACATTGCTGCTTGTTTTACTGCAAACATGCTCTTTGATCAAAAAATACTTCCTGTCAGGGTTAATTATAGTACACAGAAACTCAACCCTATCCATCAGTGCAGCTGATGCCAATGTGTTGAAAAGGCTTTGTATATTTCTTCACACTGAATTACCAAATAGTTTTTTTGTTTTTTGGGGGGGTTTCCATGCAAAGAATGTGTTAGAAATTATGGGATAACTTTAACATGGTTGCAATTATTGAAGTTTCATTAAATTAATAATTGATTTAGTCACAAAACTCCTTTTCGCTTATTGAAGACTGCCACAATATTTAGTGCTTAATATTCTTACTTTATGGTGGACATATCTTTGATTCACCTCGACAAATTAAGTGTCTGTTTACGCAGAGTTCTTATATACTCCTGGATGTTCTGTCAAATACCTATTAATATTATTAATCAGGCTGTAATCAGGTTAGACGGAGGTTTACTATCGGTCTAAATAGGAGGTGAAAACAAATAATGGAAACAAACTCTACCAAAATTAGAAACCTTATAACCAGGTTGATGAACTGTTCTTTTTATACAGACACTGGAAATCTAAAAAATTGCTCACAATAATTATATGAATAAAATAATAGAAAAGCATGAAGAAGATATGAAGGCAAATAAACTTTCCCTTTAATGTAGATTTGAATTAGGTGGGTGATGTGAGAGGCATGGAAAAATGAGGAAAGCCAAGGTGGAAACCACAAATATGCTGAAAATGGAAAAGGCCATGACATTTTAGACAGATGTGAAAATTGGAGAATCTTGGTTTGCATTTTCTGAACATTGTTTATCACCCGTTATGTGTTGTGGATCTTCAATGACAAGACACCCCTGGAATATTTTTAGTGGTGTTTCTCTGCAGTGACAGACCAGAAAACCACGAAAGCTGATAAAAAAAAAAAAGTTTTTTTCTTTGCTATTGTTATCTCGGTTTAGTGTCACCATTACCTACAGCATGGCAACTTGAAGATAATGCTTTGAAGCTAAATGCATGTGTATCACATTTTTTTGTTGCACAGGGGCCCCGGGGTCCAGATGGCCCGCTGGGAGAACCAGGTCCTGAGGGCATCAGGGTAACTAACATCACTTTTGTCAAAAACATCTCTGCATTTGTAAAAACAAAAAAGTGTAATGTTTTGTTTATTTAATATTGCTTTTTTGTACAATCACAATGATGAATATTCGGCTAAATGTATACAACTCTACTTTGCATTCATACATGTGTTCCATAAAGACTATTATTATTGACCAGAAAACAAACCAAATTAAAATCAATTTTGGCTTTTTTCTCTTTCAGGGTGAAAAGGGTGAGATGGGACAAAAAGGAGAACCAGGGTTCATTGTAAGTAGTCCTTATATTTGATGATACATAATTGTGTGCTCTTGTTCATTTTAAATGAGGCCTTCAGTTTCTTAAAAATAGTGAAGCCACATTTACATATATTACAAAGAGCCATTCATTGAAAGCTGAAAATAATGAATGTCATAAAAAAAAACAATGCCGTCCATCTGCATCAGTCTAAAAAGCACATTCCTTTTGAAGATGCACACTCACCTCATACAAAAGTTATTCAAGCATCCAGTATACCCCCTGGGCCTCAGTTAAAGAACAGTGGGCCTTTAATCAGTTTTTATTTGTATAGAGAGGCTTTGTCTTCTTGCCACTGTATCAGATTATACCAAAATGAAATTCTTATGTTCTGCTGCCAGCTCGTTGTAAGGAAACCTGAACCTAAATAAGCTTAGGAGTCATGGGATAAAAGAAAATTGTGTACTCAGCTGAGCTGATCTGCATTGAAAGAAAAAAAGAAAAGCGTTGTCAATGGATTCCTGTCTGTCATGCCTTGTTTTAATGAGATAATCAGATTTTACATCAAATTAGGATTTGAGTCATGAAAAACAAGTTAAGATTAGATATGACTATGTAAACTGAATTGAGAAGAAACAAACATTAACTAGACATTACCTATAAGAAACCATCAGTGAAATCACAGGTAAGAACAAAGCACAAATCCAACAAACAAGTCAAGGTCCTTTTGCCGGTGCCTAGTGGAAGGTGGAAGGAGACAAAGCCCCTCCAGAATTTGTGCATGAGATTAACGGTGGCTAAGTCAGGAACCCAATCGTGGGCAACAAATAAAGTCCCTCTGCAGGGTGAGCAAAAGACCAAAAGCAACAAACTGCCTCTGGGGCTGGGGCCAAAGCAAAGAGAGCCACTTGGGTGGACCAAGCAGGTGAAATGGCTGGAGGTCACAAAGCTGTAGCAGGCAAGCCTGCTTGAGGGGTTGGCCATGGCAATGGAAGCCTCTGTGGAGGTCAATCATGAAGATTCTCTTTAGAGTGCCAATAGAATTATGACAATGCCAATGGTTTTGAACAGGGATGCTTGGCTGCTTGGTGTGGCATCCTGTATGCAGAGCAAGCAGATGGGGCCTCTTTTTGAGGATGGCGACCAGGTTCTGGCGGCAGAGCCTCTTGGAAGGTTTCGGGTATGATGAAGCCTCTCCAGGGGTAAAAACGGGGCAAAAAGGCAGTACTGCTTGTTGGGGCGGCCTAGAGGGAGGATGGGAAGATGGGACTACTTTGGGGGCAGCGGGAGAGGGAGAGTTGGCGGGGCCACTCGAGAGGAAAATGGCCATGGCAGTGTCAGCCTGGACAATGCAATGAAGCTCTTTCAAGGAGGCCAGTGATGACGGGCTGAGCGGGAGGCCAATGACAATGTAAACCCTATTGGAGCCCAGTAGGAGGCCAATATCTGAGTTACCATGAGCATAAGCGATGATGGCAAAACACCCTCCAGGGGACGAACAGGAAGTTCATGCCTACAGAGTCCCTTTGGTATCTAAGCAGATGGCGAATAGTCATCAAGTGCCTGGGGGGCAGCCTGGGGACAGGGCATGTAGGCATCCCAGGTGATAATGCTCCTCTGGGGTAGAACAGGGGGCCCAAGCAAGGCCAGCATGGAGTCTGGCCTTCTCTGGGCATCAGCTTAGGCAAGGAGACAGGGCCACTCAATTTGAATACCTGCTCAAAATCCTTCTGGGGCCTCAACTCTTCTGGAGACCCAGCAAGAGAGCAATGGCAACAAATTCTCTGTGTTGGTCTAGCAGGACACCAATGGCAACAAAGCTCCTCTCAAAACTGAGCAAGATGCCAAAGATGTGACAAAGACCCTCTGGGGAAGGGGCAGCTGGGCGTCTAAGCAGGGCAACTGACTGAGGTGGGCTTTCCTTGACTCTTTCAGAGAGACATTGGGACAGATGAAGGCAGGCTCTCCCAAACACCCTCAGTCGAAGTCTGGAACAGAGTCAGTGACTCTGCTGGGCACTGGTACTGGCGTCGCAATGTTGATGGAAAAGGTTGAAAAGGTCTTCTTGATCCATAGTGGTCAATTTGTACTTTTGTGGGTAGTGGAAAAGGACCCAATGTACAGAAAAGGATTAAGACCATATTATTAAAAAAAAAAAAAATCCTATCAATAACTTTAATGTTTGAATTCTGGAAAAGAGCATAGCTAAAATACTGCAATTCATATACTACATCAAAAATAGCTCTTCAATAGACTAATACAAATATATTTTATATATATATATATATATCATTTACTATGGCGAAATCACAGAAAACAACAAAATGTATGTTGCACATACTGTATATTTGGTGTGACTTGACTCATGAATCTGTGGCTTTAACACATATTGATCAAGGACGTGTACACAACCGATGACTGTGTCACTTGAAAATTAATTGCATGAGAGGTCGCCACCAGACATGAAACAGTGATATGTAATATCATTATTGCCATAATTAGCGGATTCTGTTGAAACTGCCTATTTATTAAAATTTTGATTCCTGCTCTTTGAAGGGTAAAGCTGGTGGTCCGGGTGAGAGGGGTCCCCCTGGAAAACCTGTAAGTAAAATTGAACAGTTTTTTAACAGAAGTTTTTTTTTTTTTTAATCATGTGCAATATATCTCTAACAGAGGTGCCCAACCTTTCCTCACTGAGGGCCAGATTTGATCATGTGAAAGGGCTCAATGCCTTGATTATGTTATTTGCAACAAAAGCTAAGTTGTCTCTTAATATTTGATCATGACCTGTCAATTCTTTCTCCAAAGAGTTGAGAGCGAGAGTAAAGATTATTTTTCTTGAAACGAAAGTGTCGTGCTTATTCATTGCAAGTTAGAAAACAAAAGTTGTGATTGGTTCTCACATTATATAATTTCTATATATGTTAAAATACCAATCCGCGGACTAAACTTTGGATGTCTAACGAAGATGTTTCGATTCAAAATCTTATTTCAAAAGTAACATTATTCATATGGTAATTGTCCTAAACAAAATAAAAATGTGAAGTAAATAATGCTTCTTAGATCTTCAACGCACAGACGCAAATGTCATCTCATCTCGTCTCATCTGGTTTGGGTGCTCAGTTTTTATTCAACAAACATGCTGAAATCAGTTCATTTAGACTTTTTTTTCTTAAATAATCACAGTATATTACACTGTCCTATTGTCTTATCGTTTTGTGTATCGAGCATAATAATATTTGTGTGATCATGTGCTCTCCAAAATAAATTGCAGCTACACAAATGTGTGAGCATTTCATTAGTCACACTATAAAGTAAAGGGACAATACATTTGTGTCACACATAACTACATTGAGCACTTAGTGTAATGTTTAAAAAAGAATAATCAAGGTAAAATTAATGAGAAAGCTGAGTAAATAGCTATCAATGTCTGTAGATCAACAGTGGGTTGATCATGTTGAAGTTACCTGTTAGGGGGGTGATATATGCAGAGGCACATTCAAATTCTCAGCATGTTCTCTTCACTAAATTGATTAACTTTTATTTATTTTTTAAGGAAATATAAATAGAGGCTTTTTTTGCAGACTCTGTCATGCAAATTCAGGGCTGAAGTAAGTGGTTTAGATTGACGTAATTCAGTTTCCTGCTCATTTTTACATTGCTGCAGAGAGATGATGTAAACAAACAAAATATTTTAATGATTTTTAATTTGCATTCAAAGACTCTCTTGGAGCCAAGCAAAAACTATCTTTGAGAACGAGGAATGAAAACGTTGTTATTTATTATACTGAATTAAGCAAACTCAAAAACACTGATAATCCAGTAATGCAAAAAAAAAGGAGGATGTAATGCACATTTTAAAGCACATCATTATGTCTTGTCTTACTTAATTAAGTTATCACATCACAGTTTCTGACAAACTAATATACAGACTGTGACTCGCCTGTCTGCTCTCTGGCTTTCCTCAGTTGTTAGATTTTGCTTATTTCCTCACTGGCAATTGACTTTATACTTCCACAAATCATGAATTGGCTGCACATTTGACATATCGGGATTATTTACTTATTAGTCATAATACACACAGAGAAAACACATGCAGGCATTTGCTCTCACTTACATCTGGCCAAATAGGTTTAAAAAAGTTTACTGTTAAAAAAAAAAGAAAGAAAAGAAAGAAAAAAATAGAAACTGATGGCTGCAACTCTTCCAACATCTAGAGTTACAGCGCCCTCTTGTGCCTGAAAATATGTCTACAGAAATGGTTGTATTCAGTTTCAGTTCAAATGTTAGAAATTGGTTCACAAAATCAAATTGCAATTCTCAGACAAAAACATTATAGTATTTTTAAATCACTCTATTGCACATTCGTAAATAAAGTATTTTACATGAATGCAAATCCCCCAGTAGCAAATTATGATCACAATGATAGAAACTGTACATAAAAGGTGAAAAGGTTATCTTCATCAATGGACAATTGAATTCTTAAGGAATTCATAACAATAAAAACAACGTTACATTGTAAACAGGTCAGTTGCAGCCGGAATAAAAGATTCATTTGAGCTTGAGAGTTTTAGCATAGTTTACATGATGCCTGAGGGAAGTTGTCGAAACTTTAAAAAGTGAAAACCGAGACTGCACAGAATATCTTCAAATACTTTACAGTGCAGACTTATAAGGGTAACACCTGCAAATGTCCTGTAGATTTTGACTATCCTATGTATTTAGTTTTTGTTTTAAATATACCAATTCCAGCAGTCAGGAAAAAAAGGAAGCATTGCTTCAACGAAACGAGAGAAAGAAATGACAACGCTTGTGATAGAAATACATTCTGTGTTGTGCTTTCATGCACAACTGAGACTTAATCGTACTACCTGTACTTTATAAAATGTGTTATTTCACAGTGTATAAACCAAATTATGTGACTGTTAGTGAATATATGCTGCTGAAGTCATTCCCCAAACTTCCTCCGCCTCCGAAAGCAATATCTTCTGTCAGCATCGCACCAGGCAGTGTTTCGAATGAGGCAGTTCCGTTCAAACCTGGCAACGCAGTGTTTGAACGACAACAAAGGGATTTGACATTACAGCGGAAAGCTGATCCGTTTGTGTTGCTTCAAACAGTTTCCGTCACGTCTGAAGGTGTCAAATGTAACAGGACAGATATATTACACTCACTCATCGTGTGTGTGGTTACACTGGAAACTATGATGATGATGATGATGATGATGATGATGGCGGTAATGATGATAAGAGGACCATGACCAAAGTCAGGTTTTCTCATGCTTGCTATTCTGTAATTGCACAAATTAATGAGTGCGGCAACACTGAGCTCATTATTGTGTTTTCAGGGCAAACCTGGTGTTCCTGGCAGCGGCGGGGAACGTGGGCCCCACGGTGAACCAGTGAGTATGCTGCCGTCTGAGCGCCGCATTGATGTGGTTGTTTCAGGAAACTGCAAACAAAACCACACACTGTGAAAACCGACGTGTCTGGATTCCGTAATGACTGCAGGGAGAATGCACAGAACCATAATTGCTTGCAAAAGTTTGAAGAGGAAAAAGTTGTCGGGGCTGGAATAATTTTAATGTCTTTGAACACTTGAGACACTCCAGAAACTGTTGAAGAAGAAAAGATCGTTGTAATCGTTCTGATTTTTTTAAAATATTTTACTTTCACCCTCCGTGTTCTTCTCACCTGAAAACTCCTTACCTCACACCTCCCTTCTTGGATTAAACTACAAAAAAAACCCTGATTTTCCTGGAAATCCGCCATCTCCTCGGGGACATGAAGAATGTCAAACAATCAGACACAGATATTTATTGGAGTATGATCGTTCAATAATGCTAGAGGCACGGTTTATGTTATGGGTCTCATCTTGTGTTTGGCTCGTCTTCAATCTTCTTATTCCAAGCCTTCTCAGCTCTCGGTTTTCTTTTTCTACAGCGCTAAATGTTGAGATATACGTGTTTGCTTTGCCATTACACGCCATCGCTGTGTGTTAAGTCTGTTCGGTGCTTCATTTGCCATGCTTAGCACACCCAATGATGATATCATTGCACTACTACCTGAGTGTTATTTGACCTTTATATAAAGAAGTTTTTGTTTTTTTTCTTGCAGGGACCCAAAGGACCTCCAGGAGAAGCTGGGCCTGATGGAGAGCAAGGACCTGAAGTAAATAATCTTATTTCACAATGCCTTGTATATATGATAAGGGTTTGAGAGTTTACTGTGCATACAAATGAAGAACTAAGCCTCTCTGTGTTCTCTCTGCAGGGTGTTCCAGGTTTAGAGGGTGAACCAGGCGCCATTGGCGAGCCGGGATTGAAGGTCAGCGTGAGCACTGCTTTGCATTCACCACTTCATCAGTGCATCATGAAGAAACATTTGTTTTGAAGAGCTTCAGTTCTGTCAATCTTGCAGTCAGTTTTTAATTTTGTGTTTGCACGTCTTCATTCTATGAATAGATGGCTTTTTTTAGTATTTGGGTTAACCCATAACAAGATAATTTCTGTTGTGTGGCTGAATTTAAAAATATTGGCTCATATTACACATTACTATGTTCTGGAAAAAATGTGTGTCTTGTATTTTGAATTAATATTTTGGATTCTAATACTAGATATATTTGTGTAAAGATACAAACTTGAAACTTTATTGTTGATTTCACACATTCAGTTTAGTTAAATTTACTTTTCAGATTTATTTTTCTCAATATATCGACCACCATTCACACACCATTTTAAGCGATTAAGATTATGGCATACATTAAAACAAAGGGATTAAAACAGCGTATAAAAGAGAATAAATAAATTTAAAGCTTTATTAAGATACAGGTAATAAAAAAATAAGTAAAATCTATTGTTAACATCATATCCAAACCCATCAGGTGGCATGAAAGAGAGAATGAGAGTTACATTGTGTGTGCGCAGTATTCCACTTCCATGTTTTGAAACTGGTTTCCTACAAAACCTTAAGTTTTACACCAGAAACTGTGTTGCTCTATACTCAGCTGCGACTCGGAAACATTGGCCCACTTGAACCCAGTCCAAGAACCAAATCCAAACTCAGAATCCAAACGAAGAAATTCACAACCTAACTGTAACCTGGTGAACCTGTGGCTGTATTATTCCAAATTCACTGTGATGCCTCTTCCTCCAATCCAATCCAAACTGGGCCACTTCAGGGGCTCTATCCTTCAGCTACAATGCTCCCACGAAGAGTTGTTGTATTGTTTCAGATATTAACATTTTCCTTTCACATCCAGACATGTTTTCTCATGTTTTGTCCTCCCGCAGGGAGAAGTTGGGCCTCCGGGAGCTGAAGGGGAGCTTGGGCAGGAGGGAATGAGAGTGAGTGACTGCAAACAATCCACTAATCTCTTCCTTCCTCGTGTTTGGATGAACCTCACCCGGTTGTATATTTACTCCCCTTCGTTCAGACTATGATGATTCATCTCTTGACCAGAGAAAAAGTAGCCGGATGAAGTTGTTTTTGTCAGATTCATTTTATAAATAGAGTTTGAAGTGATTCGGTTTTAAACTGAGCAATAATACTGATGCACACTGCGTTGTATACTTGGTAAGTCCGAATGAGTGGAGAATGATCTCAGAGATTATTCATCTTAGCAGTTTTTTTTATTTCGTTTCATCTCTGACTCGCCTTTGTTAGGCTAAAGAAAAGTGGCTCATCTGTGAAAATAGTGCAAATGCTCAATTACCTCTTATGTCATTTCATTTATTTTTGTATATTGTTTCATAGATATTTCCTTTTGGTTGGTATCTTTAAAGTAATTTTTGTAATCTACTTTACAATTGCACACCATTGACAATTGATTTTTATTCCTCGTAACAGCCTTTTTAAATGTAATTGAGTACTACGGAGGCAATGTATCCATTGCAATTTTTTCAGTACTTCGGCCTTTCACACATCACCTGCATTTAGACATGTCAGGTGGATCAGACACTTGATTTTGCAGATAACTACATCCACTATGCTATGCAAGAAACTGCTCCACAATACTAACAGGTCTCTTTCACGACGTTGACAAAGGTCCTGAAGAATACTTTACTTTGAGTAGTGCTCATTTGGTGCAGCAATGAAGCATGATTCTAATGACCTTGATTGATTTGTGAAACCCGACTGTGAGTGAGCATCAAACTGTCAGTGTCTTTTCTCAATATCTATGTTGCTGGATTTTCTTTTGTTTTATAAGGGCCCTCCTGGTCCTCCTGGTGAAGATGGTCCTCAAGGAAAAGATGGAACCAAGGTGAACATATTAACAGACATTTAGTTAACCAGTATGAGATTATTTGGGTTTTTTTTCAGCATTATTCCCTTGAATAATTCAAATTCATTCATGGAGGGAATGTAAGGCCGTCCACTGATATGTAGTAGCATTTTTAATTATCTTTTCCGCTCACCCCCTTGCTGATAATCGAGGTCAGAGATAATGTGAATGTATGCATCTCTTTGCTTGTCCTTGTCACACGGCCAGGGCGAGCCTGGTGAACGTGGCCCAATTGGAGAACCAGGAGACAAGGGGATCGAAGGTGACACTGGGACTCCTGGAACACCTGGCGGGACTGGAAAGCAGGGCTTTCGTGTATGTTTATCCTACATTTATAAATTTCAATTGTTTTCTCAAAAAAAAATTTAAACAAAACATCTGCTTTAAAATACATGCAGTCATTGTATCTGTCCTCCCACATAATGCCGTGTGTGTCCCAGTAGGGGTCAGCCTTCTCTTCAACAAAGCCTTTTTGTTACTCTGTCATTTAAAAAGGTTTTGTGAGGAAAACCTCGGGATGTGTGTCCTTGTTTGAAAGCTGTCTGTCAAAAGTCTTCACTGAGTGCCCTGTTTGTTTAAAGACACATCTTCCAGCATTTTCAGAGGTGATGAGGGGCATTAACAGTCGCTGGTGTTAAGTAGAAAGGGTACATCAGTGCACAGATACAGAGCTGGACGACTGATGATACCTGGTGATACCTGAAAAACTACAGCAGCATCTTTATCAGCAGTGAACAGTTTTGGAAGTCCTCTGCAGTGCAATAGTGATGTAAAAAATAGACAATGTTATGATTTTTTACAAGCTGTGAGGTGTATTCGCACGCAATTTAACCTCACAATATAAAGTTATAATTACTTTTGCTTTCCAGGGGCCGGAGGGAAAACTGGGTCCTCCAGGAAAGAGAGGAAGGCCCGGAAAGAAGGTAAAGGCCCCACTTTTCTGCTTTTTTTCCTTTCTAAAGGTCAAAGTTAATGTTGTTAATTGGTGTTTGACTCTTTGGATCCTTCTAGGGCGAGAGGGGTCCTCAAGGTCTGGTTGGTGAGGTTGGCAGTCGAGGAGATGTTGGCCAGCCAGGCGAGCCAGGGCTAAAAGGCGCCAGGGGAACTCGAGGCACACCTGTTAGTTCATAGTTTTTCTATGTGTCCTCTCTGTTCTCGAATCACAACCACTTGTTTTGAGTGGAAATCTTTTTTTTTTTTTTTTTGGTGCATTACTATCATAAATTTCTGAATTTGAAATTATGCTGATGCTTTAAAAGGGATCTTTTCGGTGGAATTTCGTATTGTACTTTTGTGCTATGTAATACTTGATGTGAAGCCATCTGTGTTCTGAGACAAAAGGCTCTCTCAGATTTATACTTATGTATTTTAAGCTTTAAAAACAAAGCCTAGAAGAGAGAAAGCCAAGCCAAGCCAAGAGGAAGGCATTCATTTTTCTTCCTTACAGAGGAAGTTTCTCCACAATTCCCTCATCTCTTGTCAGCAGAAACGGTAAAACTGTGTTGCAAGAGCAGTGGATAGAGGATTTATATCCCTGCCATAAAACAACTGTGGTCACAGAATTCACTTGCACAGATCTCTTTGAGGCCAAGGTTATACTCATCGAAGCTGCTGAAGAAAACAAAAGAATACAGAAAGTGCCAAGGACTGTGTCAAAGCCCTAACTTTGTTTTTCACTTCCTGCACTGTTTTCAGGGTCAACTGGGAGTCATGGGGACAGAAGGGCAACCAGGACTTGCGGGATACCCAGTGAGTTTTCCCATTAAATGATCATATTCAACACATGTATTCATAACGTATAGCAAAAAGAAAAAGAAAAAAAGAAAATCACCCACATACACAATATTTACACACATTTTCCAATTGCAAGGTTGGTGGTCCAATCCCACATTGAAGTTCATGCTGATAGAAATGTGTGGGAATATGCAGTGCATTGCAGTTTATGGTGTGTGAGGAGTAAAAAGTGGGTCTAGACAATATTAAGCAGGTTGTTATAATGTTACAGCTGATTGAGATATCCTCTTCTCTGTCTGACATTTTCGTTCTAAGTCTTTCTTGCAATCTCCTCTGTCTCCTGAATCCTCTTTCCTCAAACATATCTATTGGATGTCCTCCCTCATTGCGCCCATGAACCTCCTCTCTGGACTTTCTCTTCTCCTTTGGCCTGGCAGCAACATCCTCAGCATCCTTTTCCCTTCATACGTATCTATCGTCTCTCCTACAGACCAAACCAGCTGGTCTGTGTCTCTCTCTCACTTTCCAACCAAAGAGTCCAACATGAACTGTGTACTCACTCCTTAACCTCACTCCAAGTGGAAACTTCAACATCCTCTGTCTTTTCATTCACTGTCTTCAGTGCCATCCCATTGACCTTCCCATGTCAACCCTTCTATCTGAGATCACTCCTGGCACTCATCTCCATCCTTTCCACAATGGCTGTACTTTTTCACCTCTCTTACGAACCTTCCACTGCCATGAACAGTTTGGCCTCAAGTACTTGCACTCCAATCTCCTCGTTCCAACCACTCACAGCTGTAATTTTAAAACATTTTCCCACAAATTTTTAATCAAGAATTAGTCCTCATCTGAGTCTGGACACTGTTTTGGCTCAGCAGAACCCGCTTGTGATTACAGCAGGATCCTCGACTCATCTTGATATACTCTGTGATGGATCGTACTTGGCTCCTTCATACTTAAGAACATAAGCTCAAGTGTAAAGAGCTGTTTTGTGTTTAGTCGTCATTCCACCTCACGGAGCTTTAGACATAGATCTCAGATCAACACAGCTGTAGGACATGATTCCAGTCATTCTTCCCATAAGTCTTTTGCCAAAATCCATGCTGGAGACATCCTGAAAGTGAATCTGGAGGATATTACTTACCGTCCCTGCTATTTTAATATTTCCTATTACTCTCAGCTGTTACCCAACACAAAATATCTGGAAAAAAAAGCCTTTTACAAACACAATACAAATAACAACAAGAGGTAGATTTGGCTGACAATCTTCCAGTGAACTGTACAGCTTTGCAAAAGACAATATTAGATTTTGTGTGACTGTAACACGATCACTTTCAGTTTGATTTTCACTATTCTTTGCATGTGTACATGTGTGTTTGTTTAAGATCCCCTCGTACAGGGACTGTACGGTTGTCGAGTGATGATTGACTCTGAGCTACAGTACAAATCCCGAAGTGACAGGATTCAACACAAAGAAGTTTCTTCGTGTCAAACATCTTTGATTAAATATGCCAACACCCTTCACAGTTCTAGCTCATGTTTTTGCAGAGAAACATTGGAAAGCATGGTGTCTTTATCATGCACATTAATCGGTGGCCTTTTTCTTGTAGGGACATCCTGGAAAACTGGGTCCAGTTGGACCACCAGGCCCTAAGGGGGAAAAGGTAAAAAAAAACCTCAGCTGATGTAGATTTTACAATGAATATATTAAAATGGCTCTGGGTTATTATCGTGTTTGTGTTTATAAATTGCTACTGTCCATATATGAGACTATAGATCAATTACTTTGTGGCTTGGTGTTACTTCAGTGCAGGGGTTTTGCATCTGGTCTTTGTCATATTATTAAATATTGATATTAATGGTTGCTGAGATCAGGGTTAAAACAAGATTTGTGACGGTACTTTCTAGTTACAAAATCATCATAGGATGTGTGATTTAATGTTTTCATTTTGCTACATTTCAGGGTTATCCAGGAGAGGACAATAAGACCCCCGGACCACCAGGGCCCTTAGGTGAACCAGTAGGTCTTGCCTTCCTTTAAACTCTCCACCTTCTGTTTATCCCAAATAATTGAAATGCCGGATTGACAGTGTGAAAGTAAAAGTTAATCCTGATCAACCCTGGATTTTAGCACCATACACTAATATCTTGTACGGCTAAATCAGCGAGAGTGTGTCAATTTGTTTTCATGAGTCTGGGCATTTCAAAAAGCGATTTAAAGGTGAAGCTAAATGTTTGCTTAATTTGTATTTATACTCTAGTTGTAATACTTAGGAGGTACGCTGCCATTCAAAGGTACAACACAAGGCAACTGAGAATCTTGTAAACAAAAGTCACGATTAAAATTATTTGACTGTAGTGAATCTATACAAAACGCTGTTGTCTTTGACAACTGTGTCTCTGGGGGACATTATTCACCTTGAGTGACCTCGAGCATTCTGCGTGGTCCACACAGTGCCCAAGAAAACAACGTAATTCTTAGACTAATATCAAAAGAGGATCAGGACTTATCAAAGCGTCTTAACAGCTTGGGAAAGCTCACAGCTATACAGTACCCCGATTATTTTGCTCTTTCAGACACATTTTCCAGCACTGGACGTGACCGCTTAGCCTTGACTGCATGAGCAGTCAGGGTCACCGGCTGTCTGCAGAGGTATAGATAGCAAACCTGCCATGAAAAGTATTGGATTATCCACTTGGCACAGAACGACAGTACATAGTTTGAGCAAAACAATGGCGGCCTCTGTTTGATCGGCTGAAAGCGAAGGCTCGCGGGTTACATCTATAGAATACGTTTCAGGAGTGTTGGCCTCGGGAATGACTGTCTTTAAGTAGCAACCGAGCTCAATTGAAGCTTGGCAGCTGGGGTGGTTTTAAAAAGAAGGCATGCAGTATACGTGTGCTCATGTGGGTACATTTGTGTCTGCACAGGGGCCTCCAGGAGAACGAGGAGAGCGTGGAGAGCCAGGGGATGAAGGCTATCAGGTAGACAAATCCATTAAACTCTACAGCACACATGTTGTACCCTCACCACTCGGAGTGCTCACTTCCTTGATTGCCGCTCATACGTCTGTTGATGCCCTACTGAAACACTGCTTTGTGCAGACCACACAGGTTGGATTAGTAAAATCCTGCCGATAAGTCTGGTGTTTTTGTCACTTTATTCTTCCGGCGTTTGGATTCTCTTCTCACAGAATGTTTACAAACAAATGCACAGCGCAGGCCAATTTACATCAGTGTTTATTTGATTTTGCCAGTGCAACTCTAATGTTGATATCTGAATGCTTCTATAAATGTGGATTGTATAGCTAGAAAATGTCGAGAATGCAAAGTTTTATATGCAGGCTTTTAACTGGGGAGACCCTCTCCAGACTTTTCTTGATTAAAAAAAAAAAAAGGTTATTTTTGAAGCACTTGAGCTCTTGTATTTATGACACAATTAACAAATAAGTACTTCAATCTAAGGCCAAAAGTGTTGCATGACAACTATATTATTATTTAAAATGAAATCTTGGGGGAAAAAATCAATAAAAACAATGTTTGACTTTATTCTTCCAGCTACAGTCCAGCATTAAAATCGTAAAATGTAATATGTCTTTACATCACTTACTTGAATGGCCCTAATAGGTCACTTTTGGACTTTTTTGCAATTTATGTGTTTGGAGAATTAATAAATCCTCTTTCGTAAAAGCCTCCTGTGGCCTATCCTAAAGGTATACATAAAAGTTATGGCTTAGAAACTAAGAGATATTGTTTTGTTGCCAAGGAATCTGTAATTCAGTATTCCACAGTATGTGGTAATGGTGCAAACCCATAACCTGTTGCTGAGTGTTTCTTAAAAGTAAACAGTCAATAAACAGGCAGATGACATGTATTGAATGTGTTATGAAGATATGGAGACTGATCATGGTTTTGAGTTTGAGCTAAATCCATCATTAGTAATTCACAATTATGCATTTGTTTCAGGGCCATATTGGCACCACTGGATCTCGTGGGGCTGTTGGACCTCAAGGTCCCCCAGTAAGTCAATGAATGTTTGTCAGAGATTTAATGAAATGCTGGAAAAACCTGCTGGACTTCAGTTTACATATCATTGGCACATGCATTTATATGGCATTTTTCTTACCCTGAAATATCAACGGTGTGACTTGTGATAAAACGCAGATTGTGACTATGTTTTGGGGAGAATCAGTGAAAAGAGCAGTAAAATCTATTCCACCTACTTCTCGAGCCAATTCCAGTTAAATAAAGTTGAAGGCAGTTTACATGCTGGTCCATCACAGAGCAAACTCAAGAGAGACAGACCACCACTCACATTCACATTCATACCGACGCACAGTTTGGGCTGTTACCTTTCCATACATAATTTCATGATAACACAAAGCTCATAATAAATGTAGGAAATGTACTTCAGTTTCTTCTTGCAGATTGAAAGTATGCTCTTTAGGCTGAGTGGCTTTTCTATGTTGCCTAAAGCTGTGAATGTGTGAGATTCTCTTGTGAGGTGGACTGGTGACCTCTGTCCAATCCTCCTGGAAATGATGTCCTCCATTTCCAAATATCAGGCATTTGACCAAATATATGTGTTGATCATGTTAGTTTCACTCACAGTGCTCCGATCTTAAAGACATTTAATTGAGGTTTTTTTTTTTTTTGGTCTACTGATATAATGGCTCTCGTCACTATGATAGAAAGATAGATTTCATCCCTTTTTGCAAATCACACCCTGGAAACACCGAAGCAGTAAACACTGACGGGGATTGAAATCGTTTGGAATAACAAAATGTACCAACGACTGCCTATCTGAGACTCTTTATCCGCGGTGAAGCTCTATAAGTCAAATATGTAAATGTTTTCAGACTGACGTGACATAAGAGGAGCTCAATCCAATGTTTTTTTCCCCTCCAGAGCCTGAATGTACTCTGCATAGGTCACTGTCTATTAGATTATACGATATCTGTGTGCCAGATAGACATTTTGTTCTGAGATTCATGCAAAGGGAAACTTCATGGGATGTCCAAAATGTACAAAGTCACTCTAATAAGCACTATAGATAAGTGGTAAATCTCTTCTTTCCATGACACCATCTGTATCATAGGGTGAATATAGCTTTTCATAACACTTTTTTCTTGTATTGTGCAGGGAACAACAGGCCACCCTGGCGAACCAGGACCAAATGGAGAAAACGGAGCTCCAGTAAGTTGTTGAAAAACACACATTTTACAGAGAGCATTTCTATTCATCTTTGTCAAATATGGTTAAAAAAAATAAGTTGCACAGAGGGCCTTAAAAATAGCCTGACTGCAACCAGTAACACCAACAACAAATATTTAGCCGAGTCAGCATTCGCCACAAAAAATGGGTACAGCAGTTTTCTTTGTCTTGCTTGATGATTTTAGCTCAGTTGTGGTTAAATTTCAGTTCGGGAGAACAAATATGCGTCAGCTTTACTCACATATGAGCCATGTGGTAAAAATAGGTTTAAGTCTTCAGAAAAAGAATCGGCCAGAGCAGGAGTTGATGATTATCAAGGATATATTTTTTGGTTCTTTTATCTCAGATACATTTCTGTAAATGTGAATTCCTTTCCAACCTGTTTGCTTTTTAGCTTTGGCACTCTTTTGAGCTCTTACACCTCAATGGTTACATAACCTCATTCATAGTCTCCGGAGGGAATCGGCAGGCTTTTTTTAAAGAAAAATAAGAAATACTGAGGTGTTTCATTGTTTCATTGAAACACTTCAGGTGCCCTTTTGTGTGTTTTGAATGCCCATACTATATATTGTAATCATTGTTTCTCCGGCTTTTCAGGGACCAGCTGGAAAGAAAGGGGCAAGGGGTCTTAGTGGAGCTCCTGGCCTTGAAGTAAGTATCACATCAGTTCAGTTAAATGACAGTTTTGATGGAAAACAGGCACCTTTATGGAATCAGGGGCCATTTTTCACTAACTATATATGCTATGGTGCAGCTTAATATGAGACTTACAGGTGAGTCCTAATTTTTACCCTCTCCAAGGTTATTAAAATGAAATTAGGTTCTTTAAAAGTAAACAATATTCAAACACTATATAAAATCTAGAACACAATGGTGAAACGGATTATAGCTTCTATATTTGGGACTTCTGGCTTTGTATCATGTGGGAAAACCAACGTTGGGGAACCACTTGGATGAATGATTACGGGTTTAGAAAAGCAGAACAGCCTTAAAAACAGTATGTAATGGTAAAATGAGAAAATGTTGCTGTAAATGTTGTCAAACAAAACTGAAAAAAACATTTTCATTTTTTTTTTAGGGGCCCTTTGGTTTACCTGGACCTGTGGGGATAAAAGGGTACCCAGGGCCTGATGGTCCCGCAGGTCTGACTGGCTTACAAGGACTACCAGGAAAACAAGGACGACAGGTAATGAGTGAAATTACTTAAATAACATTGTAATCCTGCAGAATACTCTGGTTATGTCATTTCACGCTGTATGCCGTCATATTTACCAGTTGGTACTTTTGGTAATGCTTTTCTAGTAAAACTGATAAAGTGGGTGACTTATCGCTAAGGTACAGAGAGACAAATAATAATAATGATAATTATAATAACTTTAACTATATAGCACTTTTCTAAACATGGTTACAAAGTGCTTTTACATTATAAGCCAAAATAAAATTTATAATAATAAAATACAGAGATCAGAAAAAGAACAACAAAAAACTTTAGTTAATAAAAGCCAAGCGGTAAAAATTAGTTTTAAGACCGAGTGAGATGATTTACTTACATAACATAACTGTCAAAAGGGCATTTCCTTGACTGTCTGCATGATTGAATAACTGTAGCAGATCTGTTGTATTAGAAAGACCTAGAAAAGCCAAGATGGGAAAAGAGCACTGCACATGTGAACTGGCGGCACGTCGAATGTAATCAACCAAAGACTATCACTTTTTTTGTCTTTGTTTCCTCAGACCACAGAGTACACCTCATAAAACACTCTGTACCTCCAGTAATTATTCTAAGCTTTACCACATTGTCCCCACAGCGCTGTCTTTTTTAATTTTTTACTCTTCCTGAGTGGCTCCAACTTCACTTCTCCTGCTTCCATGTTGTTTTAAGACCAAGGCTGATTACGTGACCCCATCATTATATGCCTTATTTGATTTGATTGGCTTCCTCTGATTGCACCACAGTGGGATTATTCTTATACAATAAATGTGTGGCCAGAGTGTTTTAAGATTTGCACAAGCATCATTGTTATTTTCTGCCAAGAGGTCGAGAGCCAAGTTCTGCTGTCTGGCTTTAATTTACTTCGTTTTGTCTGAAAGTCTGGTTATTCTAGTTTTTGCATTTCACATTTATCAACTGAGCAAATTAATTGATATTATTCCTGACTGAGTTACATAACTTTACAGCCACAAATATTTTTTCTTTCATTGATTTATTTTACTCGGATTCTTTTTGTGTGGAGCACTAGTTTCAGAGGACTATTCTTTTTGGGAAACTAATCTGAAAAAGTACTGCTGAAAGAGAAAGAGAAGAAGAAAGAGGAAGAGGATGACATGCTTCACTTTCCTGCAGAATTTTCTAATCTTCATCTTCATTATATCCAATAGTCCCATATTAATAATGAATTCATAGTTTTTCTTTCGTGAACAGAATAATAGCAACATGAAATGATTGTTGCATTTGTTCTCTTTTGGCCAGGATCTCGGAAACCAGACTGTTTTTTCAAGTTCAGCATCCGGCAGGGTTTTGTTTTTGTTTTTGTTTTTGAGTCAGTCATTAAGGGAGCGGAAGACATGTGACACCACTCGGGACAACCTGGACACAATTTTTGTTTTCATTCTGGGAATCTATTTTGAGCAACGTTGATTAAGTGTGTGATACTGCACAACAAACAAACAAACTAACTTTTAAAATAAATGTGTTCTATTTTCCACAAACAGAAAAGGACAACCCAATTCTTAAAAATCGATTCCACATGCAGAGACGACAAGTAGGGTTATAAGACAACAGTACATAGCATTAAGTCAGGTCAGTAGCAATGGGAGGAGAGCTGACAAACTCAAATCAATTAATTTTTACAGAAGTTGTTTTATCGAAAGCAGAAGAAGATTGTACATACGAAACCTAAAATGCACGATAACGTTTGCTTAGTTAACCACTTCATGGGACTACTAACCTGTTATAATTTGAGGACTGCCCTAATAAGTAAACTTTAACGAGTGAGCTTCCATTAACTCTGTGATAGACAAGTTATTGCCACTACATTTTATGTCCTCAGATTGATTCCATGTTAGGGAATCTTTGTCTGTGTGAGGTTTGCATGTTCTTGTGTATGTGAGGATATTCTACCAGTACTATAGTTTCCATCTGCACTCCAAAAGCATACATTTGAGACTGATTGGTGTCTATAATTGTCCTTTAGATATGATTGAGAGTGTGTGTGATTGTTTGTCTCTATGTCCCTTTAGTCAGCAGGATAAGCACTAGCCCAATGCTGGTTTCAGACGTATAGAAGATGGATAGATAGATAGACTATAGATCTTGTTAAAATAAAAACTCTCGCTAATGCTACCCAAGGGGTTCAAAAGCGGTGTCACATCGGAGGGCTCAAAGAAAGACTCAGTACTTCACCTTAATCAGCATCAACAATTTTAAATCTGGTCTGAGATCATATTGTTTGTATGTGTAGCTTCTAAACCAGATGTGAATATAATGCCTGTCTTTTTTATTTTTTATTTTAGCACACCTCTTATACCAGTCATTGATTTTATGCAACCACATCTGTTCAACAGTGAACCCGTGTAGGAATATGTACATACATGCCTGCAGGGACTCGGCAGGAATTTTTGGGATTGTGTTGAAAGCTCAACAGCACTGCAGACTATAAATATATAAATGATCCCTGGTCTGTTTTGGGGCTTCGAACCAGCTCTGTGCTCTTGCGTGTGTGGTGCTTTTGCATATCCCTATGTGTGAGAGAGACCATATGTGAGGGATGAATGGGCCAGTATTAATTGAATATCTGAGTGATCGCGTTAAGCTGGCAGACAGTTGCATTTTCTTATGCAACAGTTTCTCAGCGTCTGCAGATCGCAGATAAACCTTTGATAGCTTAATTATAGCCTGGTCCTTGACTCATCTGCTCTCCTTGTAGTGGTTGGGGAACAGAAGCCACGTTTCAAGCGGCAGTGCATTCAGCCTGTTTTCCTATTACCACTCACTTTCTTTTGCTTCATCACGCTGCTGATGAAGCAGGCAACTACTGTTAAAATTGTAAAATATGTTATATTGCAAAACTTTACAAGAGTTAAGTCAGTTTCAGGCTATATATAAAGACTTAAAATCTTAAAAGCATAACTTAATTGTTGGTCAACTTTATCAAATATAGTCTGCAACTAAATATGATTACTTGGAGTGAGACGAAGCATACGTGCCCATAGACTACACTTTAAGTCTATGGGCACGGCTAAACAGTATTTTAAGCCATGAGGTCAAAATGTTTTGCAATGGCAAAAATCAAATACGTTTTCCTCATGCAGGGTCATCAAGGATCGGTAGGACAGGAGGGACCTGCTGGTCGTCCGGGTCCCAGGGGAGAGCCTGGACTTCCTGGATTATCTGGAGAAAGAGGACCACCTGGTTTGAAGGTGACCGTAATGATAGTGGAGGAGATATAATTGATTCGAAATTGTTGTTTCTCTGGCATGAAATCCTTTATTTTAATTTCCACGTCCTGGTTTGTTCAGGGTGAACTTGGTCTACCAGGGGACAGGGGAGCTGCTGGATTCAAAGGCCTTGAGGGGACAACAGGTGACCAGGGCAAGAAAGGTGACCCAGGGCCCAAAGGAAAAGCAGTGAGTATATACAGACCATTTTTATTGTATATAAGCCAGAAATCTTTGTAAAGACAGAACTCCATTTTTAGTATGAGTCATTGTTATACCATAGGCTTTTACAAGTCCGAGAATATAACTTGAAGATTTGTAGCTAAACTTCAAATTGAAATGCATACAATATCATTAGCATTCCTGAGCCATAACACAACACAACACAACACAACGCAATTCCATACAATGTAAGTCTACAGGGAACATAAAAATGAGTGTTTAAATTCATTGGGATGAATGAAAGAAATAAAGCACAATGAATACAATAGTAATATATATGGAATAAATCTGTGTGGCATGATGGAATAGCTTGGTTAGTCACTTTAAAGTTCTTGAACGTGCATGTGTGGCTAGTAAATGTTGCATAAACATGTTTATAATCTACTTTGTTCACCTCATTATATTATATTACATTGAGTAGATGCATGATTTACAAATGCTTTATTTTTACCCCTCACTTCTGTTTTTCTGTAATTTCCTCTCCTTGAATGTTGTCTTTTGTGTGATGCACATTTTTTATGTTGTCTTTCACAAGACAAAATAATCAAGTCATAATAGTGGAGGTTATTAAATTTCTCTTCGTAAATTGACATAGTCCTTAGGGAAGTTTTTTTTTTTTTTTTTTAATAGGGCTTTGCAAACTTATATACATTCTTTAATACTCCTCTCTAAATATAGCTTAAGGGCAATGCGTAGCCAATCTGCAGTGGGGTAAAATGTGTGTGTCTGACACTTTTCCACCGTGATCGGGGTAACAAATTATCTGGGCGAGACCGGGAATGGAAACATTCCTCCTGGTAAGGCCAAGTTATGTAAGATCCTCACTCTCCAGAGACCTGATAAAGAGGTTCTCCACTTTACTTATGTAACTTGTGATAGATGAAGAAGAAAAACCAAACAACACTCGATTTCTTGCGCTCTCTCTCTCTCTCCGTCTCCATTGATGCTCACGAAACACAAGTGGAGACTCGGGGCCCCTGGGTTGGATCTCTTTGCACTTTTCGGCGAGTAGAATTTCTCGGTCGAAGTCACTATTTGAAAGTGGAGCTGTGAAAGGACGTGAATGACTGACTGTACAAACACAGTGTCTGCCACCTTGGATGACAGCCGGTGTGCAGACATCCAACCCACTGAATGTATGTCCAGAGAGGTTCATGGGTGTGTGTTGGGGCCACTTTAGGTTCAGACATAAATCCTTGTCTGTCTGACCCTTTTTCTTTTGTATAAAGTGTCCCGTTTGTGTCTGGAGCTATGTTGGAGTGGAAATCCAATAAAGACACAGAACAATGATGAATGTCAGGGTTTTATCATATATCGCTGACTTAATGTCAATACTACAAATTATACAAGACAAAGACCTTTGACTCTGATGTGACTGTTTTTTTTTTCAAGGGAGAATCTGGAAATGTTGGATTGGTTGGTTTACAAGGCTTTCCAGGCCCAAAGGTAGATAGCCTCAATATTAACCGCTAAATGTGACAAAACACCATCAAAGTGTCATTGATTTGATAAAACCTATTTTGTTTTGTTTCGTTTTGTTTTTTCCAAACAGGGTCCAAATGGTGAAATTGGATTTAGAGGCTTCTCTGGCCCTAAAGGCCCAATGGGTACTATGGTAGGTTTGATTAAAAAGAATCTAAATGGTAGTCGACAACCAGCTCAAAAGCTTTTTTTTTTGTCATACGCAGCTGGATGTCAACTTAATATCACCTTGAGAAAAACAGTCAAGTTTTCATTCACTTAATACAGCACCAAATGAAACACTGTAATATTAATATTAGTGTGAGAGCTTTGTTTGCACATGACAAAGGCATCTGTGATATCATTCTCTGCTGTTTGTTTCAGGGATTCACTGGACCCGTTGGCCCTGAAGGAATGATAGGGCCACTAGGAAAAACTGTAGGTTCCTTTGTGTGTGTGTGTGTGTGTGTGTGTGTGTGTGTGTGTGTGTGTGTGTGTGTGTGTGTGTGTGTGTGTGTGTGTGTGTGTGTGTGTGTGTGTGTGTGTGTGTGTGTGTGTGTGTGTGTGTGTGTGTGTGTGTGTGTGTGTGTGCGCACGCGCGCGCTGTACAAAGATCTGTAATATTGCTTGGTCTTTTTCTTTTAATAACACTTGCTCTTCTTTCATAGCACAATATAATGTTGACGTGTTGTCTTTGCTTTGTCTAACTTTTATTTAAATTTTCCACAGGGACCTAGGGGTTCAAGAGGAAGCAATGGTGAAATGGTGAGATGTGATTCAACTTACCTATCATGAAGCTTTCATATTTCACAGAGATTTTTTACACAGTATGATCACATACTGTGTATTGTTGTTGCAGTTGCAGCATGCAAATTATAATTTGAAAAAGATTCAAACATCCATCTTCTTTCCTCACTTCTCCGGACTAGGGTTAAATGGGGGCAGCATAACCCAGCCGACATCCAGCAAGTGTTAGAGTACACTACTAACAGCTGGGTGGCCTTGACGTTAGTAAAGTGAGCTTGTGTCTAGAAGGTTAGTTTGAGTCCCTGGATTGGCAAGACCTTTTGCTGAGAGCCACCGGTTGGCCCCATCTTCATTACAACCACTGTGGGCTCTTAACAAATGCCTTAAAAACCCATAATTCCCTCCTTATGGATACTAAAAGCGCAATCTCCCTTTTGTTTTAAAGGTTAAACTTGCTGTTGTGGTCCCCAATGCATAATCCTTATGTATTATTGCAGATTTGTTGTGTGGCTAAAACACAGAGAGAGACAATTCCACCTGCATATAGAATTTTTATTTTGTCAGCTTGTCAGTCTGCGTATGTCTGTTTGGATCCTGAGCCTAACATTTCTGATCTTGAAGTTATTCTTGTTTCAATGTAGTACATTGTGGAGGTGAACACAAAGAATGGTTGTGTGAGATGAACATCATATCCGTAGAAAATTGCTCCATAAGTGCATTTCAATATTTTCTGCTGTGTATTTCTCCTACAACAAATGGACACTAGTACAATGCAGTGCTTGAATGTAAATAATTACCTGTCATTACATAGAAATTCATTTATTTATGATCATGCAAAAATGTTGCAGCTTTATTTTGTCATTATTTACAAAAATTCTATAACTCTTAAATATTTAGGTCGATATTTTTTCCCCCTGCTTTAGTCTGAATAGAGGCATGTTATACAATCGAAGCAGCCCTCAATGTCTGACTATTGCAGGAACAATGAGAATCCGTTGCATGTCTCAGCAGAGTATAAACCAGTCTCATTCATTGACAAGCTGTCTCAGTTTAAGGGTGCTCTGCAGAATTTGGATTCACATTGACTGTAGTGGAAAATCCTCATGTCACTCTCCCAAATGTGTGCTCCAGTGCTCTCAGACTGTCTTGTATAAACATTGTTGAGGAAATACCTTGTCAACATCTTATCACGGCAATTCACAGTGCAACTGTGCGCTGTCACGACTTCGTCAGCGTTCCTGGTCAGCGAAGTTTGGTGTGATTGTCAGCTCAGCCTAAATATCTATGCAATTTACACCATCGTGCTCAAATAAACAGGCTGTGTACACAATGTGGCTCTTATTCAAGTCTTCCTTTCATCACTGATGTTGTCAAATTTAGGCATATTCCCACAAGCTGTATACCCACATGAATGACCTGAAGTCCGACCAGAAGACTTAATAGAGTCCAGCTGCTACTACAATGAACACGTGTCGGGCTCTGGTCAGCCACAAGGGGCAGTCGGTGACCACATGCATAATAACGATACTCCTGGTCTACACAGCGTTATGCAGGCCAGAAAACCACTGCTAGTCAGTGCATTGTTATCGAAGGTCAGCTATATTAACACTTCACTTGTCTTCTGCTTTTTTTCAGGGGCCTCAAGGACCACAAGGAAATCCAGGACCCAGAGTAAGTGTTTAATATCTTTAAATTGACTGTGAGAGAGCAAAGACGTCTGTGTGTACTACAGCATCTCTCTGTAATCCAGCTTTATTGGGTCCACTGATAAAGGCTATAATAAACTAAATAATAAATATATGACAGAAACCACAAAATCACTTTTTAACCATGTGATTATTTTTTTGTCTTTTCCTTTTATTTTTGTTATCCCAGGGACCCCCAGGTGCTCCTGGTCCAACAGTAAGTGCTCCATGTCAGTAATTTAGACCTTTAGGCCCTGAAGGTAAGTTGGACAGTAGGACTTGTTTTATGTGTTGTTCTCACTTTCACTATGAGTGACGTCTCACTTCTTGTGAAACCAAAGATAAAATCTCATTGACTTAATACCGTTTGAATTAAGTCAAGGATTGACAAATCCTCCTTTCTGTCTTACTGTTGAGGAACCTTCAAATGATTAATTTCTGACAAAGTGAATAATTGTTCAGCTTTTTTTCTTCCTTCAATCAAAAACTTTTATGGTTTTATTATTGAACTATTGCATTGCTTTTGACTCAGATGCTGAGAAGTCAGAAAGTTGGTAAGGTCCCACCACTAAGTGTGTTGTGTTCACATAACCTCAAGAAATGTTATCCTTTACAAAAAAAATATCTACTGATGAATAACAAACAATATTATTCCCCCGCATTTGCGCCAAATCATAGATACCCTTTTTTTTTTAACAATATTAATAGACTTTGTTTCCATGCATGTGGAAACACTGCTTTTTGTATCTTGTGAAATATGTTATATTAGTCTGTGTTCCCCTGGGAAATGTTACAAGAGCTTGTTTATTTCTATACATCCTGGTATTTCAGGTAAAAATGGTGGAAAGCAGAGAAGGCTTATTGATGACATCATTGAAAATGTAAGCGATCGGTCATGTTTAATGCGCATTACACACATTGGAAACAAGACCTTTTGCTCCAATACAGAAAACACAAAGCATTTGCATTCATATGGGATGCAGGGGCATGAAATGCCTGCAATTGCACAATTCATCTCAACTTTGCCTTCACAAGGAGAGAAAAAAAATAATAGCTGGATGTTTTATTTGTATGATTATGGGACGCAGATCCAGAGATAACTGAAGAACAAAGGTATAGGTCCAAGGACAGAACTTTGCAAATGCATATTATATTTTAAGGACACTTAAAGATCAGTTATTTTTTTGTGGTTTTGCAAGAAGTGTTAATGTATATATGAATGTGCACATTTCACAGAGAAGGACCCTCCGGTATCTTTGTGTTGTTGCAGGATTCACTCTGGTTTTGTGGCGCTGCACCATAAACCAAACCCAAACCAATGATGAAAGAAAAAAAAAAAAACTCCAAATAGCTGCTTTTATTTCTGTCAGCTAATAAATGCCACTTGGGTGACTGTTGTATAAAAGTACTGCTACACTTGAGGTCATTTTGTACCCATTATTATCTTGACTGTTATTATCTTCACCTGGCCAACAGCTTTGTACCTAAAACTGAACCTGCGGCATGCTGATATTCGGTAAAACATGACCTCAAGTGTGATATAATTTCCCTCTATGAATAACCTTTTCTTCTTCAAGCCACTTCCAAAACCCAGAAAAACAACTAGAGAATATCTGATGTCCTTTTTTTTGTTGTTTGCACACATTATGTGATAACTGTGGTGTTGATACTGATTGGAATGTGTTATTCTTCCCCCACACTGAAGTCAGGAATGTCGTGGTTTATTGATGCAAGACTCATTTTACTGCTTTTCTGTGGTATTAAAGTGTATTCTGATTCTATTAAAGTTTTCTCTGTAAACCGAAAGCCGCCATGTTTTCTGTTCGTCCTGAACAAACCTGAAGATTAAAATCTTTCGGTTTAATAATGAGCGAGGCAGTGAATCTGTCGTGGTTTTCATCAAACGAAATATGTTGATTTTTGAATCCGCAGAGACAGATATATGATGACAGAGCAGTGTACAGCGTGTCTGACTCCAACGCTGCCCTCAGGACAGAGGTAAAGTACCTTATGCAGGCCGATGGAAATGCTGATAGAGTTGAGCATTTGTTGGAAAAATGAAGTCATGAAGCTTCTCACTATCATATATTATTCTGAAGCTGCAACGGCGTTATCGTCTCCATTTTTAACTAGAGTTTCCAGAACATGGAAATGAGCCTGCCTGACCAGAGTACAGAGATACTGAAGACACTACACTATCTGAGCAGTGTGATTGAAAGCATCAAAAAGCCCCTCGGCACCCAGGAGAACCCTGCTCGGGTCTGTAAGGACCTGATGGACTGCCAACACAAGCTAAATGACGGTAAGTTATATCACCCATGTAATACAAAGATTGTTGTTTTTTTTTGTGTGTGTTTGTGATTTCATTGTATGTAGAGAATGTAAATATCTTTGTTTTCTCCTCTCAGGATGGTTCTGGATTGATCCAAACGTGGGCTGTACTTCTGATGCCTTCAAAGTCTTCTGCAACTTCACTGCTGGGGGACAGACGTGTTTACATCCAGTGGCGTCTAACAAGGTAAACAGAAAGTGAAGCCAACTTAAAGTACTGTATCCTCGATACACATTTTGTAGGTAGGCCTCATCACCATTCCTGTAGGACTTCTGAAAAAATAAAAGCCAATAGGATTTTCTCATAATTATTTATATTGAGAAAAATGTCTTGTTATTTTTTATATAATTCGACTATTTTTGAACTATATTCTCAAACAAATATATTAGACAGTAGTGATAAACTAATCTTAAAAACAAACTGTCTCTAATCAAGTGACTGTGACCTCCATCATTTGATGATGCTCACCTCCAATGCAAATGTTTTCATCTTATTGTTGAATAAAGTAAAGATATACTTGGAACTTTGGAAGGTTTTTGAGTAACTTGGTACATGTATAAAATAATGGGAGCCGATTAGTCTTTGTTATGTGTCTCAAACAGCCTCTATAACCTGGCCACTCCCACGTCTGTTCTTTATTAAAACAAGCAGAAATTACATTTATGGGTGTTCACTCGCATATTTCATCATGTAAAATCAAGAGGGGAACTCTGTTGAGTGCAAGCCAAGCACAGGCTTTATTTCAGACATCTCACCAAAACACATTAAAAAAACAAAACCCCCCAAAACTAAAGTGGAACAAGTAACAATGCAAAGACTCTCTCATATTCTTTTAAAAGTTTGATTGACAAGTCTTTTTTTTTCTGCTGTGGTAAGGATGACACAGTGATCACAGCACATACTGTCCCTGTTCGCTCCCACAGATGGTGTTCGGTGTCGGGAAAGTCCAAATGAAGTTTCTCCATTTACTGAGCTCTGAAGGCAGCCAAAGCGTCATGCTCCACTGCCTGAGTGATCCACCCTACGGCACCGCAGACGGCCTGGGCCACACCGAACCTACACACAGAGAGAACAGCCGGCTCCGATTTCGTGGCTGGAACAAACAGATGTTTGAGAAAGACACGCTACTTGAACCACATGTGCTACAAGATGAATGCAAGGTGACAAACGAGCTCAACGTTTCTTTACAGTCGACATGAAAAAGGATTTAACGGACGTCGCATGACTCTTAACAGGGATACAATCCTACATATGTGTGCTGGCTTACATGTTCCATTGATGACATTGATATGAATCTTACTTCACAGACTTTCATTAAGCTAGATGATATGACTGAATTGAGCTACAGCTCTATACATGGCTTTTCGATGTAAAAACGATATTACAGCAACAATATATGAACTGATATCTTAAACAGTTCTGTTAAAATCATGATAAAATTGAACAGAAGTTTGTGAACATGTTGTTTTTTTCATAAATGCCTAGATTGTGTCTTAAGTTTAATCACATTTCTTTGTTGTCCACCTGTTCTATTTTCAGATCCAAGATGGCAGCTGGCACCAGTCACATTTCATCTTCCATACTCAGGACAGTCGTCAGCTACCCATCGTAGACATCCAGGAATTCCCCAGTCCACAGCTCAACAGTCAGCGGCGCCTTGAGATCGGTCCAGTCTGCTTCCTCTGACACGGACGTCACCGTCCCATAGCCCCTTCACATCAGCCACTTCAATCCTCGGGCGTGTAAAAATGGGTTCCTACAAAGGGACGCTTGCCAGCTTGCTGGAGTGAGTGTCCATGACAGTTTGTGTTTGTTGGAGAGCTTTGACGGGACTTTGTGTGAATACCAAATGCCCTATGTCCAAACGTAGGCAGACGTCCACGAAAGAACTCCAATCTCTGTGGAACATCCAGACCGAGAACGTCAGAGAAGAGTGTATACAGATATTTATCAAATAAATGTGTAAAGTACATTTTGTTTGTGTAATTTTCAGTCAAATGGTGCTTATGTTTGCTGCATATGGACCCAAATCACTCCCTGATCACAGGTTGGGCCTCACAAAGCAGCAGCCTTATTCAACTTCCCTAACAACCCGTCAACCCAAACACTCCCAGACCATCCGAAGTGGAGGCCCAACTCCAAGGATCGTGCCGGGCCTCTGCAGAGGGCACTGTCTGACTAAAGGTTTATATGAGTGCAATAGCATGTGGATAATGTGTGACTGCTTTAAATCTTCCGATCAGAGGCTATATTTGACATTGTTTTCATGATATTTTTGTCTTTGGTCCTGTCCAGTTGGACCTGTACATCTTGACAGATGGTGCTCTACCTCTACATGCTTATTTGCTTTTTAGAATAGTTTGCTAATGTCAAATTGGTATTTTTTTTTTGGCTTTGTGTTGTATGTACCGGTTACATCAAGATTTGTTATGTTGTCTAAGTACTTATGTTGATTTGGTCATTTCTAATTTATGAACCATTTTTTTTTGATACACGACATATTTTTGTAGCTTTTCCTTCAATGTGGTAGGTTCCTCAGGGGAGATCTATCATTGGTGCTGCAACAAACGATGAGTCATCAGTGACATTACCTGTGTATATATTGACATTAATAGTGTATGTTTATTTATAATCTTTTATTTGTTCACTTTACTGTACCACAGTAAGTTATACTCTCAGAGAACTATTTCCACAACTCAGTCGTAAGAAGTATTTATGTATAAAAGATGTGCTTTTGCGTTCCCACCTGTGACTGTATGTTCAGCAGTTTACTGTTATTTTTTCAGTTCATTCAGTGGACTGGCAGCAACAGTAGGTCAATGTCAGAAAACCCATTAAACAGCTAGTATTCATAAATTATGTTAACATCAAAAATTTTAAATTACAGAGAGTCTGTGGAGGATAAAGTTGGATGCAAATTTGTAAATAATAAATAATTTTGCAAACAAATAAATGGAACATTTTACCCACAATTGGCTTGTGTAGCGTTTTTTTGTTGCTGTGTAGGAAAACAACCATGACACATAAAAATGGTCAAGAGCCAAACTGTGGCTGCAGATTGAATGCAAATGCAAAGTTATTTGAAACAAAATCAAGAATAACCTGAAAACTACCACATGTGATATCACCAGCGAGTCAAACTGAAAGAGTTCAAAATGAAAGAGAGATTTCTACCCGACTCATGGACTGATTACAGTTTGCACTCCGGCAGGTGCTTCAGGTGCCTCAGGACCAAAACCAGTAGATTTTAAAACAGCTTTTTATTTTTTATTTTTCTCCCAGAGCTGCTTCCCTCGTAAACTCTAACCTCTGGACACCACACTCCACTGCAACTGTTCTCAATCCGAATCAGAACCACTCCTTCCACTGACTTTACCTCTACATACACACATACACACACGTACGCAAACACACAGTAAATTATCTTTAAAAAAATAAAATAAAACAACCATTAGGAAACTACATGTACAGACTGTAAGTGTTCCCAGCCTTTACTCAATGCTTGGCAGCAATCACAGCCTCAGTCTTGTTGAATATGATGCCACAAGCTTGGCACATTGATCTTTGGGCAGTTTGACTCATTCCTTTTTGCAGAATCTCTCAAGCTCCATCATGTTGGATGGGAAGCATCAGTGCACAGCCATTTCCAGATTTCTCCAGAGATATGTTCAATTGAATTCCAGTCTGGCTCTGGCTGGGCCATTCAGGAAGTATACAAACTGGTCCTGAAGCCATCCCTTTCATGTATTGGCTGCGTGCTTCAGGTCGTTGTCCTGCTGAAAGATGAAACATGTTGCCTTAGTCTAAGGTCAAGAGCACTCCGGAGCAGGTTCATCCAGAATGTCTCTGTACATTGTTGCATTCATCTTTCCCTCCACCCGAACTAGTTTCCCAGTTCCTGCCACTAAAGAACAATCCACCACCATGCAACACTGTAAGGTTGGTACACACAAAAGTGTTACATTTTTCTCATCAGACCAGATAATTTAGTTTCTCATAGTCTAAGACTCCTTCAAGTGCATTCAAGTGCATTTCTGTGTGGGCTGCTGTGGGCCTTACTAAAGAGGGGCTATTCTCCCAGGCCTGATTGGTGAATTGCTGCAGAGGCAGTTCTCTGATAGAATGACCATGAAAGGGTCTTGGTCAGCTGACCCACTAAGACCCTTCTCCCACAATCTTGCCATTCAAACAACCAGGAAGTCACTGTGCTCAGCACCTTCAAAAGCAGCAGAAAATTTATTGTACCCTTCCCCCGTTTTGTTCCTTGAGACAATTCTGTCTCTGAGGTCTACAGACAATTCCTCTGACTTCATGTTTAATTTGTACTCTGACATGCACTATACACTGTGGGATCTGATATAGACAGGTGTTCTGCAAATATTGTCCAATCAACTGAATTTACTACAGGTGGACACCAGTGAAGCTGTAGAAACATCTCCAGGATGATCAGTAGAAACAGGATGTGCTCAATTTGGGGCATCATGATAGAGGCTGTGAATACCGATGTACATGTTTCTTATTGACACTATTGGATTTTCAAGCTTAGAATTTATAGGAAAGATTTAATTCAATGAATTTTCAAATCAGGTTGTAGCATATCAAAATGTGGAAAAAGGTTATTGGATCAATTAATGAGTTCATGAGGTTGTTGCTGCTCCGGTCCTCCAACACCAGGGGGCGCCCGCGGGCGCTAGTGCACACCGGAAGATGCCTTCACGTGCAGCGAGCGACCGGCAGGAAGAAGAGTTTTGTTTTGGTTCAACGTGCTGTTCCATGATCGATGACAATGTGCTCAATAATACCACCAAGTCTAATAATGCCGTCTGTGGAGAGCCCGGAGGACCGCGGCGGGGTGGAGGGAGAGCAGAGAGGCACCAAGAGGAAGATTTCCCTCACGAAGTGAGTCATTTAAACACCAACAAGCCTAGAATCAGCCTGGTGAAATGTGTACCCTCTCTCTTATTATCCTATTGTAGCCAATACTATTCACTACGTGGCTAACAGAGCAATAATCTGAGTATTTGCACTACTTTGCCCTGCCGGTTTTTATATTTGGTTTATTTGTACTTGACGATTGGATGACTGTTAACATGAAAACAGTAGCTATATGATGGCATGTTGTCTGTCCTGCAGTTGTGCTGTTTGTGGATCTGATGAAGCCAAGTACAGATGTCCTGCCTGCCTCACACATTCTTGCAGGTGAGGTTATTTAAAGCAAATATTCGAATATTTATTCTCCACGCCTGTGGTAATTAACAGTCCGAGAGGGTTAAGTTGATGGTGATATTGTTGTTGATTTTGTTGTTGTTTGTTTTGTCATTTCCTTGTTTGGGGTTTCCACAATGATCGTATTCTTCCATTGCTTTCTTCCTGTATCCCCCTTTTTAACTTCAATCACGGTGAGATAATAAGAGGAATGAGTCAAACTGCCCGAAGCGCCATGTGCCAAGCTTGTGGCATCATATTCAAAAAGACTTCTTGCTGTAATTACTGCGAACGGTGCAAGTTGAGCAAAGGCTGGGAATACTTAAGCACATGTGATTTCTCAATTATTATTATTTTTTCTTTTCATTTTAATACATTTGCAAAAATAAGAAAAAAAAAAACTTGTCACATTTTCATTAATCAGTAGTGTGTGTAGAATCTTGAGGGAATTTCATCTATTCAGGAATAAAGCTAGAACGGCAAAATGCGGAAAAAATGAAGCACTGTCAATACTTTCCAGATGAACTGTCTATAGTGAGATCCAAAAGCCCTCAGGCAACAGTGAAAAGCACTTTGCTCCTCTTGAGCAGTCAACGCATAAGCATTTTTAAAGACTGATTATGGATGAGTGTTTTTTGCAAAGGATGTAGGTTTAAATGCAAGTTACAGTAACTTTTATGACAGATCAAGTGACATGAATAAAGAGAAATATTTAGCACAAATGTGGGTTTATATGCATCTATGAATATATTTGTGTATGGAATTAATAGTTTGTAATAGAAGTGTGATTCTCAAACTGTGGTAGCTTGTGTACTGGTGATGTCCCTCTATTGGTATGTGGGGGTAAGTCATTTAGATATATTTTCTAATGAATTATATTTGAAAATATATTAATGTATCAATAGTACAACACTACAACACAATAGCACAACTACAAAAAATGCAAACAATACAAGTGCGTATTGAAGTAATAAGTCCATAGCTATTAGGGTAAAAAACCTTCTGTCCTCTGTTGTTTTGCAGATCTGTCCTCGTCTGTGTGGGGGGACAAAAATCTACCTGAATATATGAAAAGTCACTAAACACATTGTGGTCTCTGGGTTTTTTTTTGTAGTATTTTGTGTGTGAAAAAACACAAAGAAGATTCTGGATGCAGCGGAGTCAGAAACAAAACTGCTTTTGTGACTCTGTCACATTTCGATGAAATGGCACTTCTCAGTGGTGAGCATTGGCATTCTTTATGGAAAAACAAGATAAATTGTGATATCTCACAATCATTTTCTTTGTTCAATCTTATATATATTCCGATTGTGGTTTGTAATTGAGTGCCTGTCCTTCACTTTGACTTTCCTCGTTGTGTGTTCATTCTTCCTGCAGATTACAGGTTTCTGGAGGACGCTGGACGATTTTCCGACGGTGCAACAAGAGACAAGCTTGCTCTTGTTCCCCATATCACTTTGGGAGTGAGCATCTGATCTTTGCATTTGCTCGTATTGTTTGCAAGATGCCCGGGTGTTTGGCACACGATTGCAAGTTCAAGCAAGTTTTTCACGAACAGTTGAAATAAAGTGACCATGTCCAACCAAAGTAGACTACTGTAGGAATAATGGGAATAGACAAATTAATGTTTTTAGAGATGTGTCTTGTTTAGACAGTTAATTGTAGTCTACACATTAAAAAAAAAGAAAAAGTTTTTGGTTATTTTTGGGAATTTTAATCATGATAAATATAGCCTCTGACTAAATAATGAACAAAAAACCAAAACAAAACTGTTGAACTTGTGTCACTACCCACTAGCATTGTAAATCACCTGTTAGACTACTCGACGATGCTTACTTGATTGTTATTTTAGTGTTGGGGGACCAGAGGCAAAGGTGACCCACAGAAAAGCAGTTGAGAATTGATTCAGTCCAATTTTATATACATCACACCAAAGACGGCAGTCATCTCACGGTACTTCTGCCAAGAATGATTAAAGGATTCTGCCTAAGCAAGCAGAGGTGGTGATGGATATTAGCAACTGCCTTTAAACAGGAAAACATTTGCACAACCAGACTCGGAGGTGGAGACTTTCTGCCGTTCTTGTTGAATTTAGGGGATATAAAGACAGAAAAACCAAAAAAATAGATCGTCATAATGTCGGTTGCGGATTACAGGGTGGAATACAAACTCTGGTTTGGGTCGGGGATGACACAAACATAAGGCAACAAACAGATTGTCATCGCTGGTTTAGAGGAACGTTTCAAATAGAAGGTGAAACAGTTTTCTGTTTTTTTTCTGCTTCAGTTGAGGGATTTTAACGTAAATATAATGGGGTTGGGCCTTTACTTATTTATCCAAACTTTTACATGTTCATACTCCTGTTATATTGTTGAAGTAAAATCAGATGGTCCGTGGTGTTCCCAGATCCAGACTAAAAAGAAGAGGTGACCCTGTGTTTTCGATTGTATAAAAGTTTAATCTGAATGTGTTGTACTGTCTTTACTTTTCCGTTGTCCAGGCCAAGAAAATGATCTCCGCTGCCTACAGGATGAACATCTCACTGAGATTACTCCCCATCACCTTCACCAAGAGCCGAGAAAACTCCACCATCTTTACCAAAAAGTAAGAATACAGTACTTCAGTTCTTATGCAATAACCCACGTTTGGAAATCGACGTCACTTTAACCCACATTAATGATGCACTGTAACTTTCGAACTGTGTGTCACACCTCCATATAAATTGCATTTTTTTCAAAATGCGTCATGGAGAGGAAAAGGACACATGTAGGTTACATAATGGGTATCATAAAAATCACATATGTTTTTCCATGTCCAGATGTAACTGCATCCTGGATAAGCCTCGATCTTTTTTTTTTCTTTTTTCTTTTTGCCAACATTTTGCTCACTCTATCAGTCAAATGTAAATGTAATGGAGTTTTTTCTGTGGTAATGTTGCAGCATTTTTCTGTCGTACAGTGACATCTAATGCTCCCGGATGGTATGTGCCGTGTATTTGTGAGACACTTCTGAATTCATTTCGTATGACCAGACAATATCTTCTTATAGTCTGACTTCGAGCACTGGCAATACGCTTTCTTGTTAAATCATATTCCTCACTGTCTTTGCGTCATTGACAATGCAACATGAATAACTATTATGTTAAAGGATAGAGAAAATAGGATTCACTTAGAGTAAGACCACCTTAACTTTGCACTTTTTACTTTTCGTGAATTTTTTACATATTTTCAAAACTTGTAGTGAAAACAAATACCAGTTCTATAGGACAATCGCACTTATGGTAATATAAAGCTTTAAAATTACGTTTTCCGCCTGAGCAGTATTATAGAAATTATAAATAAGAACTTGATGACTGTATTTACTTTGCACTCATTGAGAGAAAACATCATTTGACAGCTTGGTAAAGATCTTAATCTTCTGCAGAATGAGCTACTGATTAGTGCTGTTGTGCTTTGCCACAGGATGGCACTCTTGTGAAGCCCTGATAGTAGTTCAGCAGTGTCTCGCTCTGGCTTCCCTCTGGTTCTTCCATGGCAGCGTGATGGTGAAACACAGACGTCTGCCCATGAAATATACCTGAGGCAATGCAGGCAGGTACTATTGATAGTCACACCAATCCTTGACACGTCGGGGTTAATGAAACCACAGCGAGCTGCCAGTGTGATTCATCAACCGGCTGCTGTCACGATGAGTCTCATGATGAAAAGGTTGCACACTTTCAAATGGAAGTGTTTGTATTTTATTAGAATGACTGATAAGGGAGAAATCTAAATGTATGCCTGCTGGTAATGAAAAGAAACAAGTTACTTTGGAGCGAACTATTCTGTTACTTTGTTCACCTTCATTTGGATCTGCTTTAATAATCGACTCATAGCTGTATAATTGTGGTGGGACACATAAGCTCAACTCATATTTGAGTTCAGCTGAAGTCAGTTGGTGGAAGATGCTCTATAAACTGGATTTAGACAGTTCTCAAAGGTACATAATGTATTTTTAAAATGTGTGTCTATGTGCTGTGCTGTAAGAATGAAGCCCAGCTCACTGAAGCCCAGATCATGCAGTTTAGTTTATACAGCATCAAGTCTGTCTTCAGTCCAATAAGAAAAGTGGTAGATTAGATAATAAACACAATAGATTCTGCAGCTCTTGGTAATTACTGATTCGACGAGATTAACAAATTGAAGAGCTTAACTGAAGAACAATTGGGTGCTTCAGTGACTTGCGACTACCACCTAATGCAAAATGTGTCACAAAAGTATATATACAATTTCAATACTAAACCCTTAAAGAGAGGGATGACCTGCTGAGCACAAAAAAGCAGCAACAAACCCATGAATGTGCAGACGGCTCCTATGAAGGTAAGCTGAGGTTTAGTCAGGGCTGCTACAGCAGATATAGACTAATCTTAATGTAATTGATGGGCTGGCATTGTTGCTACTGTCAGAAGAACTGAGAGAGTTCAGGGATTGTTGTCTTTCTCCACTCAATGGTAGTTGAGTAGAATATTAACTGAATATGTTCCTGGTCGTCCCTGGTTGACTGAACCGTGATTTTATTAGAAACTGGCAAGTTTAAAAAAGGATAATGCTCGGAAATACACAATGAATTATTTCTATCAAGCGCTCTCTGAAGTCTTTAATCACAATTTTTAATAATTGTATCTGATTTTATATGCTGCTTAAGTACAAGGCAATTTAAGTAGAAGGTGCAATGCAGTACTCTGGATGTCAGCTCATCCTAGTCCATCAACCTTCTGGCGTCTTTTTTCTTTGAATCTTGGGCAAGAATCTGCCGTATCCAGGTCAAATCAGTATGAGCCTGGCTCGCAATGTTAGTAGTGGCAGTCAGTGTTTTGTGGAAGTTAAAATCAAGATGTTTGTGTTGAATGGGGTTTCTCCTTGTTTGGTTGGAGTCATTTGTGTCTGACACAGCTGACATCAAGTCAAGCCCTTTATTTGTACACGCTGCCTTGTTTGAAATTTCGAGCTCAGGGTTTCCCTAACAATGAGTCAGGACCCAAAGTGGGGAGGGAACTCGTTTGTTTTTGTGGCCCAATGCTAGAACGGAATTCCCAACACTGTCTTGAATTTGTTTTAAAAATTAAAATTCATGTAAATATGTTCACTGCAGCCTGGATAATGTCAAACCAAACAAGAATACAAAGGGGAATTCCAAAAAAGGTGGATTCACCAAAGCAGATGATAATATTGATAAAGTGAGGCCTTAGTTTGAATTATTGAGCAACTAAAGTTTCATATTAATGGCTTTTGTATTTTTAGCTATAGGTGTATATTGTGCTTTTTGTTTTTTTTCCAGTTTTGTACACCCTCCCTTTTTTTGACTCGTAATAGATTTTATAGAAACTGTAAATTCGTGGTTTTCGGTTTTCTTCATTGATAATGCATAAATGTACAGTAGTCATATTAAGCTTTAACCCTTGCAAGTCACCAACTTTCTGTGTTGAGTCTTGAAAATGTTTAGGAACATTTGTTGCAGGCGAAATTAAAATTTTTAAAGTCTAGTCAAACCCCACTGCAGGGATAGGTAGCCCGAGCTGCAGCCTTCTGGAGTTGGAGGCAGCTGCTGGAAAGTTTAAAGTGTGTGTGTGTGTGTGTCTGTGTCTGTGTGTGTGTGTGTGTGTGTGTGTGTGTGTATATGTTAGTTGTCCTTAAGGTTTGATTTCACCAGCAGTTGAAGATGGTGCCTTTTTCACCTAACATGTGGTTACACTATTAAGTGATGAGCGAAAAAAAAAATAGCAACTAAGTTACCAGACTTTTGTTAATTTGAAGGTTTTGGCCCAATGCTTCTGTCAGGCTCTTAATTGCTGGGTAATTCTTTCACACACACACTTCTGAGCTTCTCTCCCTGGACAACCTCCCATCCATCAGTTTACTATTCCTTTTCATCATGAGCTCTGCTGCTCTAATCCCACAGTGGAGGAATAGTTGAGGGGAAAGGAGGGTGATGAATCGTCATTGAACCGCATATTTAAGTCTGAAATGCTCTGGGACACCATAAGGTGCCAATCAGGATTGCCGCTAAAAGAAACATTTGTTAAGTCCTCCCAGCTGGTTTTATGTTGTTGCTTTCCCTTTCACCACCTCCTTTTCCATGCTTCGAGTCTGCCACCCTGTCATGTCTGTCTGTGGCGTTGCAGGTGGCGATTCAAGTGTGCATGTCTCGGGATGAGCCGACTTTAAGTCAGGATATCGCAACAGGCCCCAACCTTCCAGTTTCCAGTTCCGCATTTGTTAAATGGTGCCTGAAAAGTTTTCTTCGAATGCCCAGCGAGATTTAGTTTAAAGTTTTGCCACCTGGAAGACTTTTCAGATTCGCACAGCTGCGCCGGCAGAAGACACGAAAACCTTTATGCTTTTGTTATTGTCGTATCTGTAGAGAAATCACCGTCCCCGTCCAGCTGCACCGCCGCTCTTTGTTTAGTCTGGTTAGTCTCACCATGTCTCACTGTGAAGATTTTTTTTTTTTTTAAACTAACCGCAACAGTGTCCCATTCACACAGCGGCAAACGGACATGAGGGATGGGATGAAAGGTATATGATAAATAGAAAGGGAGCGAGGGAGCATGTGCTTCAGAATGGACCCAAGTACATAATATAAAAAGCAGATGTGAGAGCACTGTGACTGCAGCTGGTTAGCGACATATTCATGCTACGCACTCGCGCTGCCAGAAAAGGATCATTACTGGCAGACAGCTGACTGGAGGGCTTTCATGATGTGTGTCTGCGTGCGTGCGCACGTGTGAGCATATGTGGTCGAATGTGAGTTAGTGAGCACGTGTCTCTATGATTAAATGTTTGTATGCAAAAATAATGGCCGCACAACTAGTTTCTTTCCACCTCTTACCAATGACTAATTTCAAAAACAAGGCACGAACAGTGAAGAGATTGACAAAAAATTACAGGCTGCCTCTTGGTCCAGCCCTTGGAGGGTAAGTATATAATAGCTGGCATTTGGCAGAACATTGGGAGTAGTTGTGTTAGGGTGGAATTATGTTTTCTACAACCTCAGCCTGGCATGGCAGGGCATTTTCCCCCTAGGCATTTTGAGTGAACTGGGCAACACATTTCAGGAGCAGTTACTGTGCGTAATAACTGAACATATTTCTCTAATAACCCCAGATAATTAGTAATATGATCCGCTGTGGTTTGGTGTCCTGTATATCATGTTTCTATGTCTTGCCAATCAGCAATTTTTAATTCTTTTGGGATGGAGGAGACCTCTTTTTGTTCACAGTATCTGGAAACAAACCTTTGGAGTACCTTTCACTTTGTGTTCCACATATTGCGGTGCATGTAGGAATGATTTGGTTGATTCGGCTTCCAACAGGGGTGTACATGTAAAACGGTATTGAAAAGGTTTAAAAAGATTTGTGAGCGCCCTAAAAAACTGGATTGTTGTCACTTAGTGTTTGCTTAATTGCCATAAGGAAGGTTGTCATCTTTATCATCACGTACAAATTGTATTTATTGATGATGAACATTTTTATGCCATAAAGCACTACAATAACTACGATGTACCCTAACCTTCACTCAGTTTTCGATGGGACAGTGACCAAAACGTATGTAAGTCGAGAAAACATTAGACGAGTGAAAACGATGCATTAATAAGAAACAATGATTAAGATTGTGTTACTTCATGGTTCTTGTTGCTTTGGTTCCAAATCAGGCCATTTTGGTTCCAGCTCCATGGATCCCAGGTAAACTCTGTTAATCAAATAGAAGCCACATTTATTTTCCCCTAAAGCTCAAAGAATTAATAGAAAATGCCGATGTAATGGACTTCCCCCATTGAAATCTTGCTGTCGGCTATTGACACCATGGAAAAGGACTGAAATCCCAGTGCCTCCATCAGAGCAAGTAATGCATTTTGAAAATGCTCCACTGTTGCATTGACATTCATCGCGGGTTTGCAGAAACCAGAGTGGACTGTGAGCTATTGCATATGACGAATAAATGCACAAATGGATGAAAGCAAAAAAAGAAGTGTATTTCAGCCCAGATTTCATAGCCAGGGACGACTATTCCATCACTTCACGGTCATTTACAGCACGACTTCTACTTTCCAGAAATTAGGTTCAAATCACACAATCAGCTGCTGCTTTACTCAAAGAGTTAGTTTTTTTGTTTGTTTTTGTTTTAGATGTCCAACAGAAAAGCTGTTGGCTGTCTGAGCCTTGATTAACCAGTGCTGATGCAGAGCAGAGTCTGTGTCTGCTGCCACCCGAGGCAAAACCTCACATCAGAATGGCAAGCAAGGAGTTTCATCAGTGTTACGAACATTGTCGTCACGATTGGCTGCGTAACTGTGGGCAACATGCTGCTTTCTCTGGCTCTGCGAGAAATTCCAAACTTTGAATTAGCCAGAAACCTGATGTTGCCCCATTCAGCAGAGATGCATACCACTTCGCACGTGCATATAGGTTTCCACGTGTTCTCCAAAATCAATTGCTTGAATGCTATGAACCCTTCCCTGAATGCTTTCTGTCTAAAAAAGTCAACTGAAGGTGACAACATTTTTAGAACATTTTGAAATCCATGTTTGGTTCGTAATAAATTTTGATAAAAATCAGTATGTGAAAGTCTCAAAGGGACCTCAAATCCGACAAAATCTTCTCAGGAAGCCATTTGTTATGCAACCTTTTTATAGCAGATTGACAGAATTGAGGAATTTCTCATATATTTCCTTACTCAACATGCATATCTTATTACACATTTAAGAATGAAGCTAAATGTCATTTTTGTTCCATTCGTGATATGAATATATAAACAGAAAAAGGTGTCTCTATTTTGCTTTTTTTGTTTCAACATCTTCATATCGAGTCCAAGTTAAAGACTTTCGTTGAGCTTTCTGGGAAAGAATTGTCTTCAACTAAATTATCCAAATGTGTTTGTATCATCATTTCAAAAAAGTAAAATCTGTTTTCCTTGTTTGTTTTCTTCATGTTGTCCAGCTTCATCCCACAATCCAAACAATGCTCACTAAACTAAGTATTGACTTGAAATTAGATAGAATAGAAGTGAATGTATGTTTGTGATTGTCTCTCTGTGCAAGTACCAATATTATAGCTGACCCTCAGTCTTGCCCTATCAGCTATGTGCTTAGGGTTAGGGTTAAGTTTTGACTTATTTTTCTAATTTTATATAGTTTAACATCAATTTTCGACAATTTTATTCAATTTTAGACTCTCCCCCATGTGCCATTTGAGGGAGCACAGTTTGAGAATCATGGTTCTAATATACATACAACACCAAGATTGATTTATATGTGAAATTGCTGCAGTTGTAATGTTTTCTATGCCCTTTCATTCCTCTCATCCATTCTACCCCCTGATGTTAACAATTCATTCTCTGAATCTTAGTTGTCTTTCGCTGTGCACCAACACCCACTCGACACCCAAATCCTTGCATCTGCCTCCGATGAGCAAGGGACACATGTTTGTATTTTCATGCTACACCATTTTTGTTGCATCTGTCCTACGAGTCCAGCCAGACGGATTTCGGCTCCCGCTGCCAGACCACCAGTCACGCTTTATGCTCTCTGGTGCTGATGGCACAAGCAAATCCACTTGCTTACCTAATCGAAAGAGTGCGTTCCTGTTAACGAATTCATCCATCTTCCACTAAATCTGCTTTGCGTCTCTGTCTCCGACATGGAGGCAGACAGTTTTAAGGTTTAAAGTGGCGGCCAAAGTTGTGTCCTGAGATGCTAACTGGTTTGGCACGCTTCAGTTTGTACACCGCGTCCATGATTGAAATGCAAACGCTCCATTTGAGCACAAATGGCAACCGATGCCGCGTAAAGCTCTGCCTTTCTTGACGCACACGGCCGGTTACCGTGTGGAATGGGCGTCGCCGTGGAGTTGTCTGACAGGGGTCGGTAGCTGGTTTTACTTGAAGACATGCCTGTTTGAAAAGCTATTAAGGCAGTTTATATGCACACACATACACACAGACTCTGATTCACGCTAAAATCATGAGTAATAAACTACCTGCTGCTTTACTGCTTTAAGAGCACATTCCCCCCCCAGGAGGAAATATTCATCAAACAACTTGTTGAATGACAGGTAGCTTAACTATATGAAATAGGTTTGGCACACAGCCAGATTATAGCGAAAGAGTGGTACGCATGTTGCATTATAAACCGCAAGTCAGCGAAGAAACCTGTTTTTTCGGGTCGTGATTACTGTTGATCCTTAAAGTTTTTAGGGGGATGAGAATAGCTCTGCGATGTTTTCATCTCTTAAGATTTCCTGTTGGAAAGAGAGGACGATCAGACATTAGAACAAACCAGCGTACTGCAGTCCTGATACAGGGATTTGTTGTTGGATCTGTATAAAGATAAAACTTAACATATGCTTGGCATTATATTTCTGGAGTGCCTCGATCAAAAAAAAAAAAAAAAATTCTATTTAAAATTTCTTTATTTCTTGTATGGTATCAGCATCCAGTGCAATATTTTTCACTACAGTCATTTGAGAGGGAGACTCATCGATGGATCATCCACTATATAAGAGCCTTTTGTCTTACCTATTTTCAGCGAGGACTGAGTCCAGCCCACTTGCCGCCTTCCCCTGTGACTGTAAATTAGATATAAAGGGTTTAGCAGATTGATAGATAAATAATAAAGGGCTTGAGTTGATAGGCAAAAGAAGTTTAAAGCTACGTTTTTGGAGAGGTACAATTTGCACACACACATATTTATATTAAATCCAAAGGCTTAATTTGTTAACTTTCTCTTTAGTGTTTTTTTTATACCCTATTGCACAAATGGGAATCACAGGAAGCAACCAGCAATGTTTTTTTTTTTTTTATCTTTTATAACAGCTCATTTAAAAATGATGGATAATTAAAGTTTAAAAAGTCAGTATTTCCAACGTATATTGTGACTCTGACCAAAAAACTTTAACTACCAGACAATCCCAGGAACAGTCTGGCTTTTATTATAAATGTGTTATTTCCAATTGAAACTTTGCAGCTTTTCTTTTTATTGTGTTTAATTGACTGGGTGCTTTTTTTAACAAGCTATTTTAATGGGTTGAAAAGCTGAGCGATGACAACAAAATGCTGTTGTGCTTCTAATTTTAAAGCATCCACTTGTGAAGCAGAGCGATTTGGCCACTCCAGTCCTCACAATGTTCAAAAGAGGCTTTGGTGAAAATAAATGGAAAATCTATTGGTGTTTTACCAAACACCAAGGGTCCAGTGTCCGACAGAATACACAGAATCTAGAAAGTTCACAGATCCAAATTGGATCTTTAACTGGCCTGAATTATTATAGTATTTGAGTGTTTGGAGAACAAACCGTACATACACCTACTGACGTATTTGAATTCAAAGTTTATGCGTTTTCTGATGTTTCTGAGCAGTTGTACAATATTAGCAATGAAACATGTTGACTTTTAAAAAAATGTTTTAGCTCCTCTCTGGCCATTTATCAATCATATTTCACTTTCATATTTGTTAACACCCAACAAGCCTTTTGATGAATAATCTTTCATAAAGCATCTATAACTTTTGATACAGCCTCTATAGGGTATTTGATAATTTTTGCATGAAGTTCTGATGAGGTTAACATTTTGGTGCATACTTGTTTCAAAAGGATGTTTTCTTGTTTATTTGAGGAAGGGATCTATCAATTCCTGCTTCTTGCCACTGTTGTCCTCTTCTTGCTCGAGGCCATCCTGCAAATAACCTTGAAGAATTTGGGAGTGTGACCTGATCTTTTTTTTTCACAGATTCTGGCATTCAAAGCAGTCATCCCCGGCTGTTGGAAGCTTCTGTTTTGACTTTTATGCTGCTTGTTCCCTCTTTTTTTTTTTTTTTCACATCAATGAATGATAGCCGTTTTCCCAGGTATGCACTGTGGTCTTGCCTAAAATGATTGCACGTATCCTTGGCCAAGCCCCTTTTTCCATTGACAGACATAGTTTCCATTTGCTGTAATGACAGAATAATGGCATCACACCTGGTGCTCCACCCTCATTTGCTTGCACGCACAAACGCATACATACCTGCTCACATGCACACGTTGACGCACCAGAGATGAAACTCGGCCAAAACTAAGCAAGCACATACATTTCTCTGACTAAGGGGTTAGAGGTGTTCGGCACCTCCCACAGTTGCGTAGGGAATCCTCCCCCACCCCCTTGTCTACACTTCCAACATACCTGCTGCTGTCGCCGTCTCTACATACAATTTAACCTCCTTCCTTGCAGCCAAGGGAAAGGTCACAACTACCTTTCATTAAGTGTTCCGAATGTTTTTCATTTTTCTTTTTAAATCCATTACCGACCCCATTTTTAACTACCAAACAAAGAAAATATCCTTAGTTGTTTAAACTGCCACCTGTATGCCCCCAAACCTCTACAGTCGCGAACCCGTGTTGACAAAAAACTGTTTTTTTGTTTTGACATTTCCTTGATTATAATTATTTTAATCTTTCAAGTGTTTGAGGAATGTTTTGCTGCATTCGTCAACCTGGCTCCCGACAACCAATTACCAGTAGCTTAAATATGTTTCGAAAGAGTGCAATTAACTTCATTCCAAGAATATAAAAAAAAAAATTCTGTTGCTAATTAACAGCATATTGACTTGCCTGGATAAGGCCAAAACATTATGATCACCTCTATAATTGTCTAGTTTGTTCTGCACGTGCCAACAAAGTAATCCCGACTCGTCGAGGCACGGCCTGTACAAGACCTCTGATGGTAGCCTACGGTATGTGGCTCCAAGATGTTAGCAGTTAGATTCCACACTTCTTCCACCACATGGAGGCCAAAACAACACTTGTCACATTCCTCCCCTCAAGGTTGCTTCCCCTCTCTCCCCTGTCGCTTTTCGCAGATGGGATATCCTTCGTTGAATTGAGTAGCTTTGACATCCAAACAAGCTGGCGGTAGTTTTTGGTTCGTCATCATTGTGGTTGCTTATCTGGAGTGCTCCGGGAGGTTTCTAGGATTCAATCATCAACTCCATATTGCAATCTGGTTAAAAAGAAGGAAAAAAAACAACAACTGATCACTAACGGTGTGTTGAGGCAAACCCAGGTACAAAAAGACTCAATCTCGCTAAATGGCATGTCCGAGTCCATTTTCAAACAATCTTTTGTGTGGTTTGATTCAATTCTGAATGCAGCATTAATGAGGCTCTAATCGCATGACCGAGATGCTTCAAAAACACTGCATCTCCAGCATGTCTGATTGACTCAAACCATGGAGGAATTTCTCTTGGTTTTTACATCTATTTACGTTTTATAAAGTGTTGATGAGTGCTTAGCTTGTAAAAAATGCACTACAATAATCCAACATGCAAGATATTTATCCAAAAATGCAGCATTGTTGTGGAAGATACGTTGCAGAGGATACACCACAACAGCTGTCCACTATGGAAAATGTATTTACCTCTTCTCATTGCACATACTGAACCAGTTCCATTAGGGTTTATTTCCTTCAAGTTTAGCCAAGACCAGGCCAATTCAGCACAACCGGGAACATGCACAACTGTGTATAATAATTCTCATTGTGAGGTTTTTGCTCCGGTGTATAGATGCAGGAAACCATATTTGCACTGTGTTTCCCCTCCATGCTTTGCAATCTGTTCAGTGAAAGTAGCATAGTTTATATTCAAGTAAAGTATCAAGAGAAACCTCCATCTCGTGCCCTGAAAAATCTCTTGGTGAATACCAAAAGCCCTAATAACAAGGTCTCCTGTGAGTGCCTTGCAATTATGTTCTGTGTGTTTCTGAGGGTGTGTCTCATATTCATCCTTAAGATCTATCAAGGGCTCTGCACTTTCTCTCTGATGAGGAAGAGCTTGATGAATCGGCTCCACCTTTTTACATGGTGAAATTCTGTGGTCTTGGTCAATGTATGTCCTTGTAGTTGCGTTCGGCTCTCAGCATGGTCGCTCCCTGAGTCCAGAGGGACCGGCCTTTAGATGCTTGTGCCAGTAGTTTCTTCGCCTCCATTCCTTGTAATTAATGGAAAGATGTGGAATTCGTGTCACTTTTATGGGCGCCTCACAAAGTTTGAAGGAGAAAATCTGGTCACATCGACAGTGTCTCCCTGTATATTTAAACGCGATACCCTTCACGTTAACAGGCGTAGTCAGCGCATCATCAAAGGTTATTACGTGATTTGTAACTACATTAGTGATTATGATGTTTTTACTTATACTTGTGGTTGATCATTTTTGTCTTTATTTATTGTTTTTAAATCATGAAACCCAAAGTTTCCAGGAAGCAACACCGCCTCCCTTGGCTTTCATCACAAGTCACACCCGAAATGTACTATCAAAGACATTCCCAGCAAGAACATTCCCAGCAAAACCCCCAAATTTGAACCAGAAATTAATGACTTCTGTCGGAAAGAGAAAGAACTGAAGAAGTTTTCAATTATGATCATTTGTCTAAAAAAAGCATGAATCTATTATTGTAGGAGAATAAAGAAAGCTGAATCACATCTTATTGTTTTCGTCCACCACACTTTTTTTGATGTACTACATTTTCTTGGCTGTTTCTGCTGACGGTAGTGTGTGTATATGAACAGTGCAGCTGTTTGGGGAATAACTGTTTGGTTGTAGAGGACGCCCAGCAACCCTGAAAGCCCAACCACATTTAATAGTTACTGCCCAAAGCATTACCCCAGAAGAAGTGATTATTATGTGATGTCCACCAGCTGGTGTCCTACTATTGAGTGTATATGTCATAGTCACCATGGTGACTCTTATTTATTTTATTTTTTTTTATTCACACACATGCAATGACACAGATGGACAAAGTCTTGGAAGCACCCAGGCGTATTGTCTTGGATTGATTAAGACTGAATCCATTTTATGCTCTGAATTCAAACAAGGACATTTGTGTTTTGCTGTGAAGGCAAGACTATGCGAGAACAAGTGTGGTCATCCATTGAAAACCAGACCACAAGCACAACTGTTTCTGATAACCTCAAACTGAAAATGGATCTGTGTCTCCTTTAGAGGACAGCAGTTCCTGTGGCACCTGAAACTCATGTTTCCTCAAAGCAGCTCAGAGTTCACTCAGAGGAGGTGAGTGACTCAACGTGTTTTCAATAGTATGCAAATAAAAGTTTCTGCTCAATGCAAGTGTTTGGGGTTGTTAACGACATGTTTCCAATGATATCTCGTTTTCTTGTTTTTGCAGGGTGTCCGATCAGAAGACCTTAGTAGAGATTTTGACTGCTTACATTCATCCTACAGAGTCTGATCCCGTTGCACGTCAAAAGTGAGTTTTGTTAATTTTGATTCATAATAAAATCTATGGAGTATTTTGGTTTTGGTCATGCACAAAAGTAGCACTCCCGTAACACAGTATTTTCTTGAGAAATACTTTATGGCTCTTAAGCTATCATATTACTGTCACCTGTGTTCATGTAGCATCTTCACAAGGAAAATGAACTAAACGCCTTGATACAAAAGCAGCAGTGACAGCGAAACCAACAAAATGTAATGGTTAAACTCCATTATTAACAAGACGTGTTGAACAAAATGCAGAGTAAAAATTGTGTATTTTAGAAGTGATTTAACGGTAGTCAGAGAATCTGCAGCCATATCTTCTGGTATACTGCTTCATTCCTAAAACGTTGTGTAAAAGTGATGTAGGAATTAACTAAATGACAAATTTTATAAAGTCAAGTTCATTTGCACAAAATATTGACATTGTGTGAGTCTCTACCTTGTGTAAATGTCAGAAATAAATCATTTTGCCATGCCAGGAGTAGACATTTCTGTGGAGTGACCCTCCTATTGGGATTTGGGAGATTAATACAATTGCAATATTGCTATACAAGACACATCATGACATGCAACAATGTATATTTTAAACTAAATGTGTATTTTTGTGTGTAATCAAGTTGCTTTATTAAGATATGAGCAACTATCTTCATCCATTTTTGCCTTAAATTAAATATATTTAGAGTAGCCGTCTCTCATTTGAGAGTTTAGGAATCGAGCCAGACGTAAGCATGCTCGGATGTTTGCAGGTGATCTGACCAGCTGAAGTTAAAGCTGCACCCATGATCTTGGCAGTTATTATAGGTGAACGTGTCAAGTGTAGTCACATTTATCACCATGGTTAATTCATTCATGCATTTTACTACACTTTCCCTCGTAACCCCAGACAAATGGGCTTCATCGAGCAGACCAAATGTATCAACCACCGACTGATGCTTAGAAACTGAAAAGATGCAGTATGATCATAAAACCAGAAGTCAGCGCTTCTTTAATCTATATGAGGGGAAAACAAAATATGTGGGGACACTGACTGCTGCTCAGCCTATTATATTGTCTTAAATAGTTTGAATGATCATTTTTATTGTTTCCAACAACTTTTAAGTTTGTACATTTTCACAGAGGAAGTCTGGGGGAAAATAAATCTAAATAAATCACTCACAGTAATGGCTCCTGACGTGCATATTTATGCATCTGTAACATGGCTTCTCACTGAATGTCAACACCACTTTGCCTCACATCGTCTTGAATGTACTTGCATTGTACTTGTCAGCTGCAGCAGGAAAACACCATGGCTGTTGTTAATTACACGTCCCTGTTGACTACAAGGATCATTATTTGTCACTATGACTGCACGTTTACTTGTGGTGACCTGAAGTAGGTTCATTTCCCCTGACAGAGCGGAGCTCCTTTAATTGAGTTTGGCAGGATTATGTTTTAAGGATTATAACACTGTTATGGACCAAGTACAGAAATAATTCTGCACGTTTAAGAGCCTTGTGGAGAAAGGAACAAAGCCACAGATAGAGCCTTTAACAGGGAGCTGTTCATAAGGCAAACAGCATTTTTCTTTACCACAAGCATATTTTAGATATACTTCTGCATAATATAGTATGGATTATTGTGTTATTATTATATATTATATTATATTATATTACTCTGGGGATTTTTGTCACACTATTTTTCAAAGCTAATTTCCTCTTCTCATCTTTCACACCAGCCTCATTATTGCAGTTCCAGTAATAAATGGTTGTATGGTGTGTCTCCAAGTTGTCATCAGCTCCCACATTTCTCTTTGTAATTTTGCTCTTTTATTTCCCCAAGTTTGTGTTTCCTCCAGCATGGACCGCAGCCTTTGAACAAGGCAGAGTGTTTTGTTGCAGAGCACCGAGTACGTCTAATCTGAACCTCCAGCAGAACAGTGATCCGACTCCCCTGGCCTAACCTTTTACACTGATAACAGTCAGCCGTAATCGGCCAGCCTGCGTCGAGTGCACATTGTAAACAGGTGCACTTTGTTAAATAGATACCTGACTTGGTTCTTTGCCAGCCCTTTAGACATAGACTGCCCAGTGTCAAGCGAGAGAGGTTTAACCCTCTATGGCTCATTGGTCAGCTGTTTATTGCAAACTCTCAGGTGCTGTGGATGTCAGGAGCCCAGAACCCTTTATCAATGTGTGCGTATGTAATCATTGTCATGTTGCACTTATCATTTAAACTCTTTAACCCTCTTTAAGCCCTTCAAACGGGTGACTATTTAAAACCTTTGTTCACTGCGCTTCATTGCTTGTCGATGTCTTATGGGAGATGTTGCAGCTTTTAGTGTCCTAAATGTTGATTTCTGCTTCCAGGTTAAAGATATATGTGCAGTCTGCAGTTGACCATGTGAAAGTCTTCATGAAAGCCGAACGGGAAAAGGCCAACTCTGTGAGGTGAGACATGTCTCGCATTATCGTGCTTGTGATCACAAACATCATCTAACACTCTCAGTTTTCAGCTGACATATATCCAGGCGGGTCTTTATTTAAATTGCAGGCACATCTTTGAAACTCTAGCAAACTGTATGCTAGAGTATACCAGGGTAAGTTGTTATTGGGTTAATCACCAGTTTAAAGGGTTTAGGTGTAGCCCCTCAGTCAACAGCCCACATGCTGTTTATTCACCTCTAAAATTAATTCATTTAATTTTACTAAAGCTCAATGTTGTCAAACTTTGAGCTGTTGAAAACTGCGGATAAATGCATATGGTGTGATATGAGTTGAAGTGAAACAAAACTTTGTTTCATTGAGGATAAATGTTGTCAAACAACCTTCAATAGCATTTAATGTTATTATAATGTCCAATATTTAGTCCTATTAAATCACACATATGCACAAGTGAAACTAAACAAATGCAGGCCCTGACCCATAAATAAACCGGGGTCTTCACACTTGAGACTATGAGACACAGAAGTACTAAAAAAAAAAAAACAGCTCACAGCCAAATGCGACTCGGTTCACATTGTTCATGGGTCGTTCACAAACAACACAGCTCTCATCACAACGGCTGCCGCAATAACAATGCACATGCATTTTCAACTGATTTTATTCTGTGTGAACATCAGCATTGGCTCGAGTATCGGCTCAAACTGGGTTTGTAATGGACATACAATACAAGAGCCTCCACACTACCTCAATATACACAAATTTACGGAATCAAAACTTGCTTTGACATTTCTTGGGTCTTTTAAATCATTAAAGACCCTCATATGTCAGCGTATCGTGAAACTAACAATGAGCTCTCACTGGAGTAGCTTAAGACATGAGGATAGTAGTATTTCTGCTTTGTCACTTTGATCAACTTTCAAAGAAGATACTGATTATTCTCTGTGATCACCGAACTGCGTCACCTTATTTGACATCTTTTAACTTTTCTGAAAAACATTTGCCCCCTCTGCAAACTTGACACAATGTTGGAGACACTTTCCCATCTTCAAAAGTGTTTCGGAGGCGTGTCATTGCGCAGGCATCTGGTTTGTGTGACCGTATTGACCGTTCTCTCAAGCTTGCCAGTCTCAAGTGATTTATCCAGCTTTCAGGAAATCGGCACAATTTGTTTATGAACATGACATCACTGGCTTGTAAATTCCGACAAACATACGCAGACTTTTGGCATTGAAGTTGTGATGGAAAGGTTTTTCTCATAGAGGATGCCATTGATCAAGGAAATTGTCCACTCCTTCATGTGTACTCTCACTTCCCAGCAGTTCTCCCTCTCTTTTTTTCCCCAACATGCCCCAGGTGAAGGGGTAGAGGGGCAGACAGTGATGATAGCGCAACTTCGCTTTGCTTACTTTTGGATTCTTTGGCTGTCTCCCATCTCCACTTAGCTGTTTAGTGAATGATTCTTGGAGCTAATGAGCCTGACCCCCCAGACCATGATAAGATGTCATGAAGCCTCACATCTTTCATACATGTAACAAACACACAGGCTCTTTTCTGTTTAGGTAAGTGGGGTTGGACTGCCACTTTGCCCATGCAGAAAATGTAAATTTTATGAGTGGAGATAGGAGAATTCACTGACTTATGTGAGTTTTGAGCTGTCAGATGGCCACCTTTTTATATCTGTGACTGCACGAGTCACTCACAATCTCTGATATCACACACCTTTACGGTGTCACATTTATGATAACAACTATTACAGGCTTGTTTATGACTGTAATTAACCACAGTTTACTCATTTGTATGCGTCTGTCATGTCTATCTTAAAATGATGAGCTTTAATTGCTTTAAAAAAAAAAAAACATGTGTAAAGTAATACATTTACTTCCGAGTTTGAGTGTTATTTAGAGCGATATCAAAGAAACTGTTATAGTTATAAGCATGTGCAGATAAACCTTAAACGCTTTCGTCTTGCTGTAGTTCATTCTACGAAAGCTGTAGTGATGTTGGAGCTGCTTTCACTATACCATTTAAAAAAGAATGGACCAGACGGGCCTTATACTTCTATAACTTCACATTTCTATATGATCATGCTAATCTTTGCTGGCTACGGGTTGCGCATGCCGTGTCACCCCATCTGTAAATCATCATAGTCACTCCCCCAAGAATGGCAAACATGCACCAGTCAGCAGTTACCATCATACTTTCAAAAGTAAGCAGACATCTCTGGTAAAATGTGGAGAGCTGTTCTGCATTTTAACTGCATAAACAGATGCGAGAAGAATTCAGACAGAGGCTTTTAGGCTCTGCTGCTTAAAAAGAAAAGCAGCAGCAACTAAGTGATGACTTCGAGGTTTCTAGGTAACTGTACACAGAGTGAGGGTGAAATAAAATTACATATTATCAGGAAAACACTTTAACCTTGATTATTACTATTTACACACTTTAACGCCAGTCACTGCCTATAATCAGTCAATGAGTCATTCCTTAACTTGAACACCCCCATTAAGGTACGATCTTCTTAATATCAAGCTGAAAACAAAACCACCCTACATAGTCACTCATTTTAGTCCGATGATTTGATCATACTGAACCGTCCTGCCTAAATTGTTTAGCATTCAAGTAAGCCACCAGATCACAGGGGATCACCATCATCCTTTCCATAATGTATTAGTTACTCCTGTCGTCCTGTTACACGTCTACAAAATGTATCACTCCATCTGCATTGTCTCTACCAGTTATACCAGGTAAACATTATACAATACCTCTGCCAGATCTTGTTCCCAATGTATGTTAAAAGATGTTCCTTATTATGTTTTTTTTTGTTGTTGGTTTTTTCCATCTAACTTACGATTTCTGGGCCTGGTGATGAACTTATGATGAACTTATCCTCAGCGGCTGGGGTGAATCTCCGTATCATTTTCCTCTGGCGGTCCTCATGTGAGCCAGTTTTGTTGTTGATTGTTATTGCGACTGCACTTTGGGACACATTCACAGTTTTTAAAAAAAAAATTCCGGACTGTCAGCTGTGTACCAACCTGACTTCTGTAGAACACAACTGACGGTCCCAACCCCTTTAACGAGACAAGAAATTCCTTAAATGAACCTTGACAAGGCACACCTATGAAATGAGAACTATTTTGGACGGCGACCACATGAAGCTCATTGTGAAAAGGCCGAAGGTTTGCAGCGCTGTCAACAAAGCAAAGGGTGGCTACTTTGAAGAATCTTTGAAGAGGTATTTCCTGGTTTTTTTGTTAATTACATAATTCCATATGCCTTCAGTGCGAATATACAATGTAAATAGTGGAGGGGGAAACAAATTGATTGAAAAAGGTGTGTCCAAACATTTCACTGGTGGTGTATTTCCTGCTCTGGTTTATTTCCAAAGCAATGAGTCATGACAGTTGGTCTCCGTATTACAGCACTATCGATTTCTCTCGAACTGTTTGACGTCTGATTCACAACCGCTATTAGCTTAGTATAGTCATAGTTTCAGATCAGTCAGCAATCATTTCTTTTGCCAGAGTCCTGTTGGATTGCTGGTAATAAGTAGTTCCGAAATAATAAATCACTCTCACATCCTCCCACACTCTCTCTAGTAATCCTTTCCTCTCATGCCATTATACCTTTTAGTATCAGTGTGCATAACAACAGTCTGGTGGTGTGTGATTCACTTCTCATGCAGTGTTTATTTGGAACCTTAGGAGGGAGTTTGTTAAACGAGACGAAATCAGGCTGCCCGTCCAGCAGGGTTACCACCAGTTGCATAACAGGACCAGATGTAATAAGAGGAGAGGGCCTGATTTTTGGGGTCCCAAATAAGGTCACAGCATATCGACCACAAACAGGCCATTCTGGGGTTTGTTTTTTTTGCTGGGGGGGGGTGCAGCCCTATAAGAAACCCCTAATTTTGAACTGTGTTATTAATGTTATGAAGTCTTGGTTAGTGGTAGTCATGACTACGTAGGGGTAATTTGCCACGTGTGACACAAAAGGGTATGACTGTGTTTTTGTTGTCGAATGTCTACTGGAATATCGACCTGTTCCAATAAAAGAGCTCCTGTTTTAAACTAAACATAGCTGTATGACCAGCATCCCCTTACTGGAAAAGACACAGGCTGCATCAAAAGAACCATTTACACACTTTTGGATGTTTGTGTTGGTTTTTTTTTTTTTTTTTTTTTTTTACATTTTGTTTTTATTCTTTCCACTGCTGTGACTGCCTTTCCCCTCTCATCCCACAGAGTATCCACACCTCACAATGTGTTTTATATAAAGATGATGTGATGCGGTTTTTAAATGTTTAGCCAATAAACAAACTTCTGGTGTTCTGTTTCCTCACCATTGATGTGACCCGGTAAGACAGTAGTGTTTCTCTTCTGTCCCAGCTGTTGCTTTCCCTCACATACCTGTGGCAACTCAATTCTTGAGCTTTCCTGAACTGGTCGATCTGCTCTCCCTGAAGCTACAGTTTAAAGTTAGTTTCTGCTCAGCAGATGCTTCTTCAGCTTTCCTGCAAAGCTGGACTGGTGTTCTGCATTGTTTCTAAAATAGAAGTGCATTAGCTGCAGCTGATAATGAAAGTGTTTGGTGTTATCGTCCCTCATGCTTTGATTAAGTCACGGCTGTATTTTGGAATCATGAAGTACTGAACAAATACAATATTTTGCAGCCCCAACACCAAAATATGCTTAAAGGTGCAAAGATTACTATTCTAGGCGGCCATTTCATTTTATTATGCACCACCTGCATCAACATCTCAACTAGGTCCTCCAATGAAAAGTAAGGCCAAGGTCGATGTGACTTTAATATGCCGATAAGTAGATTTTACCTGACTCTTTACTAAAACCCAGAAATGTTCCTTTGTCTAGTGATTTTTATAGTAGTCAGTCTAATATTGATAAACAATTTCAAATTAAATACAATGTTTGACTAGAAACAATGCAGATAAAGTTCTGGATTGAAAGAGCTTTTATCTTGCTGGAAGTGCATTTTACCAGATTTCAAACTATAACTTTTTAAAGTTTGATTAAGACAGGACCCGATGTGTAAGAGATTTCCCGTGTTTTTGAAGAAGTGTGTTAATCTTTTTGTTTTGTGTGAGCGTCAAAATCCCAGTTTGCTTCAGGTAGATTGGCTACCACCATAATATTTGGCGTTTACTTCAGCTTGACGCTGTGTAAACAATCTTCGTGCCCGACTGTTGTTGTTCTCATGGCATTTCTGAGAACGAGTTCACAGCTGTATTGAAGACAAAGTGTTCACCAGTAGTGCTCCCTTTCACGGAGGCTGAACGAATGGCGTCGACTTGGTGCAGCTGCAAGTGTTAGCAACAAAGATTACTGGTGTTTTGTTTCCAAGTGAACTGCCCCAATCTAACTGAAAGTTTCCAGTGTTATGACCCACAGAAGAGGTCACATGAGGTCTGGCTGGGGACCAGGCCTTGCATTGCACAGACGGAAACCCAAACCTCCATCAAAGCATTTAAAAAAAAACGTGACAATGGAGTGCGGGGTTGGTGATTGAAAAAGCATTCTCTCCGGGCAACATGCGACAAGAGCAATTAGGGACTTTGAAGAGACAAATTACCAGTACTTGGTGCAGGTTTTGACTGAAATGTCCACCCTGGACCGTCAGAATCAACAGCATGAAACAGCTGGTGTCTGATTCTGTACGTCTCACCTGGAAACCTTTCAAAGTCTTGACACGCAGTGCAGGGTTTGTAATTGTTCGGATGGAAAAGTGGGTCATCATTCAATCTTAGGTTTGGCGGTTTGACGCCTGTCTGTCTCGTCTCATTTTGTTCTCTGTCTGTATGGATGGTTGATCCTGTCTGATCGAACCTGCTGCATACTGGCCTTCATGTATAAAGTCAATTTACACAGATTCTGTACTTGTACAATCCAGGTTATAAGTCCCACGAAACAGAAGTTTAAAGTTTAGCCAAACCCATAAATCTTTTTGAGATATTTGACAATGACCCTTGTCCTTCACACAAACCTTGATGCAGCTGCCAAACCGACATGGATGAAGAAAGCCCCGTCCTACAACATTCACTTCAGTGACAGTTCTTAGCAACAATGTGGGAAAACAACAAGAACCTCCCTGAAGAGAACATCAGTCTTACCCTCTTTTCTGTTCATTCACTAGAACAGTATATAGAGACCAGATGTGTGCGTGTTTCTGTCCGAGCCACTCATCCGTGTTTCTAGTATTGTCCAGCGCTTTAACCGTCCCACCGACACCATAGGGAGCTGCAATGTGCTCTGACCTCGACTCGTCTTGAGCTGTTGTTTAGTCACACGCATGTTACAGTTTAGCTTGTATATCCACTGAAATAGAAAACATCCCTGCGCGTTCATTATTAAAGGTAACACACAAAAACAAATAACATGGAAACAGTGTTTTTTTTTTCCTTTATAAGCACAACACTAATGGATTCAGCCCTTGTAAATATTCTTATTTTGCTTGCTGAAGTATGCTCTGGTTTCAATTTGCTTCACAAACTGGCTTCACTGTGTAGCTTTGCCCTGGTGTTTGAATTTTTTTCTTCCGACAGCCCATATGCCCACCAAGTTTAATCGTATTACATAAGCCAATTATTCTCTTTTGTTACAAATACAAGCATTATATTTCTTTTTTATCTGTTATAACACACTGGTAGCCATTAAACTTAAATTATGGAAACAGCCACATAATCTCAAGGCTGTCATGGGTATTTGCCAGCATGAGTGGATGATGCCACTTGTTGTATATATCCATACCTTTCACAGGATGTATTTGTGTTTTTGCGAACGCCTTCACTGGATGAATCCCAGTCATTGTAAAGTTAAAGCAGCTCCAGTCTCCCAGGAATCCAGTTAACTGTTTACTCTGGTGATTTATGGCCGTCTCTAATGCATGATAGGACCACTTTGAGGCAAGACTAGACTGATGTCATCTAGAGAAAAAAAAACAGCTAAAGGATTTTCACGTGCTTCCCCGGGATTTTGTTGATTCTTTTCTAAAGTCATTTTTCATTTTGAGAGACAGACACTAAGCAGAAAATTCATTGCTAAGCTGAGTTTCAATTCTCTCCGTTTAAGAGCTTCGGCATTAATGACGATATTTGTTCTGTCTTTTCTGCTACATCCCACCAGCTTAAAGACTTAAAAAAAAATTGCTCACAGTGGGCCTAATGTCACATAATTCACCCATTATACTGTAATTATGGTGTCTTGTAATGATCACTTTGTCTTTTTTGTGCCTTTATTTTATCTGAAATAGGTACCATCAGTTGGAACTCAAGAAGACCCTAAGGGACAACTTAAGCTACAAAATGCTGGTTGAATATCCTGTGCTGCACATTGTGCTCAAAGATCAATGGAAGGACTATCCTGTAAAGGAGCCAGGTAAATAAATACCCTTAAATTTGCATCAATTCTCATGCAGCACTGGGGGGGAAAAATTATCTATTGCTGTATGCAGAATAATGCCTTCTTTAGTTGCTTTTGTGCAGATTCCCATACAAAAAATGTGTATATGAATTGAAACTGGATATAGAAAATAAGTAACACCACAACACAAAGTCTAATGTACATAAAATACTGTGAGACATATTTCATGCAACATGTGCTTAATGTAATCTTATACATAAATTTCACAAGGCTGTATACATAATTAAAACAAAAACTCATCTCCTCAACTGTAACCCTGTAAATACCTGTAAGGAAAAAAAAGATATATATATATATAAAATGAGAAAGTAAAGGCGCAGTAATTATATTTGATATACATTAGAAGTCATGTGTATTCATAAGGTCTTTAATAAGCTTCGATTAAAAAGCACTACATAACCCCAAAATACCAACTTTCTCTACTCCCCCTCCCCCCCAATTCCAACAGTATTGTATCATGTCCTGCTTTCTCCAGCTGAGGCTTTGAGGCTCTCGGCTCACTTATTTTTTCACTATGGCAACATGCTACCCCAACGGAAATGAGCGCGCTCTGCTCAGCATCACACACACCAAGTCAACCTCAACAGCAACTGTCGCCAGAAAGAGGATCAAACACGGCTTACTGTCGAACATTGACCTCATGAGCAGCAAAGGGACAGAAGATGAGAAAACAGGAAAATCAGTCCATCTCTTTCGCGCAGGTTGTCATTTTTCCTACCAGGGCCATATATTCAGGGTCAGGAGCTATCAATCATCCCAAACTGTGCAGCACAGTGTAGCTCCCTCATCAATTTGTTCGTGCACAGGTAGGGTCAAACTGAATTTCCGAGCAGGATTGGTATAGTTTCACAAGACCGCACAGACCCAATATCAATACACTGGCAGTGCCAGACTGGCTGAATGACCAATGAGGTAATTTTAGTCTGAGAGAGAGTGTGTGTGTGTGTTTTCAGCGATAAGGCCTTGGTGCCATGCTGTTTTCCTATAATGTTAGCCGCAGAAACATCCTGATAATTACACATGCCATGGCCTGGGAAGCTGGGCTGGAAGTGATAACAAGCAATAGGATACTGTGGCAGCAGCATATCTGCTGAGGATAAAGTAATGTTGAGGGTCTGGCAGGCTCCAAGCATGCAGCATGCGACCAGGCAGGATTCTGGTTTAAACTGCATTCAGCCAGTCAAGGCTGACTCTTTATTTACCAGCCTCACTGACCCTGAGCCAATGTCTCTGTTATATCCCTTTTCCTTTGCTCCTATTGAGGCAAATATGTGAAATGACTTCTAAATATGTAACCAACAAAGGTATGTATGCAACCCTAAAGAAACCAGCCTTTTGCTGATTCGCTGCTTGGCACAAACATATCTGAACTGGTCAATATTTCATTTTTCACTACTGCTACTTTGACTTCTCAATATTAGCTGCAAAAACATTCTGCCACGTGGTTGTTCACAGACTGTTTTGGAAGATGTAGCCAAACAACAGTATTCAAGCATGAGAACAAAGAATTAATCAGACTTGGGTACGTTTTACAAACAGTGGTTGGAAATAAATAGTATGCCGATCTTTTTTTATCATCTTCAAACATTAATTAAAAGACAATGGAATCTCTAGAATTCACCATAATGTCTACATTATTGAAGAAGACAAAAAAATAACAATAGTTTTCTTCATAATGTTCTTTAGAGTTTAATATTCCACAAAGTTTACTGGGTTGAAATTACAATCATATTCTGTTAATTAGAAATAGTAGATTTTCTGAAAACATAATGAAGCTTATCTTTTAACCAAATCATCTGTGTCAGACTCATAGGAACCACAGTTATGGAAGTGACCTTCTGAGTAATAACATCTTTAAATGCAATGCTGTTTCTATCTTATTCGATTCTGTCAAATTTAATATATGTGAACTTTGACACGACTTCAACGGCAGGTATTTATAGCTATACTTAGTCTAATAATGTGTTTTACTTGTCTTCAGACCTTGACATTCCCAGTTGTTCTCAAAGTTGAAGAGGTGAAGTTGTTTAAATTCCACCTTCTTGAAGACTAAATTCCAACTCAAAGACTCATATTTGAGACTGTCACAGTGTGACTTGTTTGTCTTAACAGAATTTGAATGTTTTTCTGGCCTTTAAAATATTTTTAACCATTTCAATTAGTTGTACAAACAGTCTCGGTACAGTGATGCCAGTGGGTTTGAAATAAATAACACATCATTATTTTGTTTATGCTCAAAATGTGTTCAACCCAAAACAGTCTTCCAATCCAATGTTGCTTTTGTTTGTGGGTTTTGTTTTGTTTTTCCAAACGATCGGAATAGCCTTTATTGACATTGTTTGAAAACAATACAATTCTAAAGAAGGTTGGGAAATCATTTTGAGTACCAAATCAATTGAAACTCAAACATATCCGATTTTTGATGGCTTTTCACCACAACTAATATTAAATTGTCTTTAAGTACAATACCTAAACTACTAATGGAGTTTATTTACATGAATTGGTTGGGGAATAATTGCTTAAGCCACAATCAGTTAAGTCATTTTCTTGACACGAGGCCTCATCCTGGGAACCAGTATGAAGCCCCAAACAGCATCGTGATTCCTAGACTGGCGGCACTCGCACCTCTCTCCTCACCCGTTCAGCACAAGCATGGCTCCAACTGTGTGCTAACCGTCTCTGTGCTTTCCCCTTCAATTGCTTATGGATATGTTCGGACACGTAAGAGTTTTACTGTTGATAGTAGCCGTGTTCGATCATGTTTAAAGAGAAACGGGGTCGTCTTGTTTCAGCCGAGCCTGCGCCAACCTGCAGGGGCCCGGCAACAAAGAAAATTGCGCTGGACCAGGAGGAGGAGGAGGCCGTAATCCAAGAATCATCCGCACCACAGGGGCCGTACACCCCACGAGCAGCCAGCGTGTCGAGAAAGACCCAAGAAACAACTCCTGAAACTGAACCCCCGCCGGGAGTAAAGAAAAGCGAGGAAAGAGAGGAAGTAAAGGCAGAGCGAGAAGAAGGGGAGATCACAGGCAGTAGTGATGAGGAAGAAGAAAACGCATCATGTGATGAGAGCTGCGGTGATGCCAAAAGTCCTGCTCGCAATGCAGGTTTGCTTGGAGATGGAGCGGCAGGTTGCGTTAAGCAGCCTCAGGATGTTCTAAACGCAGAGAGTGGCAGCGGCGGCGATCAATGCGTGAGTAAGGATGTTACTGGATCTACTGAGGATGCCTCAGCTGCCAGAGAGAGTGCTATGGTCAGCATGACTCAGGAGGAAGCGGTGAAAGAGCCAGAGCCTGTTCATGCCCATCATTGTCGAGATGGAAATGAGTCAGCTAATGGTGCCGACAGCCGGGGACCAGAATGAAAATACCCAGATGCTGATGATGAAATGATTGACGGGACGAGACTTATTTGACAGCAGAACATGCCAGTGCTCTTCAGTGAGTGAGTAATCCACGGCAGTTCATAAAAAGTCTGGGTTTGGGAGTTATTTTGTCTTTTTCACATAAACATTTATTTCCAGTGATATTTTATCAAATAAAATCTTTGTTTTGAAATGCTTGAGTCTGTGTGATAATGTTCAGTCGCTATAATAATCAAAGTGAATTTTGGATAATAGTTTCTTTTTTTATAACCAAATAAATTATTTTTGACTACATATATGCTTTTGAATTCATTCCTGTTACATTTTTTTCTTATTAAATTAGATGTTTCAATAAGATTTGAAGCCCAACAATGTCTAATGAATGGACTGTGAGTTAAATAGTTTATGCTTGGGTGTAAAGTGTGTGCACTTTAAACAGACACAATTTCAAAAAAATTGGCCGTGTCAGGATCATATGAAGGGATCCAGATGGAATAAAACTTTGAAGTATATCATGGTTAGGTAGGACATGATTGTGAACAAACGTAAAAACTTTTGCGATTCCTCATGACATCACACTTTGCGTTTTTGTTCAGCACTCACTCTGTAATGTGTCCCTTGCTTGGCTGCATGCTCAGATTGTAAAACTTTTAAGGCTTTGGCCTAAAACTGGACCCTAATCAACATTGAAGCTAAGCATGTTTCATCTGTCAAGCTTCAGGAAGGTCATTAGTCTCATTTTTCCATCAGCTAATAAAAGTTCCATGTTGACAAGCTTTGGTTTTCTGACACCTCCGGGGTTCCTGTGTGAAACGTGCATGTGTACACTGTGCCTCCCTGTACCGGGCTCTTCCTGGACTTTAGTTCATTACGACACCAGAGTGCCAGTAATAACTGATGGTATAGCTCGCTGGTGGGACTGTGTGTTTAGAGGTGTGTTTTTAGAACTCCTGCTATGTTAACCCCGATGGACGGGCGCACTTTGATGTCTGGCCCATGATGACGCACTGTCCGGCCTTTTGCAGTCCGGGGCAATAATCACACATCTGACTGTGCATCACTTCTCCGGGTTCCGAACGAGGAGTACATTTGTGTCAAAGATTGACAAACAATATGAACAACATGCACTGATCCAAACTGCAGTTTGCTAAACAAACATTTTTATTCACTCCCGTGAATAATCTTAGTTAGGACTTTTTTGTGGACAATATAATGTTCATATAATCCAATGTTTGGGGGAAAAAGTATAAGGTCATTTATATTTGTATGTTAACTCTTATGGCCAGCCTCTGCCGAACGTAATGTGCATGAAGTTTAAAAGAGGATTTGTCTAGACTTTTACATGTTAAAATCCACCAAGACCTTGTTAACATCAAAAATTTATATTTTACTTTGTATTTGTTTAAACATAAATAAAATAACTAATATTAAACTAATATTTTCTAGATGTACTTTATTGAAACTGTGTTGGGAAATTTGCAGCAGCATAGACGGAAATAATGTGCTTATATTTGGAGCTACAGCAAGATCAAAATCTGTTTCTAATACATCACTGAAACATTGATCCTTCCCTCTTTTTTTTTTTTATCAGTCTTGTCCTAACTGAGACTTTGTGTTGAAGCTTTTCTCAGCCAACACGGAGGAAATAGGGAAATATCACCTTGTTAAGAGCCGGCTGTGCTTGGAGAAGGTGTAGGTGTGGGAAGGAACAACCACCGGGTGAGTTAGGGTGAAGTGAGGGTTTTATTGGTAGTTCTTACCAGGGGAGTTACCTAATGAACTCAAAACAAAACGGCTGGTACCTTCAGAAAACTGCTGGAAAACCGATAACGTCGCCAAAAGTTCAATCAAAATTCACACGCTCAAAAACTGGAGTGGACCCAAGTTCAAACGATCACACGAATATCTAATCTTTACAGCAAATGTGTGAAAGTATGTAAGTAATGTAACCCGTGCTGCCTGCACATCTGTTCCCTCGTTTGTTGTGACTTTCCCCATCTTGACTTACCATTCGTTTTATTTTAGCGGCTCTCTTAATTGTCTTTCTCTGTAAAGTTACTCAACGCGACCACACGAAAGCTGTGCTGTTGTTCCTGCCTCCTGTTAAAAGTCTGTTTTTAGTCTGCGGAGAGCACGGCCATTGGAAATAATGCCTCAAATTGAACTAAATTGCCCTTTGAATTTTCTCAACTTGGTTGGCACTTAATTTGTCTTCACTTGGTGGGGATGTCTTGGCGGTGCTTCGTGCAGAGCTCGTTTTTATGAGACCCTCTTTAGAGACCCAACTGTACTGTGGCAGCCTGATTTAGAAACTGGGAAAGCAGGTACTGAAGCACAAAGTCGTATTTCCAAAGCCTGATGTAATCCATTTTCACACGGCTCTCTGAGACGTTGTCATTAAGCTGAGAGTCATTCATCACGCACAGCCTGATCCCTCGGAATCATGCTCACTTAACATATAACAGTCTCTCATTTAATATACATATATATCAAGTTTTCAGCTGACATTTAAATGACATTTTAGGGTGTCTTTAAAGGTGCACCTATCTTGAAAGATGTCCCACCTGCAGTTTTATGTCATTTTCCATCATTACCATCAGGGTTTCCTGAAGAATGTTCATTATGAAGCTCACATTTATTCCTGCAATGTTGTAATTAATCACACTAAACACAAATCATTCATTGTTCCTTAGGCAGTACATGCTTAAATAGTTAAAAATGCAAAAATGTTTGCATCACGCTAAATCAATATTACTTATTAAATGGCTTTTTGAGTTGCACACAGGGTGGATAATCCAGGGCCTTCGGATCACTGAAGCAGTCATATAATTTGAGATATTATATGTCCCAAACAAAGCTCAAAACAAATGGGTTGGCAATGTTGTCAATGCAGTTCTATCAGCAATCAGTCCTCAGATCAGTCCTCAGTAAGCTGGATGCTGGAATGGATTCACTCGTTCCTGTTTGCCTGTCCTGTCAGTCTGACATTTTCAACTAACAAATCTGGTTTACTGTCTGTTCTTTTGTGTCCACTTCCAGTCATCACGGTAATAAAAAAAAAAATGTTTGTGAATACTTAGTATTCTTTTAAGGATTTGTGGTATGTGGAATGTTATTTGATCCCACCACCAACTCTATTGATTTGTACAAGTCCAACCCATCAACTTGAAACTCAATCTTTAGAAGGTAGCGACTACAGCAGGTCATTGAATCCAGCTGGTGATGGCTTCAAATGAAGCACTTGAAGCTGCACTCGAGATGCTCAATCAGAGCGAACGGCGACACGCTGCTACACTGCAACTCTTCAGTTTGAGCTGTGAATGCTCGTAGGATGCTTTTCAACTTAAAGTGACTGTACATGTCTGTCTCGCAACATTTCTATTGGGATTTTTGTGATTTTTCTGCACAAACGTCCCATTATTTAAATTGTTTTTAAAGTAGGTCAGTCAGGTCGACTTTGACATATCCAGGTGCACTTGCACTCACATTTTTACCCTGAATGTCATCTCTATTAACTGTTACAACTCCTCCCCTCTCTGCAGTAACTTGGAAATCATTGCGATACTTGATGATGTGTGCTTTCCCCTTCATACCTAATGATTGCACAAGGAACAATATTATTTTCAGTTTTAATCTCACAAAGAAGAGATCATAACTGAACAAGAATTGTGCATATCCACTCACAAGACTGGTGTTCTATTGCTCATTGCATACCGTCACTACATGTATGTATTATTTACTGCGGCCTATAATCATTCATACATTAAATACGCTTCAGATAAAAAAAAAAAAAAAAACTCTGTCTCATTACGCTGTAATTGTTTTAAATGGCACGGCATTGTGTAGCCAGGCAGATGTAACATTATATTTTAGTTTGTTTACCCTGGTGTTGTTTGATTTATGCCGTGAGGTGCAGTTGTGACACTCAATTTTCCCTCAGGATTAATAAAGCATTTCTTATCTTATCTGGCCCATTTGATCCTCCTTTTGGCTGCACTTTCTGCAGAGGTTAAGTTGCTGTCTGGTCATGTCCTGGGGTAATGTCTGAGTGTGAAGCAGTTGGAATGAGACTCGGTCCCTCCCAGTGTCCCAGATGCTTTCCTGCCGTGTGAAATACTTTAAGTACAAAGGCAAGATGGAGCAAGGTATCTGGCAGTGATGCAGCCCATCTTACTAATATCCATTTACATTTCAAGGCTCATTTGTTGTCGGAAATTCAATGATAGTGTATAAAGGAGCAGCACATCCACAGGATGCTCAAGGTGGGAAATGGTGCTTGTTCGCGTTTGAAGAAAGATGAAGCTTGAATGTTTCAAAAAACGCTCAGCGGGGTGCCGAATCAACACTTCTTTGTGAAGCTTGTCTTTGACGCACGGAAAGCGGCCATAAATATGTTCGGAAAAATGTCACCTTGCCTGGGATTCGATGATGAAATTTATAATGATGTTCATGATACGTGCTAAAAATGTTTAACGCTTGCATAAATTATGCACTGTGACATCTGTTCGAGTTGAATATGGAATTTTTCAATAGTCAGTTCAATTTAATTGAACTTTATTTATATATGGCTGAATACCACATAATAATTTAAGGGCGCTATTCCTGAGAAAATCCCACAAATCCACGCTCCTCTAGCATCCTTAACATCATCATCCACAATCCAGTGTGCTTCGTCTTGTGCTGACATTAAAATTACCAAACGGTCACATGTAAGTGTGTGCGCACGTCTTTCCTGATATTTATGCTTCTTTTTTATTCATGTGTGTTTGCTTAAATTAAGAGTTTGTGACAAATACAGGCCAGCATGCAAACTTAAGTGCAAGAAACATTGAGTCACGGTTGCCACTCTTTAGCTTCTTTTCCATGGTACGACTTAAGTCAGTCCGAGAGATCACGAGATGTAGAAAAAAACAAATCTGAAATTGTATTACAAGGAAAAGTGGGTGGTGACATAATGACTCTGGTCTTACCAGCCTTTATCCCTTCACAATGGTGGAAACCAGGCTGCAATTACCCAGCATGGGGTGGACAAAAGACTTGGAAAATACATCACTCTGGTCGCTCGATGTTCCGTAGGAGCGTCAGCAAAACCCCGGGGGCTGCCCCAGCTTATGAAGTCTTCACACACGAAACTATAAAGTTAGATATAATAATACTCAATGCAGTGTGAGATTAAATGTGATGAAAGTGAAGCGAGCAGTGCAAAGGATAGGAGAACAGGTCAGTGTGGAGCAGAATACCAGTTCATTCGTAGACCATATAAAGTGCTCCCAATATGCTTTCCCTCATTGGTCACATGTATCCATCCACACATCAATGAAGATGGCCGCAAGGTAACAGAACCTTACACTTCAGAGTTTAGCCCAATGAATCTTCATAGGTTCAATAGAAATATTGATATTAAATTATTGTTACTCTCAAAAGTAGATTTTATATTTCCAAAGTAATACTTTACAAATCATCAGGCTTTTACTTGTGTGCTGTTAAAACACACAATGGAAACTCAAACCAACAATCAATGTATAAAAATTGCATTTGTTCCAATTTATTACTGACATTTGCAGGGAATCCTACAATATGTAGGATTAAACCAAGATATCAAAAAGGTACATAACAATAAAATGCTGAGCTAAGAGAACAAATGACTAAAATAGCAGCAGACCTCTTTTCCAGTTCTTCAAAGCCTTTTCAACAGATGCACAAAGAAAATGAAAAGCCATAAACAAGTCAGCCAAGGACTGAGTGCAGCACATGGCACAAAGTAAACGGACTTCTCTTTGGAATTGAATGAGAGAGAAGCACAGTTTTCTCCTGGTCGTCTACAGTATTGATCAGAACCTTTAGAGGTCTTCAAAGGAGACAAACAGCCAACAAATATGGATCTGCAGTGCAAAAGTTTGATTGTAATGATTATAAAGAAAAGAAAAATGCAAACCATCAAAACATATTGATCAGCATTATTTGCATTCACATTTTATGAAGTTGTTTGATAGATAAAATCAATAATTTAACTAGGTTTACAGTAAACTTTATCAAAATAAGCACCCTCAATTGGATGAGAATTCCTTTTGGCATGAATTCTGTTTATTAGGTCAGTTTTGTAATTCCACATTGGCGATTATTGATTCAATATTTGGGGAATTTAAGATTGACTCCATGCTCACCCTTTATATCACAGCTCTATCGACAGATAGACAGAGAGATAGATAGATGGATAGATAGATACGTTATTTATCTTTAGAGAAATTCAAGTTCATGAGAACCAAAGCACATTTTTCACATTTTATAGGAAATAAAGACAGAGGTACACCCTCAGGCCATTTTGATGACGTGACTATGATAAAGAATAAGAAGAGTAGAAAGTGCCAACCCAAGTTGAGTTGATGATTTGTACTTCCCTTTGTACTTTGTACATTTTCTTTCCATCGGGCCTGGAACACCCAAATGCTAAGCTGCGGCCTCTCCCATTATTGCTTAGTTCATTTCAGCAAATAATCACAGCAGTGGCCAGCAGACCTCTGGGGACTGGGGACTGCCTGAGCGCTCCAACAGCCTGGGAGAGAACTGACTGATTTCCTCCTAAGCCTGTTCATCAGTTATCCTTATGTAATTGTAGATGGAGATTTGATGGGTGTGTCAGAAGACTTACATCACTGTCTATTGCTGTGTGTGTATGTGTATGTGTGTGTGTGTGGGTGGGTGTGTGTGCGTGCGCGTGTGTCCTGATTGCATTGAAATGGCCCCACGCCCTGCAAGGATTTGGCAGAAATATATCTTTACATCACCAATACAGAGTAAGAACTTTAACATATTGTACACACAGATGTACCTACATTTGTTTTACAATGTTTATTTAATTCTGCCTGCTTAATTACTGACATTGGCGTTTTAAAATGTGTAGATGGACCAGGTGTAAAAGTCTTGATCGAGGGTGGGCTGAGGGAGCCACATGGGAAATTTGGACAGTTACAGAGGTCGAGCATTTAAAAAAAAACAAGCTGTTGCGTGATTTTTTTAATAAAAAGTATCAGCTCTGCATTAGTGAAGTTCTTTCATTTTTAAACAGGTTTTGTCTAATAATTATCATAACTATGACATATCATCCACAGTTATTGGTTTTCTACAAACTAAACACTTAATTTTATATTTGACTTTACTAAATGGTTTTAGAGACGACTACAACGTCATTCTGAATTGGTCTTTGTTTTTTTTTTCTTATTTGTTTACATTATAAGCCTACTTTTGTTGTTGTGGAGGATTGTTAGCTTTGCTTACTAAACAGACATGGGTTGAAGACACACAATAACCGTGAATATTGAGTGAAATAAAACAAATATCTTCACAATATAATCAAAGCAGCTCTAAAGCCTGCACCATACTTACAAGTGTTCATTTGATTCGTTCAGACTCGTCAACGTTCGATCACAGACAGCCAAAGAGCTGCAGGTGGCTCAGTCTGGTTTAGATGGGGGAATTGTACCCCGAATGCTGTGTCCTGTTTTGTCCAGTAGATGGTACTTCACAAAACAAGTGGCTGCTGCTGTTCTCTATGGTCAGACTCTCATCACTCTGTCTACTCCATTGCACCTGTATTCCTTAAAACCTTCAATATTCACACGCACAAACACATAAGAAGTCAGAAAAAATAGTTGACATCGATGCACAGAATGTTGTAATAGTTGCTCTCATTCTGTCCAGCATGACGTCGGGGTTTATGAAGCTTTAATGCTAATGTCCATGCCAGGTAAACACATTTTGGACCGAGGGAATGATGTAGTCACTGAGTGACTTGATTGCTTGTGTAAGAGCCTAGATTGTGTCTGACTCTATGGATTTTATAGGTGTGTGTTCGTTTTAGTGCAACACCACTGTTGAACATCATTTCTGGGTTTGAGAAGTAAAGAACCTGTCAGCTTACCTGCATGTCTGCACAGTATAATGGAATTCTACGAATGAATGAAAGCATAGCTCACATAACATACAGATTCCATTACATAACCAAGTAAGCTGCATTCTGTTATCGAGACGAATGATATGATTGCATAGCAGTTTTCAAGCTATAGCCCACCAGTAGGAAATGTTCCTCGTAGGAAACATTAAAATGGAGAGAGAGAAAACAGGGCTCCTTGACAGTGTTTTGACTGTAAACTCTGGCTGCAAGAGGCAGCCACACATCTTTGCGATTAGGTAAACCTCAGAAGTCTTTCATGTGAGCAATCTGTAAAACCTCGGCGGGCACATCTTGTGCGGTATCCAGCTCAATCAAAGACTACGTGTCCTGCACAACCTCCTATTAAATACACTTGATTAAGACGTATTTCCAGCAGCTATGCAGCAAAATTGAGCAGAACTGTCATGTAGCGTCAGATTAGACACGTTTTTTTTGGTGGTTTTTTTATGGTTGTGGAGATAAAATGCCTTTTGTGGCTACAAGTGAGCACTTGGGTGTGTTTGTGTATATTAGGAAAATCTCCTTAGCTAAAATGAACATGTTGCTCTGAAATATTTTCCAACATCTGCCGCCCATCAGGATGTCTGCTTTCTGAGCCACTACTGCATTCCTGAGCCGCTCCCTGTACCTGGATCAAAAAAGAAACTCTCCCCTGTCGTTGCCCCTGAGCTCTGCTCTCAGTGCCCTAGTTCAAACTGTACTGGTGGTATTTGGACTCAGACCCTGTGAGAAAGAAAAATAACACAAGTACCTTTTCAGACAAATACTCGATATGCTCTTTAGTCACGCATGTCATTGTGCATTGGGATCACAAGCCCTGCGGTCATCAAACTTGCACTTTTAAAGCATGTAAGACCTAATCTTAGCTCAGGAAAACAAAAAAAAAAAACCCCACCAGCCTGAGAGCCAAGAAATATCTGCAAAACATAGTTTTAGTGCCTTGAAAATTGAATTTGAAGGTACTCTGGGCATAGACACAATTGTGTTACACTTTTTTTTCCCAGTTCGGTGGCATAATAATATGTCTTAATGCATATTAAACTGAGACCTGGACGGGAGACTTAATCCCTCCCTGATCTGCAGGGCTGTTTAGCAGACCCCTGGAGTTCAAGAGTTTGCAGAAACCAATGCAACTGATTCACTTTCAAGGGCAACTGCTAATGAATTAGGTCAATATGTGAGTGCTGTTTTGTTGTTTAAAAAAAATACAGCTTACCCATGAATGCATTCATGGTATACAGCTCATTGCATAAAATAATAGTCATTGTCCTCGTTTTATGGTGTCTAATCCCAAGCCATTCAGAGCAGCACTTAAGATTCTTGGCATACTCTCATACTCATTGCTACTCATGGACTTAATCTCTCTTCCCCCCCCCCTCTTAGAATCAGTCAAGTGTATGGCTTAGCCAGATCAAATGAAAGCAAGCAAGCCTGCTGCAGAATGACATTCCAAAGCACAGAAAGTCAGGCGCGAGAGCCTCCAAGGTTGCGTTATATAAGAACAGGCTGACCCTGCACATTGTCTGTCTGAGAATCTGTTGGGTCTCCACAGTGATATAACAGGAAGGCTTTCTCTCACAGTAGTAGCTCAAAATATCCTCCTCCAGCTCCGTGCACGCGAGCATTGTTTGGTTCTGTCCTGCAGTGTACTTCGAACAGACTTGAACTCAGGCAGTGTCATGTTTCATAAATAAATCAGTTTTATTGTAGCATATAAAATTAAATCATTTTACAATTTATTCCAGTATGACACATAATAACCAAATAAAGTAGCTACATTTTTGATAAATAATATTAATAACAATAATTAAAACATTCATTCATCCTTTGACATGTTTCGCTTTGTCTTTATCATGAAGGGAGTTCAATAGCTGCCACAAAACATGAACAGTAATGCCCACGTCAGGAAGGAATGATACCCCTCACCTGTCAAACAAGTCGAGAAGCAACATTTCGTTGTCTTGTTCTTAAAAATACAAGATGGTATGCTAATTGAAGTTGCACATGTGCATACCCACATATGCACACACAAGTCTACAAGTTTGGGGGTCATGTCTTGATGTAAAGGATCAAAATATACACAGTGAATTGATATCAGCAACTAACATAAATGTACAAATATTAATTACATCTTGCTCCATAACGAAGCTACTTCAAATGCTCCATTAATACGAAGCAGTTCTTGGGAAGAATGCTGACGTAGTCACAGCAAACAGTGCACTTCATTAAGTCCTCATGATGTAAGCCCACAATTCCTTGGGAATCTAGTTACAACAAGAAGCTGGTAGTTGATTGGCAGCCTATTTACAACCCCCTGTGTTCACCCGGACTGCCACTGGCAGCCAGTGACGCTGCTGGTCGATTGTCTTTTGCTGAGGGGTTTGGATGCTCGTCACCAATCAGTCTCTGAACTTGTGGATGTCGTTGGAGAGGCGGTAGAAGGGGTAGGAGGCTTCGTTGGCATGGGGACAGTTGTAGGTGCACTTGCAGGACTCGATCATCATGATGTTCTTGTTGAAGGTCTCGCCATCCTCGCAGCGGAATGTGACCGGGATGGTTCTGGTCTCGTGGGGGCTGCAGCAGCGGCCATCGACGCAGGCTCCGCAGTACCTGGGTCTGTACTTCTTCAGGCTGGAGCAGCCGGCGTAGGTGAACTTCACCGGCTGGCTGGACTTCTTGGTTCTACTGCACTTCTTTCCTTTCTGCAAAGGAATGACCATAATAAAGATGATTAGGCGTTTGTTGTATTTACAGCATCGTGCAAAAAAATCCTATAGCATTCATGGTTGCTCAAGCTTACCTTCAGGCTGGAGTAGAGTGATTGGGTGCATGGTCGCACTTCACAGATTCGTGTCTCTTTGACCAGTTTGCACTCGCTGTTGTTGTTGGTGACTCTCGTGGAGATGCCGGTTCCACAGCTCTTGGAGCACTGGGACCAGGGTGTGGTTTGGACGATGCACTTCGGGCTGTCAAACATGTGGACCTCAGGTGGTGGTATGAATGCTGAAGTAGACAAAGAAATCAACACATTAATATTTTGTAACAGCTAATATTGTAGTATCTCACAAGAATATGTCCAGAAACGTTGAATTATTTGTTAAGAATGATGAAGCGTTGTCTTACCAGCTAGGGATTTGGTTCTGGCCTTGACATTGGCAATAAGCTCATTCCTGTTGGTGAGATCTCTTTCCAGCTCGTCAGTCAGCGTGTCTTTTCCAAAGATCTTCTCCAGGATGCCTGTCTCCTTGCCATCGTCACACACCCACTCTTCGCAGCACTGGTCTGGTACCTTTACCAGTCTGGGGTTGGCACAGCCCAGGTTAGGCAGGGAGAGCTCCTGCGGACACAGCGGGACACATCCCACTGCCCCGTCGATGCATGTGCACTGGTGTTTACAGTTTGGCTGGAAGCTCTCTCCGTTCTGGTAGATCTTGCTGTTGTACTCGCAGGGTCTGCCCTCCGACTTGGCTGCAGCGGGGAGAAAACAGGAGGAAAGGAATGTTATTCTTTCCTGCTCTGCTCAAATAGTCTGCTGAAGACATCACATGGCTGCCAGATAAGGATAGGTTAAACTGTGAAATTCTTCAGGCTGCCTGAGGAGTCTCTTTCCCTCCACAGTGGGCAGTCTGTGCTTTGAGGTTTAGACTAGTTTCCTCCTCACTGCATTCCACAGTGTTGAAATCACCCAGGTTTCCAAAACTCCTGAATACTATCCCTCTTCACTACAAAAACCCCCCCCACCTCTTCTAGGGACTAATTCATAAGACATGCACATCAGGGGCTGACAGTATTTTGTACATACCTCGGCAGATGCCACGAGTGGTAGCAGCAGCAAAACTGGCTCCAAAGTTACACTCCAGTCCCTTCGTGTGGTCACAGGGCTCGGTCAGGCTGCAGTCCTCGTTCAGCTGCCTGGCGCAAACTTTGCAGCAGCCGCAGCCGTCCAAGACGACGCTCACGCCGGGTGCGCATTTGGGCACCTCCAGCACGCACAGCGGGCACACGGAGGGGCAAGAGGAGGAGGAGAGAACCTGTACAACCAACGATAAAATCCCCAATTAGAACTTTAAAAACAAATTAAAAAGTCATGCCAGCGGTGATTTTTAGCAGTTACAACTTGGAATGTACGCATCTGAATAAAATAAAAAAATATTATAGGAACAGCTGTTATAGTATTATAGTAACAGCTGGAGCTTTCTCCTTCAAGAACGAAATACAGAAAAGAAAAGTGAAAAAAAACAACTCACCAGGTTGAGGCTCCCGAGGAAGATAACGACAACAGTAAGCATCAGCATCTTGGATAAATTTCTTCTGCGCGTTCAAGAGGAATCCTGTTCGTAGTTTAGTTTTTTTTTTTTTTAAAGTCTGTCTTCGGAGGAGTCCTTAGGTATTCCCTCGCTCAGTCGTTGTCTCTCTTGATGTGTTTGCTGGTAGTCTCTTTGGTGTTAAGAGGCTCCTTTAGAGTAGATGAAGCTCTTGGTAAAGCAGTTGCAGTCTGCTGAGGTCCGGCCACCTCCGGACTTTTATACCGTAGTGGGAAGCTGACGTCGTTCCTGGGCTGCCTGCTGAACTGTTCCCAAACTATGCCAGGAATGTTTCTCGGCGCATTTTCCATCCAAGACCTAAGCTCCACCCTGTCTAAAACCTTTCTCTTTTTTCTTTTTCTTTCTGAAATGGATTTTTCCCCCCTGGATCCCATCTGAACACACTTTTCCGTCTCACATTTTTCCCTTCTTGTTTTCTCCCCTCTTTCATTTTCTTCTTCTGCTCGCTTCTCACATCTATCAACTCGGCTTCAATGGACCTTTTTTCGTGGAAATAAAATGACTTATAAGTAGTTTGTCTTTACTTTATTGATCAGCGGATGTATTTTGAGGTCAATCTGCACGTTACCTTTATTTACTCTCGAGAAGGGAACAATCCAAAACACTTAAAAGCGTCCCAAAGTATTTATTACAATGAGTACTTCAAAGCTACAATGAGCAGTTTTTAGGTAATAACACACTGGATGTGTGTCATTGCTGCTTTTGCTGATCAACAACAAATCGTTAAGTTTGTTTTGTGTTTTGTTGTTTGACATCCTACAGTGGCCACGTTCAAAATAAGCAGATGTACGTGTTTTTTTTTTCTCTCTGAGTCTAAAAGGTGTGGGCAGAAATACGTTTAACAGCGTCTATTTCTGGCTCTCCGGTGCCTTTATTCAGAAGAGCTAAGCATTTCCAGATGCGCACCAGAGCTCAGACGTAACAATATTGCCATATTTGGTATGGCAGTAGCCTACATTATTAACATATTTCTCTCCCTTTGGCCGGCATTCCTGACAGCTTAAAGGCTTGTTAAATATGTTCTTCATGGAGGGGAAATTCCTTCGCCTTCACTCCTTGAGGCAGTTTGACTTTTCACGCAATTTGTCCACGTTTGTGTGGGGGGGACGTGGGTCCCGTTGTAGGTGAAGTGATCCAATTCTCAAGAGATGTTGTGTTAGTAGTGTTGGTGGGGGGAGACAAATACTTGGTCGCTTCCTTTTTTGTTGTTTTTTCTTCTTTCTTTTCTTTTCTTTTCTTTTTTTTTTTTTTTACAAGGGTTTCAATAAGTCCCTTCCTCCTGACTTTTACATTTATTCCGATTTATGAAAACTTTTGAGCTGAGGGATGCGTAAATACGCATTATATAGCGTTATTGATGCCATGAAGTGCTTGGAGAACCCAGAGAGGATCGTTTGCGTGGAGGCTGAGTGTTTTTGTTTGTGTTAGGAAAAGAAAAAAGCGGAGATTTCAGTACGTCTCCCTCCCCTGTAGCCTCATGTGTAAACTTAGTATACCGATACACCGAGACAGCAGCAATGGACAAGAGCCTCTCCGGTGAGTTTGGACTTTATTTTATTTCGAACTTTGATGGTTTGTGAATAAGACACGCGTTTGTACATTCTATTAAATATCTGTAAACTTGAACAGATGCAGTTAATCTCATTAAACTTACTATTAACACACAAGAGAGTCCTAAAATTGTGTAAAAGGGTATACTTGGATACACGAAATCTGAAAGGTTTTCTTTTTAAAAAAATCATTTTTACCTTCTTGAAGCATGATTTTCTCCACACTGGATAAGGGTTTGTTTTGTGGTTGTTGTTGCATACTTCCAATTCAAGACACTAGATGGGGATGTGTGAAGAACAACCTGCTGTTTTTAATTCAAACATTGACCGCTGTTCAAAAAGTTAGGAGTCACTCCATTTCCAAAAAATGAGAAGGTCTTATTCATGTGATTTTACCGTTGATCCGTTCAGCCTCTTACTCATGTCTGTCTGTCTGTCTGGGTGTTTGAACTGGAGGTGCGCCGGTGTGTGCAGCCTATTTGGACAGGGGGTGTGTCCTTGTGAGCACATGTGCAAGGCAGTGGCGTGTATTGCAAAGCTATTTGGTGCAAATGTTTCCTCGGGTTTGGCCATGTGATTTCTATACTTTGACTCACTTGATGTTCAGTTTGCTTGAAATAGATCTCACTATTAATCCTGAGGGGACCAGGGCAAATTTGTATATATACAACATCGATGATGATGGTGATGATGATGATGATGATGATGATGATGGTGTGTGCATGTGCATGTGTGTTTGTGTACCACAATGACAGGAAACACTGTTTTCTTTGTATGTCATTGGAGAATAACAAGCCGTAATATTCATTCCATACAGTAATTACCTGTTCAGTTTAGGATGCATGCCAAAAGCTGGATGTGTGTCTCGATGTTGTAATTGCTCTGACATAATAGTTTCCACTCAGGCTTTATGTGAACCTCCATCATGCATACAGCAACCCATTTTCCTCTGCTCCTCAGTAATGAGTAGAAGGTCCCCCTCATTCATAAAAAAAAAAAAAGAAAAGATGATTGCATTGTGCTCCATAATGGGACAGTCTGAGCAGTTTCACAGCCACTGGCTCAGATGTTAAAGTCATTTCACTGCCGACCTTTGCATGGGAGATTGTGGATTGTTCTGTGGGTCAAAGTGATGGAAACGTATTGTCAGATCCCATCAGGGCCTCTCTCAGCTGAAGACACGGTGGCTCCCTGATGGGAAGTCTTCGGTCCAAAACCCTTTTCAGCCTCCTCTAGTAATGTCCAAGTGACTTGTCGGAAGAAAACAGGACTGTCTTTCATGTTAAAATAATATATTCCATTGTAGTATTATTCAAGATCAATGTCTGAACGAGTATGCAGTGTGTACACGCAACACTTCCTTTGTCTGTCTGCTTGTAGAGCAGCAGGAAGTGTGATAAGTTACGACGTGCTCTGGTGTGAAGGGCTGCCAAAATGGAGCCAGGGATTAAAACACTGAGTCCAGTTAAAAAGAATTATTGAACTGAAACGGCAAAGTAAACTTACTCGCTTGTAAGTTTGGGTGATTTGTGAACATAATATTTACCTTTTCGTTCTATCATTAGTTTACTGGAACAATCTTTTGGAGCCATTTGATAAGCAGTTGCAGCCATGCTGCCTGTTGTATGCTACGTTGTAATTTATTCCAATGTTTAACACCTTTCCTCAAGAGGCAAACAAAAACAGAATGGGGGATATCTACCCATACATGGTCCATGTACATAGATCACATACACTTATTGATCAGATTCTATGAATAGTCATTGTTATATTCAGTGATACTGTGCGAAAAACAAGACGTATGTTTACTTATGACTTTGTCCTAAACATTTTGGCTTTTTTCTCACAGGTCTACTTCTTTTCTCAGTTCAAACATTTTATTCAAATTTAATTTCTTGACATGTTGACTGAATATTTTGATGTTATTTTCATATTTTTGTTTCACTAGTATACTTTCATTTCTTTCATTTCTGACTTTTGCAACGTTAATATCATGTCACATGGTTTCAAAATTATTGTGCAAGGAAAAGAACAAGCGAAATAAGACTGGTACAAATAGTGTTATTGAATATTTTCTTATAGAAATTGATGTTTGAGTCGGATACCATTACACGAGTCATGACATTCTGCAGGCAAGGGACATTTCTAGAAACATACAGACGAAAATTCCATAAGAGTGTGATCGTTTCTATTAAAAACTAAAATATGGGACATGGGTTTATAGTTTACCACTGAGCACAGCCAGCCATGGCTTGATTTAACTTGTGATTCTTCCCATGTTTTGTTTTGGTCAGAGGACTGTGCTTCTTTCCACTGAGTCTAGTGCTGGTTGCTATATTTTGATGAAATTCTCATTCAGCTCTTTGGGAAGCTGTTCCTCAGTTGACGGTGACGTCATCCATAGTTGGTGGTCTGATCCTTATCTGTGCTTTTCCATCTTTTTAAGTGGGCAAATCACTGAACCTACAACGTATGCATGCGCTATACAGCTCTGTGGATATCTTGTGATTTCTATTGTACATCTTTCATGCTTTATCTGCTTTATCTCAACTGTGGATGTTGGTTGTGAATTAATAGACAATTTTCTTGAAATGGAGCATATTTAGCTTAAAACATCTTGTATGTGTAACCTTGCAGAAAAGTGGAATGCCCGCTTCTTACCATTTAGAAAAAAAACAACTATATTTTGTCTCTGATTATGTAATTAGCCCCTAAAACTTAAGTTAAATATATTTTCTGCACCTATGCAATTGTGCAAGTTTGTGTCACTTCAAACAGTTAGGACCTCATGACGAGTCCAATCAGTCCTAACTGGCAAAAAAAGATGTGCTGCTTTGGGTGCAGTGTTTTTTTTGGTTTTTTTTTTTAATCTGCAGCTGGGGGACCGTGTCTGCTTTCACTGGTTTGATTTAGTAGCTGCACAATGTACCGGCCAGGTGTGCCAAAACTATGAGGGCTTTTCCTTCATATAAAGTAACCCAAATTCCTCAGCTCAAGTGAAAAGAGAAAAGAAGGGGTCTTTTCTTGGGCTAAGTCCATCCGTGATGAGGAATGATGGGCGTAGAAAAAAAAAGAGAAGAGAAATCGGGGTGGGGGCAGGTGTTCGAGACGGGTGGTGGTGGTTGGTGATCTTGGCTGGAGTGGAAAAAGGAATGTGGGGCTCCTGGAATGTGCTGGAATGTTTAGAGCAGTCGGGGATAATTGAGTGAATCTGGAACAAGAAAAGACAAACCGAGGTCCCTCAGTGGAAAAATGTGCTCCTGGGACGTCTGAAGAAACATTCCATCCATTCAGACCACTTCACCGGGGCCAGAATCTTCCTTAGATGGCACCGTGGTGAATATAACCCCCACCATACACACACCCACCCACCTACCCATCATTCCACACACAAGACGCTGCTTCTCTTTTCACACTTCTCCTGCATGACACTTCACACAAGCAGAAAGTCCACTGTATAAATATATTCCTTGCATTTGAAGTTTGTGTACATTATTTCTTAAGGTCAGCCAAGAACAAAGAGGATACATATGTCTTCATCATTTCAGGTTGGGGAATAGAGATGTGAACCTTTTTTTTTTTCAAATGTAATACCATCAAAATTACTGTTACACGTTACTCTCCTGTCTGTCTTTTTTCTTCTTTTCTACTTTTTCCAAGTCCTCATGTGAGCCTGGTTTCATTCATTTTCCCCCTGCATGCATTTCACTGGAAAACCTTTAGATTATTCATTGCAAGTACATACTTTGCAGTTTTCCAAGCATACATTTGTTCTTATAATAGCATTCACTTCAAATGTATTTACACAAACTCCACCCTAAAATGTCCCACCTTTTCCCAAAACTGTACATGGCAAGATGTAAGAATTGGCATTATTCTTTTTGCTCCAATACTGTTGTGAAGTTTGAATACCAAAGGGATCATTATTGTACACAAAAACTTGTGCAGGGTGCCAGTCCATTTCCCATAATCAGCTGGAATTGGCGTGTTGCCAGTTACCTTGAACAAGTAGTCTGATTACTGATTACTAGTTATTCCTTTAAAAAGTAACTTAGTTAATTTACTGATTACTTGTTTTCAAAAATAACAAAGGTAGATTACATGTACCTGCCTGGCCTCATGTTTATACACATTCTAAACTTTCACCTACATTCTCTCTTGTATTTCTATCTGATTCATGGTATTAGTATCAGATTGTTACTATTACTGGTATTTATTTACCCAGAGATGTTGTCGTCTGTTGTTGAACTATTTATCTATTTATTTATTTGCACTACCTGCTCTATGCCACCTTTTTAATTGTCCGCCGGGGACCAATAAGTCTTCCAATGATTGATTAATTTAAAAAATGGGGGGCTGACTGCAAGGTTAAGATTTATTGATGACTAGTTTGCTCCCATTCTTTTGGGTTACCTGAAATGCACTGTCAGAGCAAGTTGGCCTGTGATTGGCTGAGAGTGGAGAAGGGGGCGGGTCAGGTGAGTGTGGACTGTATGCAAGCCTGCATGTGTCTATGTCCATTTGGCTGAGAATGGAGAAGCAGTCCAGTTCTGTTTGATAATAATACAGCTTTGCAGACAAGAAACTCTTCCTGCAGGATGCTACAATAGTAACGGACAGTGACTTGGACAAGCAACTTTAATCTGATTGCTGGTTTTGAAATAGTAATGCGTTTGATTACTTGTTACTGAAAAAAATTGTCATGACAGAGTAACGCGTTACTAATGAATGCATTATCGGCCTCACTGGGTAGAAGGGCATATTTGAATCATTAGGTTAATAATTTCCTCAAAAATAATATTTGAATAGCATATTGCAGGGGCAATAACAAGAACATAAATGCCACCTGTAAATCATCATGAAGGCTTATCAAGAAGTGATAGCCATATCAGAATGGATTGGGGCATTGGTGCCAGAATGACTTGCTTTTCCAAGCAGCCCAATGGAGAAATAATTGGCTGGTTAAGGATCAAAAAAGACAGACAGGCCGAGCGCAGGTAGAGAAAATCTAAGCTCCACGTTCATCATGACATCTACAAAGAAACGCTTCGCACGTATAACCACGAACTAAAAAGGACCAGACAATCTTTCTTCTCTGAGATTATCACCAAGCACAGTAATAATGCTTGTATTTTGTTTAGTGTTGTGGACAGACTGACGAATCTCTCGCCTTCAGTACCTCCTGAACGTTATCCGTTATCGGATGCATCTGATTTTCATCCTATTTCACCCAAAAAATGACACAGATCAGACTGAGAGTCAGTTAGTGGAGCTAATCTGGCAGATTTTCACCTGTAAGCCTGAGCAGCACTAACCCACATTGTTCAACACCTCAAACCCACAAAGTTTTTTAAAGATGTTTTTAACTGTTTAGCTCCAGATGTACTACAGATAGTGAACAGCTCTCTTTAGCTGAGTGTTTTTCCCAAAACTCTAAAGACAGCCATTATGAAACCTCTTTAAAAAAAAGAGTAATCTTTAAGCTTCAGTGATTTGTAATTACAGGCCCATATCAAACCTGTTATTCTTAAGTGAGATTATTGAAAAGGTAGCTTTTACACAACTTGATGCTTTTACGGCACAAAACAATTACCAAAAACTTTTTCCAATCTGGATTGAGGTCAAACCACAGCAATGAAACAGCTCTTATTAAAGTGTTGAATGACATCTACATGAGCAGTGACACTTCCAGAGTCTCAGTTTTACTGTTACTGTATCATAGTGCTGCTTTCGACACAGTCGACAACAACATACTACTGGACCAACTGGAAAAATGGTTGGGAATTTTTGGCACTGCACTAAGTTGGTTTAAATCATACTTGCAAGATGGCGACTATTCCGTGTCAATAGCTAATTATGAAAGTGAGCAAATTGAAATCACTTGTGGGGTTCCTCAAGGCTTGTTCCTCCTTCCTCCTGCCCCTTTTATTTAACATCTACATGCTCCCACTGGCTCAGAGCATGGAACAATAAAACTTCTCATATTATAATTACGCAGATGACACACAGCTCTATATATCAGTGTCAGTGAATGATCACACCCCCTTATACCAACTGAGTAAATGCATAAATGAAATTAGTGAGTTTTTTGTACTTTTTATGCTGTTTTGAAAGCTTTTATGCTGTTTTCTTTTATCATGCATTTCTTTAAAGCTTAATGTAGTTATTTTATTAATATAGTTCTTATGTCTTTGTAAAGTTTTTCTGTATTTCTTTAATTTCTTTGTAAAGCACAATTGCCCTGTGTTTGACTGGTGCTCTATAAATACATTTACTTTGCCTTCCCTTGCCTTCTATCTGAATGCAGATTTATAAAATAGGATCTCTATAATTTCAAGCAACAGATGGATAAGACATCACAAAAACTGATGACGTTGAAGTTGTGCATGATCATATACATGGAAATATAGATTTCCATATATAAAGATATCGGTAAAGACGTTTTATTATGATGACACGCTGAATGATATAAATATATTGTTGAAATGTGTGGGCAAAATAAAGAGATGGTAGGCAGTGGTTCATGGTGATGCGGTGTAAAATCGATTGAGCCTCGGGGTGTGTGTGTGTGTGTGTGTGATTGTCACTTGTTGGGCTGGACGCCTCGCTGAGGGCTGACTTTACGTAGGGTACACGTGATGTTCGGTGCGCGTCACACTGTGTAGGAGGCGTGTGTAAATAAAGAATTAAAAAAAAAAAACCCTAAACAATTAACCGGGGCACAGCAAAGCAATCCAGGCAGCATCGGGTCAACTGATTGAAGCTGTTCCTAATTCATTCGCTAAATTGTCTATTTGAGTTGTTTTTCCAGTCCGTTTTTTTTTCTTCTTCCCCAAAGCAGATTTGAGCGTGCCAAGTGACTGGGAAAAAAAAAAAAAAAAAAGAAACATGGCTGGTTTGATGGCAGGTTTCGCTCATTACACCCACGCCGTTGTCCGGGGAGTCCCAGCGTCCCTGGCCACAGAGGCGCTCCGGGGCGTCGCGGCTGAGGTGGACGTGGCCAAGGCGCAGAAGGAGCACGAGGCGTACGTCGAGGTCCTGAAGACGCTCGGGCTGAAGGTGGTCGAGCTCCCCGCGGACGAGTCGCTCCCGGACTGCGTGTTCGTGGAGGACGCGGCCGTGGTGTGCGGTGACACGGCTCTCATCACCAGACCCGGGGCAGAGTGCCGGAGGAAAGAGGTAGGGAAGTGTCAGCATGGTTCAGTACTCTGAAAAGGAAGGGGAAAAAAAAAAAAAAAGTTTGACGTGAAAGTGAAAAGGAAGCCCCCCCACCCATCCTAAGCCCCCCCCTTCTCTCGTTTGCCTGTTGTGCGCAGTTGGCGTGCAATTAATAAGCTGTAGGGATGTGCAGGATGCAAGGATACCTGAGGATATTCAATCCCATTACATCGATTTGAAATATAAATGAAAGAAAAGCATGGTTTCCCACCCATGTCTGTTTCAGCTCACAATTAACTTAATAAGCGCTTTCCTCCCAGCAGCAGTGCCAAATAAAACCATGTGCAAAAAAAATATATGAAACTTTAGATTCGGCAAGATTTGGCGGAAGGTCCTTGAAAAGCTGCACATTTGTCCAACTGTGCCATATAAGATCATATAATAACCATAAGGGCTATACAAAGCCGTATGGTGATTATTAAGCATGAGGAAACGCCCATTTGCAAGACAATAGCATTTGAATACTCTATGAGCGGCATAGTAGAAAAACAATAGTGTGAAAATGAATGAGTTGCTTGTTTCTGCATATTTACAGATCGCTTTTGTACTGTTTACTGTAATTGTGCCACTGCAGCATCTTTGGATGTGCAATTTTGTAACTCACTCAGTTTATTGTCTCATTAGGACCCAGACAAGACTTTCAGATGATGACATAGAAAAGCTGAGACATGCAGTGCAGGAAGTGAAAGGCTCCACAACTCTGCTGAAGAATAAATGAATGAAAAACTTGGTTCTGAACACAAAACAACAGCTCTCGGTTGCCTAGTGAGGGTGACTGCATTGTAAGTTATTTGTCCGTGTGTGTGTGTGTGTGTGTTGGAAAAGGGTTCGTGTTTGAATGACAATGAGCGAAACGGTGGGACGGATTCTGTGAAAGCCCCTGTCATTTCACATCACTGTCACTTTACTTGGCTGACTGGTGCTAATGGTCCCCAGCCTCACTGGCGGCAGGGATATTGATTGAAAAGCTTGGTGCTGCTACCATCAGCTACTGCGTTTCTTTCTTTGTTTTCTTTTTTTTTTTTTTAACTGAATGGGATGCGAGTTACATATGCATACATATATGTGCCATTAGCACTTTTCCAAAAGCTCTCATCACATTCAACCTGTAAAATCAATCGTAGGTCACACATACATACATAGATAATAGTGTTTATTATGCTCATGGAAGATTTCAGCTGTGATGAAAATGGAAATTTATAAATATTCTGTTTGCAAAAACGGGCCTGTAAAATCATGGACGATCTCCGCTGAATGCTTGACCAAACCACTGAGGTATCAGCCAGAATTATAAATGACTGAGCTGGACTGGATACTTTTATTCATAATGCCAGATCATTTTCAAGGTGAATAACATTTCATCATCACTGTATGAATGAAACTGTTGCGAAGTGCTGGATGCTTGGTGAACAAAAACAAAACAATTTCACATTGAACTGAGCACAAGTATTTTTTCTACTCTACATTCAAGGTTATGTGCTACAATGATGATTCGCCTCAGGGATGATGCGTTTGAACTTAATAATGTTCGACGCTTTAATGCATATGGACTGTTGACTTTTGCACACAAAGGACATAAGTATTTCTCATTGATCTCATCAGGTCTAATGCTTTTTTCCCTTCCATTTATGTGTGTGAGGTTGAAGAGAAGTGTTCATAACCACTTCATGTCTTCCTCATAAAACACTCAGTGCAGTAAAGTGTATTACTATCACATTAAGAGGATAGCTCCATAGCTTCATAATACGACAAAAAAAACCCCCAGATCATTGTCTGTGGTGATGCAGATAGTTCAAGACAGACCTTTTGAGGGTCACCCAGCTACGCCACAATAACCTGCATTATAGCCAATATCTGCAAGTACAGTCCAGGATTTGTTGTATTTTCATATACCAATTGTTTACAGCGGTTTCACTTACAACCCTTCAGCATATTTGATTTGTTAAGCTGTATGTTTGAAAGTTCAGTAGGTTTTGATTGTGTAAAGAAAGGCCCTCTAATTTCTTAAGGTAGATCATTTTGAGAAATCCAGACACCAGTGTCACAGGTTTCTAATCTTGATTATGCAAAAACAAACATGGACTGTTGTTAACTTATTGTTGCTTGTGGTCACTTGGACTTTGTGAAGATCTTTGGACTGCCAAGGTGTAAAAAAAAAAAAAAAGCCCAACTCAATTCATGATAAGACAAAGATAACAGTGTTCCATCTTTCATTTGCTTCTGTTTATGTTATCATCCTAAAAAGGCAACATGCGGGGGGATTAAAGAGTTGTTCATATCTTCTGATATTAATTCTCTCTGCTTTAAGTATAAGACCATAATATTTGTAAACGCCAAATACTTTCTGAAAGTTTATATTCAAACCTTAGTCGTTCCTGCTGGTGGCACATTGGGTAAATGCTTGAGTAGTGCTGGAAATGATTGCCTAAACTGATTCCGCTGTTTTAGTCTCCAGACGCAGAGCAGTATCTTGTCTGGGTTTATCTTTTGTTAAAATTAAACATTAGTCAGTCATGTGTTCTTTCTTGTTTTTCATGGAACCACTTAAGACGACAAGACAAGAAACATCATGAACATGTTCAGATGATCATTAATAGCAATTGTTTTCTTAATGTGAAACATCAAAAAGAAAACTTAAAGGTAGTCAGGCATGTAATTTCTAAGATACCGTATAAGGTGTTATTGCTTTTCCCGCCTTGGCCATTCAAAGGGTTCGGATTTGACTTCATGCATTAATGTACTTGTTTTATCACTTTAAAAACACTGTACAGTGGCATTATAGGGCACAACCATTCTGCTTGATGAAGTTTAACGACAGATAATAAACATTATGCTAACTTTGCCTCGCAGGCGTTGTTGTGTTTTTTTACAACTGCTGTATGTGACCATCTACTATTGTTGCACAGTGAAGATCACGCTTTGCAGGGCACTGCGGGTCCAAGGCCAGCTGGCTTCTGAAATAATATCCTGGAGATTCCCGTGCCCAAATAGAAGGTAGGCGGCTTCTCAATTCCAGGGATACTGTAGCTTGAGATCTGCAGCAGTCAGTGGATGCCGTCCCCACCCTAATGAAGGACAAGGTAATCTGGTGCTCGCTTGTGAACACCGTCTGGACTGTGGTTGACCGACGGATAGCTGTATGTGATTTTGTAGATGACTATAGTCCTTTTGTACTTGAAACACACCAATATCTGTACTTTTTAGATATCTCTTAAATTAATGTACAGATATATCGAAATAAATATATAACAATGTTGAGAAAGCTGATAAAATTCGTAATTGATTATTGATCAGCCTGATGAGCAAATACAGGAAGAGACAGCAGCTACAACCTTTTGTGCAACAGAAGTAACAAGACCACCGGAACCTAAGTATTTATAGTTCAACGTTTCAAAATAGTTCATGCTTTTCTTCCAAAAATATTAGTGATGTGCTATATTATGATGTGTTTTCCAGTGCATTGGAGTAAAAGAGTCTTGAGTGAGTTTTCATTCGGTATTTCTTCTGCAGATAGGTTGATGTTGATGGAGGAATCTATGCAAGAGTAATGGTGGCAAGCTGTCTCTTGTTCATTGTGAAATGCAACAAATGGGTAAAGAAGTTGGATGGATTGAATGGTGGTGAAGAAGAGCAAATATGAAACTGTATAAAAACTGAGCTTCAACCTATTTTCAATATCGGCAGATGAAATAACAAGGTTGACAAAAAAATTACACAATCCTTCAACATTGTCATTTTGTCCAACTTAATCAGCCATGATAAAGCCTGCAGGAATGATTCAGTAGTAGAAGTTTGTAATTTGAAGCACATTAAAACTGAGAAACAGCTGCTGGTCTATGCAGGGACACGAAGAGCCTTCAGAGAATTCATAGTCAGCGTTGAACAAAGGTGCTTTTGCAAATGAAGAGAAGAAACATGCTTGAAGAATGTTTGATGTAAAAAATATGGCATGGTGAGGAAAAGGAAAAGAAGAGTTAACTGTTAGAAAGGCCCATGCCCCAAGCTTGTTTTCTGTTAAAAACCCTAAAGTAGGCAGCAAGTATTGTTTTTCCTTACTAGTATTGCACTGAAGCGCAGTGGCAGCCTTACTTAACTGCATCAGTTACATGGCAACAGATGTTCTCAAACTTTGCTTCTTCTGACCTTTACTTAACATTTAGGTAACTAATCTATAAACCGAAATAGGAGGGAATCCAACTCTAATTAAAAAAAGTTCTCACGCATTTTGGTTTGGCAGAAGAGGGAAAAGTGAGAGCACGGCAGATGTGTGGTTTACAGATGATTTCACTGTTGCACTTGTCGAGGGCTGTTTTGGAGTGTTATTGCTTCTCTGTGGAGAAACTCTGTTGCAGGTTGTGAACTGCTGGCACTCCTCATGCCTATCAAAACTTGATTGGCACGAGCATGTTTTTGCTCGCTTGCATACTTTATTGATAGTTTTTAATCAGTAGCTCGGGTAAAGAAGTTCATCTTTAGTTGCACAGTTTAAGGTATGCATTTGTTTGATCTTATTTATAACCGTGGTATTTCCGCTATATCCAAGTTATTGATGTTAGAATCATGAGAGGTCGGCTCCGATTCAAGGTGCCACCGTGTCAAAGGTACATCCGGGAAGTGAGACAGACAACAGTGCTTTTTTACGAGCATTTTCATTTTTCTCAATTTGTCTCTCTTTAACTCAATGGAAGAAGACATGGACTTATGCACAGTAAAATCCTACACCGCACTGACCTCGCCAACATTTGACTTGCCCAGATTTATAGTAACCTCCATCCCGCCTGTTGTGGGTGCCATCAAGCCCACTCCCACCCACATCCACACATTCTTGTCATGTCCTTCATTATGCACTTATTGATCAGAAATATTTGCCTCGATCTCAGCCTGCACTAGCGCTCCACTTAGCCTGACGACTCTAACTGCTCTATCAAGGATCATACCTGCCACTGTAACGCTATATTTAACGCTACAAAAATCAAATCAGGCAGATTTTGTCACTATATTGGCACAACGTTCAAGTCTGCTGAAGTGAAAATCACCAGCGCTCCCTCCCCACTCTTGCTGAATAAAAGTTACACTTAAGTTTATTGAGCTGGAGAGAATCAGTTGCATATTAAATGGTTCACTTACAAAATTCATTTGAGCTTGGAGGCCTTTCATGGTACATGGTGATGAGCCCGGAGTTTACTGCGACAGATGTTGCGACTTAATCCTATGCAATTTACTTTTTCTTTTGATGCATTTGGTGTTGATCCTCTAGTTTGCCCAAACAGATATATGCTTGTGTCATTTTACTTACAGTCATGCAAGTGGATTGACTAGAGTGCAATATTAGACAGTGGTGTTAGCACTGCAAACTTGTAATTAAAAACATTTTCAAAATAATATTACACAGATCTATAGTTTCCTCCTCCAGAATCAAGTGGGATTAAGTATTTCAGGATCTCGTAGAGATGCTTTTGGATAACAGGGACTGTCAGGTTTATCAGCTGCTGCACGTGACGGCAGCAATTTCCATCTGACGTCAGTAAATATTTGCAGTCAGAGTTTGGCAGATTAATGGCATTTTCACTGCCTTTATAAACACATAGCACTAAGTTTGCATTTCAGTTTGCTGGTTCAAATCTTAAAACCTTTGTAAAACTTTTACAACAAATGTCACAAAATACCAGAGATATTGTATGTATTATGCTGAAAGCATTTTCTGGAAGTGCTGCTGTGTTTGGACCAAGTGCAGCACTTACGTATTTACTGGTACCTTTTCGATTCAGTCCTGAAAACCACAACAAGCCAAACAGCTTCATACAGATTTTGCTGTCTCACAGTAATAGTTGCTATTACTTTTCTTTTTCATACATTACTTATTTCGATGCTTTGAACTACTCAGTGTGACAATGAAGTGAAAGTTAATTAACGAGAAATAAAATTTATCTATGATCTTCTTCATTCGATTAAAAAAACAACAACACAATCACACATTAAATTATGATAACTGGATTATCAGCTCAATTATCGAAGGGAAAAAAAAACCTCTATGAGGAAACCCCTAAACTTCCTGGAAATGCTCTGAGAGTGATGACTTCAATAGTAGCCATCAATTGTTATGGAGTGTGCTCTTAATACTTACTGTACTGTATAATGGTAGACTACTGTACACACTTACTGCAAGTTCAGTTTACAGAGTCTGGAAAATAATGGTCATTTAAAAAGTGCTAAAATCACTCATAAACAACTGTAAAACTTTTAGATGTCTTTAGGTCTGGAGACAGGATGGAAACTTTTGCTTTGCAGACCTAATATTTAGGTCATGTTTTTATAGACGTAATATTTAGGCTCAGTCCTCGCAGTTTATGTGTCCATGTGGGCCCCTTTCCGGTCATGCCTCACGTAGCTACTCCTGAGCTAACAGCAGACAGCGCAGAAGTCTTATTTTGACTAGACGGCCAGCAGATGCTGATTCCTCGGCTCAGTCCCCGCTCTTATATGACTTCCGTAACGGAACCGACCTGGTTTCCTTCAGGGAGACCTGACATCCGAGTGCGAATGGGGGTGGGAGGGAGAGTGAGACACCCGGGAACACGCCACTAGCGTGTGGGATGGGGCCAATGTGCCTTCCCCAACTGTCTGCCACATTCCTACCAATTTTAACCTTCCCTTCCTCTCACTGTTTGTCTGTCTGAGTCTTCGTCTGGCGTGTTCCTTCGTAACATCTCGGCTCTGCTGCCTCTCCCATCCTCTTGCGTCTCAATCATTGTGTGTCAGAGGATATCCTCCAAGAGATAGGTCTGCTAAGATGAAAACCTCTAGACAATCAAGATTATTACAGGTAGCTCACTCCTCAGTGTGGATGGTTTCACAAAAAAAGTATGCATACCTCCATTACCGAACAATGTAAGTTGGCCTTCTTTCAGTACAGGAAAAATGGATTGTATTTCCAGGAATAGTATTATAATGATTGTAAATTATGATGCTGTTGAAATGTCTATTGCTGGCATTGAAACACACTGCTAATGAATTAAATTCCAGCTCTGAACCACCCGTCCTCTGATAACTTCAATTGGGCTTTATAACAAAGATTAAAGCAGAAAATACAAAAGGATATAACCAATAGAGCAAAGATTTATCGCCGCATTGCATCTGTTCCAAAGTATTGACTCAACAATTTCCAAAAGACTTTATTCACTTCAGATTGATTCAACTCTTGATTGCTTTATTGGTGCAGTGTAATTGAAAAGGACTGAATGCTGCCACTGGAATCCTGGTCCACAAGCACATCAGACCAACATCCTGCTTCTCAACAAACTTTGTGATCGTTCAAGTGAAACGCAACGCAGAGCCATAGGTGTCCCAATTATAGAAAATGCAGGATGTGGCAGGAATGTTTTTACAAGCTCAGAAAGATATCTATAAGTCCAACAACCAAAAGGCTGTTTGCTAACAAGTGCCTCAATTAGACTGCAGTGTGACAGGCTCGCATCACATCACCAATAAGTGACAGTTCCGTCTGTACCGTTTAATCTTTTGCACTTGTAAACGCTCTAGAATCTTTATTTCTGAGTCTTTTCAAAGTCGACCTGAAAAGAAAGTCTTTTTCCAATGATGTGGTTTGCTTGAAATGTAAAACTACTTTAGTAATTAAGGTTATCTCTTTAATTAAATCATGCAATTGACAGAAACTTTGTCAGAATGCAAAAATCTTCTTTCTTTCTGAACTAGTAAACATGGACGTGAGCATATCAACGTGTATGATATTTCTGCATTATTAATGCATGAACAAAGCATTAGTATTTAGATTGTCATGTATTGCTATACATGCTGCTGATGTGACTGATTGTTTTTTTGGTAATTACAAATTTCAGATTTTCTATTATGGAAGTGTTGATGGTACAACCTGTATTATTAAATGTCCAAGAAAAGGACTAGATTTTGCACACATTTTCAACTATGCTTAAAATTAGATCTATTTTTATTTAGGAGTACATCAAATTACTCCAATGGTGTTTTTTTTCTTTTCTTGTTTTCACATCCACACAATAAGTTCTCTATGTATCGGCACGCACGTGCCACGGCTTAGCCTTCTCAACAGAAGTACACCAACAGACCAGACAGACCCCCTCACACCCCACCCGCCACTCCGCCTCTCCGTCCCGCCATCACCTTGGACCCTGCCCCCTTTTGGCCCCAGGTTCACCCACCACATCCCCTCCAGCGCAGTTCAGTGCAGCCCTGTGAGACAGCTGCTGGAGACTCGTGAACAGGAACTCCTCTCAGCTTCACAGGATGACCCGGTCACGCTCAGCCGTCACCGTGGGCGTGTGAATGTCTGGTTTGGTACGTGAGACGGGGCGGTGGAAGACACAGGAAGTGGGCCAGGCACGGCGGCGTTGAGAAAAAGACTTGCTGAGGTCAGAAAGGGTGCAGCACGAATGTAGACAAATGGCCTTTTTTCATTCGAAAATTTAGGCCAAAGAACTTCATTTAAAATCGAATCTCTCCAAAAGCTGATTAAAACACCGTGACACAAGAGTCACAGATGTGTTTTTTTAGAAGGAAGAATCTTTGTCATGTTGAAATAATGAGTTTTCCTGTTTTTGATTTGGTAGGACCTCGTGGATTTTTGAACCAGGTTGTAGCAGCTTGTGTGGTAATGTTAAATGTTTAAGTTGTAATTCTTATGCAGAAACTGGAGAATGTCTTCCAACAGTCGCTCACTGACTGACCTTTGACTCCAAGTGGTGAGAATCGGAATAACAACTTTTTCTTTTGCACTTCTTCTTAATTGAATTCATTTCTATTGCACGATACTACACAGTCATGTCAAGGCAATTTTACAGAGACAAACCCAGCAATTCCACATAAGCAAGCATAAGAAACGAAAGAGAGAAATAAAACTCCCTTTTAACAGTAAGAAACCTGCAGAACCAGGCTCAAAGGTGGAGCAACAAGCAGACATACATAAATCACCTTACTTAGATTGGTACCACACATTGTTTTAAGGATTTATATTCACTTAAAAATATTTAATAATGCAAAAATAAAAGCTCAGAGTTGAACAAATAGTCAGGAGTGCTGCTATGGTTCTAATTAGTTTGGTGTGTGACTTTTATTTAAATTCTCTCAGGGAAACTGGAATGTTATCAGATTACACACCAGCCGCATTCAATAGTCCAAAACACCAGACAGATATTTTAGTTGTTCCCCTTAATGGCTTATACGTAGCTAAGCAGATATTTCACTTGTAATAGTGTGATTGCCTCTTCCACATTCTCCTACACCCTTTAGAAACCTCAGAGATCTGTCAGAACAGCTGATATAAATCTCAGCAGTCTTTCTGTCTCCTTTCTCTCTGTCACTCTTCTCACTCTCACCTCCTCCCTCTTGTTTCCCTCTTCAAAGATAACACACTCCCCGAGAGATACAAACTGTCAACATCAGCTCCATTGATTGCTGGTGATGCAGAGCCAAAAGGAATATCCAACGTCTTGAAGGCTATAGCCATCAATCTTTCCTGTCAGTCCACTCGACAGTTGTGGTTAAAAGTTTTCTCTGCTGACATTGAATAACAGCAGTTTATAGCTTGCACTTGGTCTCAGCGTCTGTCTGTGGAATTTTCTTTGATTTCACCACCTCTGCTGGTAAAAAGAAAATAAAAGAGTTGTGTGTCTGAAGAGGTGGATGAGCTCCTGTTGTTGATACTTTGAATTGAAGAACAAGTATTGATAAAACGCTGCTGAGATTTAGATTATTCTTCTGTGGTTATGTATCAGTTTTGGACCTGACAAGAGATCATCAGTCAGTCTGTCAATGCTTGTTTCACACATCTGGAACCTGCTTCTTCACCGTTTCTGAAAATGGGGATTCACAAAACGGCATGGTTTAAAAAAATATATATTTTCAACCAAACAGTGTAATATCTTATTACTGTATTTCATCATCAGAAAAGTAGAGATTCTTTGCTTGTTATATATGACATCATTAATGTTATATTCAAACTTCATGGAAATTGTGCAGTAGTTATTTACATATCTTTGTTTCAAAAACACATTGAGCATTCGCGCAGACAAGCAGAAAGTGTGTCAAAAAATTGTCTACTTTGACAATTGAGTCAGAGAAAAATAAGTAATTTTCAGACAGCAGATTGACTGATAATCTAAAATAATCATCGGTTGTAGCAGTAACTGTCTGTTCGCATGCAGACGGATAATTAACAGTTTGACAAGGATGACTGTGCATCGTCTATTCAAGTGGCCTGAAATGTATCTCAGCCGTTGAAAAGTGCCGCGCCCCCTCAGTGGGCCTACAGGTGTGAGCCTGTCAAAGCGCTTTTCATATCCTGCTTGTAATTATCACCGGCACGGTGACGTGATCGTGTTTCCCCCCCCCCAGTTTGCAGTTTAAACTGTCTGAACATCAAAGGCGCCCTCCATCAGACTGCTTACTTAAATGCTCGTCTTTCCAATGAGCTCATGCTAGCTGAAATAATCGTATTCTGCACACGATCAGGCAGCGAGTATGCAGACGTGTCGCGAAGGCAAGGCCCGGCGCTGTGTTGAAAGAACACGGTTGAAACTGTTTGGGTTTTTGGCACCCGGTGTCTGTGTGAAACTGTGCAGCGCTCCTGGCGACTTTCACCTCCACCGAGAGTGAAACAAGTGCTGAAATATCGAGCCGCGACCAATTATGTCATGATAGTGAAAACAAAGGGGAAATAAAACACCTGTTAAACACCAACTTGTCCAACCGAGTTCTCCAAACCCTACTGCGGACTGACCCAAGCGGACTCCACTTGGTTTTGTTTCCGAGAACGCTGACCTGCAGACACCCAGCGAATTATAAACTCTTCGCCCCTTTGCCTCACATTACTCGGAGCGGGCGGCGGGCTCGTTATTTACATGTAACGAACAAGTCAGTGATGAACCTGACCCCTGACACGTGACACACCGCTGAGATTCCGACATGCGTTTCATACCACATCTTAAAATAGCCGAACCCATTGCACTATTTCAAACAGTCACAGTTATGACTCGTTTTTGTGCAAACCCGAGGATGAGAAATGCAAGAAACTTACTGAGTTAACCACAGTTGGCATGCAGTGATTTGCAAGTGACTCAAATTTAGTGTTGCAGTGACAAGTTCATTCTTTAAAACTTTTTAGAATTACTTGACTCGTTGGCTCACACAAAACATAACTAAGGCAGGTGTGATCTAATGTTATTGAAGGCTGCTAATATTTCACTGGTACTGTTGATGAGGACTAAATGTGAGGCTAACTTACTGCCTGACTTCCTTTGTGTTGCTGTAAGAAGAAGTTGGTTCAGTATCCTTCCTCCGGTAAACAGGGGTTTAGTAAAATAGTAACAGAGCCCCTATGAATTGGAGGCAACCATTCTCGAAGCAAAGAGGAGCCTCATTGAACAGGGCAGAGAGAGACAGTGGCTCTGCAACCTTCCATTTTTATGTTATGAGGAGTAACTGTAACTTCAGTTAATTATAAGGTCACTACTGTCAGAAGTTGTGGAATTACAATAATATATTTTATAATACACTGGCGGTACATTCATGGCTGTATAATGAATTCCACTCATGAAGCAGTTTATACATGAGCCACCATGTCGGCATGAAATAGTCTCGATAACACATTTTACCCGATTAATCTTTTTCATTGACAAACACAACAGGCACACACTGACTTGTATTATATTAAAAAAAAATGCAAGCCTGCAGTTTACTTTGGATCTGTGAGGATTTTGCTTCAAACACAAAAACGGATCCCTCTTTTTATGCTTTTACATGTTCCCTCATCAGAAATGGATAATATTTCATCATTATGGTGTCGTGACCACATGCTTCTTCTGCCTTTCAGTTGATCCGTTATGTCTGTTTCTGGATGAACTTCAGGCTGGAAAGGCTCTTTGATGAAAGTGATATAATCTCAGGTGCTATTTTGGCCCCAGAACAGTACTCTCTTGAGTTAGCGTTATAATCTTTGTGTTGTTGTTCAGTCTGACTAATGGTGTTTGCAGCAGGGGTTTTTTAAAATTACGCCACAGCTCAGGACACTGTCAAATCGAAATCAACAGCTGGTGAATTTTGGCCGAAGAAACAAGAGGAGCTCAGCAGTCTGAACAATATGTGGTCCTGTTTTGCCCTCATGTGATTCATTTTCATGAGCAGGATGATGTGTTGCTCTATGACACTGAGATTATATTTCCCATAGGAGGAATTACATCACATGCCTCATTCGGTGAACAATTTGGAGTAAGTGGAATTAAGAGGTCAGGCTAATTACCAAGTGATTCAGAAGATTTATCGAGGTAGAATTCATTATGCAGCATGTTATACATACACATTGAACAAAAGCTCTGATCTGTGTGAGCTTGAATAATACGTACATATTATATACATTTTCAAGTTACTATGGCTCAGTCGTCTGTGAACTGTGCTTTCAACTGTCTATGTCTTTGAGTAAGACCCTTAATGCTTCTCCTCAATTACCTTCGTTAAACCTATTCATCTTCATTGACAGCTATCAGCTAAAGCTATATATATATATATATATATATATATATATATATAGTACAAGGCTGGAGTTTATATTTCATTAATGAAATTAGGAAACTACAACAAAATTCACAAGACTGTTACAAGATGAACAATTATAATATATTTGATATTTCATAATAAACTTATCACCAATGTTCCTTTCAGAAAGGTCAGCAGTCATCATGTAACATTATTTTTTTTAATTACAGAGCAGCTTTCATTTTTCATGATTATTATCATTATAGAAAAATAGGAAAGTTCTACTAGAAAAGTTCACATTGTGCAAAAATATTATATATTGTATATAAGCAATATTAAGCTTAATTCGCTCAATATTACTAAATGCAATCAGATAAAATGCATACAAAAATCTATTATTGTCACAGATTGAATAAAGCTGGTCCAGCTACTTTTTTCTCAGCAGAGACAACTGGTTAAAGATAGAATGTCATTATTTCTATATGTTCTACACTTATACAGACTTTGAGCCTAATTTGAGCAATCCACATCTTTCTCTCTAGATATCTGCAGCTCTGATACAGATGTTCATCCAGCAGCGAATGTAAACTCCTAATATTTCTTAATATGTGACTGTGCGTATCATTGGACATGCATGTCTTTTGTTCACACACATTTGATAACTGTGTCTGCATGCAAGTGCATTCATTTGTCAGAAACGGGAGGCGAAACTTCAGGGCCCAGTTTCCACATGAGGGTGAGTCAGGAGACTTTTTTTTTTTTTTTTGTCGACTGGGTGCTAAAATGTTCTCAGAGTGTCAGGAGGAGACTGGGGGCCACAAGAGAAGAGCTCATCTGTTGCATCTTTGGCACTGAGATGTAGTTTGTGCATGTGTACCACGGAATGTCTCATTTACATCAGTTAATTTGTAAGTACAACTTTCCACCCGATGCCATTGGATTGCTATATTTTTACACATTTCAGATGTACAGGGATTTCACAGAGACATTACATTAAATTATTAGCAACATCCACAGTATCAAATTACCTATAGATAGTGAAAAAGAAGTGATTTGAGAGGATGAATTCTTCAAAATGAGAGCATTCACAGGTAATTCATCTGTGAAGGACTTTACCTTAAGACACTGAAGATGTGGACTAGACTGTGGTGTTGTAGTTAGCACTCAGCATCACAGTGAGAATGTTCAGGCCGAAGAGCCCTTGTATGTGGAGTTTGCATGTTCTCCCTGTGAGGAGGTAGTTCCAGATGGATGGAGGAATATTGAAGATCCCACTACCGACACTTCATAGTATGGCAAAATAATTCAGACCATCGTGAGAAGTCACTGTCGATCAGAGATGAGGCCAAAGGTCAATATATTTCAATGAATGAAGATCAGATATCATTTTCTCATGAAATCCACTACGCCTGCCCAGAACCACTTCCAGAAAGCCTCTGTGAACACATTTATTTTGCAATTTACCAAAAGAGATTGCAAGTGTGTGCGTGTGTGTGGGAGTGTGAGGTGCCAGAGAGGCAGGGCAGGTATTGGGGCTGGGCAGTGAGGTGTGTGTTGCCTCTCCTGTCTGCACTCGGCTGTCACAGTGTGGTGTGATGTCCGCTCTCAGTCTGTTCTCACGCCAAGGATCATACTGAAAACACACTTCTTCTCTGCAAGCTTTTCTCCTCAGTCACGCACACAGCATCTGCACAGGCAGCACAAATGTATCATTGGTCAAAGGATTCATTTATGCATTCAGCTGGAAAAAATAATGATTCATTAAGTGAGTCAGGCCAAATTTTTGCAGGTTGAACCTTCTCAATTTTAAAAACTTGCTACATTATTTAACCTTATTTTGCTACGGTTCTAAGAGCAATGCTATTTCGCTAAAGTTATCCATCACGACATATTCTTGATAGTTTTTCACAAGTGTGTGATTAGATGAACAGGCAAATTAATTGAACATTAATGGAGCAGTACAGAGAATATAGGTGCACAAAGAAAAAGCAATTGATGAAGCTCATATTCAAAAGCTTTTGAATTTGTTGTATATTACAAAGTAGCAAATAATCCCCATGTTTTGCAAAGCACATGTTCACATACATTGTGTTTACTTTCCTGAAACTTATACACGTGGACCTGTTACACCAGATCAAACATGCAAATACATCTATCTTCAATTTTCCAGTCACTAATGGATTAAAAATCACAAATTCAATTATTTAAAATGAGCAATATTACCTTGCATGATTTAATTAGAAGTAATTGGCATTCAGAGTCACCAATGTCAATGTTATTTTGTACGGAAGCATTTTTACAGTGGCATTTGTTCTTAATGATATGTACTTCTACCAAGCAAACTGTCTATATGTTCTCAAACATGTAGCTTCATTGAAATTGTAGTTTCAATGAAAGTTTACTTTATTTACACATTTTTAAACAATATTCCGAAGAGGAAAATGCTTGAAATGTATAAAATGTGTCTTCTGACTGTAGATTGTGTAACTAATTGACCTAATTTAACATGCTGTGCAATGTTAAAGAGAAAACACAATACGGAATGAAAAGATAAGTATGGCCACAGGCAGTTTTTTTGAATCCTGTAATGTTAAACAAGTATGGGACTTCTTATAATAACCCTGATAATTTCACTTTTCGGGAGGCCTTCTACACCTTCACCATCTGTTCTGCTCTCTTCAGCAACATTTGCCCCCTTTCTCTCGGCTTACAGGGGTTTGCCCACCTACTGCTGTTTTTCTAGGGATCAGTCACTAATCCTGGTAGATAGAAAGAGAAAACAGTACATGCTACATGGCAGGCTGATTCTGTGTGTGTGTGTGTGTGTGTGTGTGTGTGTGTGTGTGTGTGTGTGTGTGTGTGTGTGTGTGTGTGTGTGTGTGTGTGTGTGTGTGTGTGTGTGTGTGTGTGTGTGTGTGTGTGTGTGTGTGTGTGTGTGTGTGTGTGTGTGTGTGTGTGTGTGAAAGAAGGCGGGGGGGGGGGTAGATATTCAAGTTCAGGGCCGTGAAAAATTGTTACATTTGGGCCGTGGCGTGGCTGGTGTTGGTTATATAAGACCCCCTTTCCATTGTGTAACTGTGTTTATTTAGTTTTCCAGCAAATGCTTTGGTAAAGAGGTGAATCTCGTGGAGAGGTTCAGGAGGATACACAGGCCTCTGAGGTGGAGCAGATGAAGTATTTTGTTGGCATTGCACTTGGAAAAAAAGACATCAACGGTGTTGGGAAATGCTCTGGGGACTGCATGGGGAGGTGCACAGACTTTTTTTTTTTTTTTTCTTCATTCATGCAGAAAATGCTATGCTATTGCTTTGACTGTTTACAATGTTTTTATGTTGCTTGTGGGAAAAAGATATTTGAATTTCACTCCTGTGTCAGTCTATGGTCAAAAGCTTTTGCTACTTTTTGATCCCTTGTTGTCGTTGTTAGTATCTTTTGAAGCTGCTGGATGTTTATACAGACTCCCTCTGTGGCCTATGAATACCTACAACCTCCCACAGCACTTGGATTGTATGATGAAAGACTAAGTAGGTCAGTAAATATGGAGAGAGCTCAGAGTTTTTGGGTTTTTTTTTTGCAACGGACCCACTTCTGTTCAGTAGTCTTCTGTATAAATAAAAAAGTTATATTTCTAGAGTAGGTTTAATTCATCATGCTAGTCCTGTGGGCTTATCTATTCATCCATCCCAACCCTGCAAGTCCCCACCAGTCCCGCTTTACTGCAGGGCGGCGTAAAATACAATTGCCTCCAGCAAGCATGTTTTGGCTCGGATCACTTAGCAACAAAATGTAGTTACAGGAAGTAAAAGCTAATTCGCTGCAGGGTTTAAAAATTCTTCCACTTCCTTCAAATCTTCTTCTTTTTTTTTTTTTTTGTTAAACAACATCCCTGTGGCCCACGTCCACCCTTGGCAGCCCCCGAGAGGTCGGCGTTTGCAGCTAAGGGGAAATCGGCTCTGACAGAATGACAAGGTTCTCCGCTTCTTAGCGCTTACCATAAACTCATCTAATTGCTCTGGGGCTCCAAACCCACAATAAGAAGTCATCCGCTGGGGCCCTGAGCAGTGGGTGGCTCCCATCAGACTTCCGGAAAATTGGAAAGAGTAGAAAAAGTTCACACATGTGTGCACTCACACAAGCACACTCAGAAGTGAGCTTGCAAGTTTATCTTGGATTAAAAAAAAAAAAAAAAAAAGTAACTTTTTCCTCTCACAGCTTCTTGCACATGGATAAACCCACATCACGTGTTATTGGCTATTTCTCTTCATTGTCTTCCTCTCAGCAAATGGTCGATGGCAGATAGAGCGAAAAGTGAACATGTGTTTCTCTCCAAGTGCATGTGTGATTATGTATGTGCTCCCTTGTATCGCTGTCATAAGATCGGGTTAATGATAAAAGCGCCGCAGGGGGGAGGAATCACACCAGTCTGGCCAGTCTCTCACCTCAGCCTGGCTTTGCTGGAAACAGTCTTGGCAGGTGATCACAGGCCAGGGGCTGCGGGGTCAGGAGGCAGACCGGTGAACTGGAATCCTGTTGGCTGGTGGAGGATGTGGCCATCAGCTGGTTAGCAGACTGGATCAGCACATTAGCACCGTAGGAAGCTTCATTACCAGCATCGGCTTTAAAGGTTGCAGAGTCATATCGCCAGATACTTGAGGGTTGCACACGTTTTGAATGTTTAGTTCTTTTTCTTTTTTTTTGTAGTGATTCAATATAAACATTTATTGTTTATATTTTGTATTACAAAAAAATCTCCGATGGCCACAGACAACAATTTAAGCTGTTTTATATTGTCCAACCAAGTTCATTTGTAAGATATAAAACTTACACTCATCAACAGATATGTCTGGGAAAGAAAGGTGGATATCACCGACAAGTTAATTATTTTGTCAGTTATTTCTACACTCTTGCAGTATAAAGTTTTAAGAAATATCTACATTTTTCATCTTATCTTATGGAATATGGCATTTTGAGATACAGTCATTTTCATTTGTTACGAGAACTAACTGTAGCATTCCCCATGGTACATTTGCGTTGATGCTCTGGTCAAAGTTTTGTCAGCAACTCTGGATGCATCATATCTAAACAAGTTGTCGTGGCAATGAGATACAACCCTCTGAAACGCTCCTCACAGGATGTTGGTTATGTGACACTGGTTGAAATCCCACTGGTTGAAATCCCAATGTTGCTCATGATCTAATACATCAAGCCGGTAATTAAATCGGTAGTAATGTATCACACTGGTAACCTGTCCAAGCGTAACCCGCCACCATCCCAGATACTCCCAGTGTCACCTGGGAAAGGCTTTCTGCTTTTCATATCCCTGATATGATTCTGATTCTGATTCTGATTCTGATATCAGAAACGTGGGTTCCTGACATAGTTTAAAGATACCTTTAACAGGTGAAAATAAACACATTTCGATAGGATATTAAAGTATGAAACTATGATAAAAAGGTTAAAAAGTCATGTCCAAGACAGATCCAATAAAATATTTTTTATATATATTTTAGCCTGATCATAAATGCTGTGTATCATTAATATTCAGATAATTATTAGAGCATCAAGTACAGCTAATTATGTTTGTTGTATAATATGTGACCAAAACTTTGCTGCCTGTGCTCCACTTTATTCATGGAAAAACTGGAAAACATTAGGTTTGGGATTGGAATTTTCACTTACAAATAAGCTGTCAATACAGGCTGAGCAGCTGTTTGACATTATTCTAAACTATGTCAAACTAAGAAACACGTGATCTTCTTTGTCACATTTTGCACATTGAACTTTATCATGTTAATTCAATGAACAATATTAACAATGAGCAGTTGATTTAGTCAGCTGATGATTACTGATATATTCATCCACTGATATATTGAAATTTGGTGTAAATCTCAATATTTGGAGCAGTGGCTATGTAAATAACATTTTGTGTGTAGTGGGGTCACGATATAGGTTATCTATTCTGGATATTGCAGACCACAGCTTTCCAAGATTCAAATTTCATGACTTTAAATGGCATGTTTATTTTACCACACATTGCAAAATCCATTGGCATTCATACCAGCTCAGTTGTGGCAGACTCTAAAAAGCAGAGATTTCTCACATGTAGCTGCTTCAACAGTTTTTTTGGTTTGTTTTTTGCTGAAAACATTACTCAAAAAAACATTTAATTAGCTGTAAAAAAAAAAAAATGCTGATTACATAATTTTTGTGGAAATAAATCATCACTCATTATTAGTATTTATTTCAAAACGTGTCGTGGTTGCATCAATGAGCCCAGCGAGGTGCTAAATAGTCGCTGTGGTTGAAAGAGATACGGAGTCATATCACACTGCCGTCCCTGTCGGACGTAAAAAGCCAAGGATGACTCTGGAGAATTTGTTAATGACTTGAAAGGCGCCGATGATTCACAAAGCGTGGAGCCAAATGAGCATTGAAAGGACTAAATTAGGCTTGTTGTGATCTCTTAAGCCTGGAGGTCGCCTTATCACAGTGTTAAAAAATTCTCAGTGGAGGCCTGGGAAGGCTGGGTGATGGCCAAAGAGCTCCTGTAATGTTTTGGAGATGGAACAATATCACGCAGATGCCAGGGCCATTACGGCAGAGCTATTAGGGAGAATCCGCCATCCTTTCCTTCGTCTTAATGGGTGCCTTTCCCTTTTAGCACACTCCACTGCAAAGGTTGAAGCACATGGGGGCTGATGTTGTCAAATAAATCTTGAAATTATGCCTTTTTCGCTCAATAGAAATAGTCTGAATCCTTAGGCTCTGAGGTTATTACATGATGGTGACAGTTGCATGGCAGTAATTGTGCTCCATCAACATGTCAAACAGTGTTAAAGAAAAGGCATTTCCAAAATGATGGCATCTGTTTCCGTTATGAACTATTATTTTGGTGGAAAGACTGAGAAAATCTGTTCATACAGGGCATGTCGCATGTCGTTGTTACGCAGTGAAAATGTGTTTGAGGAGAGAGCAACACGTGATGTAGAGGCGCATGCAGGTCATGCTTTGGGTCCCATTTGTCAGGGATGAGGTTCAATTACCAATGGCTACAGCAAAAATAGAACAATAACTGAATAATAAACGGCCAAATCGATTTAAACTTGACTCGGATGGGTGGTATTAGTTGAGGAGTGTGCAGTGCAGCTCTGAACACAGTAGACTTACTCTGAGGCATTGTAATTAAATTTGTGTAGACTCGGGCACCAAAAGAAAGTCACACTTGCTTTTCTTATAAACCAAAGTGATGCCAACTTCTGGCTTTGACTATACAAATACAACATCTTATAGCTGCATTCAGCTTTGGGTAGAAAATTGATAAGCCAAAGGGATTAGCCGTTACAGATGGAGGAGATTAAATGTTTTTCATAGGAATGAATTAATTTTTTACTCATTCTGTTTATCCTGCAAGAGAACTGCAATAGTTAACTTTGGCATGTACATCACTTTGTTTATGGATTTGAATATAATCTGAAGTCGATTGGTCGCTCTGTTCTTCTCAGTGGACAAATGAAAGAGTAAAAAGTTCTTGGATAAAGTGGACAGTGCCCCGTGATCCTGTCAGTGATGGGACAGATATCAGTATGCTTATAGATAGGCAATGAGAATAATACTCTGGTTATCTGAAGGCAATAAAGTCAACTTATACTTGTGTGTTTACAGGATGCAGTCAGGCTTCGTGGTCAAAACCTTATTCCAGTCGATTACAGAAACAGTCGTGAAGTATTTAAAAGGTGATGAATGCAGCAACAACACAATCCCTTTTCTTCACGTGTTCGATTAGTTTTTGTTCACCAAACCAATGAATACACGCAGCATAGCCAAGATAAAGTGCATCCAGAGCCAGACAGATGCAAGAAGGCGCTCCAAAGCAAACAGTCCATGGACGTGCAAACACTTTTGAAGAGCTTGTTCCATTTAACGAAAATACATCGCGGTACACACGGACATCCCTTCCAGACACACACAGACGTGCACGACGACTGAGCATGCAGCAGTGAGCAGTTTCCTTTTGGCTGGAAGCCGCTGCCACTGTTCAGCCATAACAGACCACATGCTTCCTTCCATCCGCTGCTCTGCTCTGGGAAGTTATTGATTGACCTTTTTTTAAACAGGCATGTCAGGTCAGCTGTTGTTGAGGCCGCTTTGTGCACTAATATAATCTGTGTTTTATGTCCTGAACAGTGCTGGCTCAAGTCTCTAATGCAAATTTTGCATCGAAAACCACACAGCAAAACTGAAGCCAACTCCTGAACGGAAGGGGGAAATTCTTTTTCAAAAATAAACATGCTATAAGAAAACGTACTAGAGCTGGGCTGTTGATCTTAAGCATTCATTGATTTAAGTTGACAATTACTTAATCACACCTTAAGAGGTAAATGGATTTCACTTACATAGCACTTTTAAACTGCTTGAGCAGTCCTGAAGCACTTTACATCGTTAATCACTTTCACCCATTCACACGCATACACACACACACACACACACCAGTGGAGGCGACTGCCATGCAAATGCATCCTATGGAAGCAGTTTGGAGAGTCAGAAGGAATTGGGGTTTCTTTTCTTTTTTCTTTTTTTTTTTTAATCTGTCATTGCTCATTATTTCTAAGGACAGACACAAACCGCAAGCACAGACTTAGTTTCATATCTCTGTGGAACATCTCAGTGCACTTAAATCTAACTTATAATTTACTTGTATTTAAAAAAAAAAAGAAAAAAGAAAAGATTAATTTCTCGGCTTGAGACGGTTTCGTGGTAAATATTATATACTAAAGATATTGTTTGAGAATAAAAGTAAATATTGCATTGTTTACAACAATGCTACCTGGCTAAAAGTGATGAAGGGGTTAATTGCCACTGTTTTTGCTGTAAAATGAAAATCATAAAGACTTTGCATTCATACCTCATGCATGTACTGCAAGTCTAAGCCAGGTACCTCCATTGCTGCTCTATTCTTCTCGCTTCAGACCTCTTGGGGTTGTAGAGCCAGCTTTCTTTTCATCACAACATGATTAAAACCTCCAATGTGACTTTGCGCAGACGTTCAGTATTCAGTCTGCAATTCCTTTATGAAAAGCGAGAAGAGTAAACCCCATAAACTGAATAGCTTTGATGCCAGTAAAGGTTTTGCATCCGTGAATACTAAAATGCTAAAAGCAATGCTGTGCCAGTCCTTTTTCCTGTCGTCCTGATTGTAGCACTCGCGCTTTGTAAGTAATCCTTTCCTATTCAGCAAACAATGGTCTAAAAGACATTTAAAAGAGGTCTTTGCCTTCCGTGTAAACGATGTCAAAATCTGGTAGAAAAGTGAAAAATGACATTCCACCAAACACCTGATATGATTTATTTAATTTTTTTTTTTTGGGGGGGGGGGGGTAAATCTGGTCAGTTTTTTGATATTACGCTTTTATTGGACCGTCCAATGTGGTCTGAATTTAGCCTAAACATAGTCGTTGAACTCCCTAATGACTTCATATTTACCCCACCTCTCGCTCTCTTCATACCTCTTTTCTTTTACTCATGCCAACACTGCTTGTCCGGCGTCTCCTCATTGAGGGACATTACATCAGTCTCATGTCTGCTGGAGGAGAAAAAGACACTTCCCCTGCACCCACTGTAGACCAAATATCCCCCTCCATTATAACCAGGTCGTTCCCATGCCTGCTCCTGATTAGCAGGCTGAATTTGGCTGGTAGGAACTCAGCATACAGTAAATTAATGCTGAACAGAAATCATTTTGAATATATGTTAATACATTCTGGCCCCTTTTACGCGTTTAAAAGATAATTTGACTTCTTAATTTAATTTCTGGGTATTTGGCAGTCACGGTCATCAGTCACATTGCTGCACAAGCGCAATCTCATTAATGCAAGCTTTGATATTTTTATTCTTCTCTTTTTCTCTTAATACATTTGTTTTTATCTCCAGACATTCATCGACCTGACGTCGCGTTCCATTTCCTTTGTATTCTGCCTTTGTCCTCACCAAACAGGATGAGACGGGCCACCTTTTTGATGATAATAAATCATCCGTATTGTGCTCAGGTTTATAGCAGAGCTCTGGAAACTTGGCGATATCGCAAACATGAAGTCACACATGGCGAGGAACACAGTCAGCCCCTCATACGACATTTAAACGAAGCCCCCTGTGAGCCCCCAGTTTCTAAAACGCAAACTGCAAAGTTATGAGTGAAATTGTCCGATCTAATCTTGTATCACACTTTTTAAAATGTCTCAAGTTTTTGTTATATTGCACCATCATGATGTATTTTACTCCCTGTCAATCAGTTCAGACTCACAACAACGTCTTCTTCCAGCACTTGACTGCCTCTTGAGGTATTGAGGGGAAAAAAAAGCAAAAAAACACCAACAAATCAATTACAAACCTCCAGAAGAGCCACGTTCAAGTGTTCTCTGCTGGACTTTAAGTTATTTTACTTGAACTCATACAACCCAGACTTCCACGTTCTGTGGTCAGTAAAACCAGACTGTCATGATTCACTAAATGTTTCCTGATGTCAATAATAATTTGAGTGAGCATAATGTTATCATAACAATGCTAACAATTGCAAGAATTAAAAAAATAATACCCAAACAAAACAAAGACTCAAATTGTTATAAATCAGCATATCTCCTCCACAGTCAGCATAATAGGCTTGCTTATAAACCAAACAATGTTCATATCGTTGTTGAAAGTAACGGTAAAAACTTCAGCACGCCCTGCCCTGAAGTTTCGGTGCCATTGCTACTTTTTGTAGGAAAACAGCTCGATTTTCCTGCTCGACAGATAAACGGAGACAGACGCCAGCGGCGTGATAGACTAAACGCAGTGATCAGACAGCAGAGGGAAGTGGAAATGAAAACTAATCAGGCATAGTTGGGGTCCAGTCAGGGAAATAGGGTCAGGAGAAGCTCGGGAGTGTTGTTGTTGCTGCCCCCTCGTCTCTCCGTTTCTCCGTCTCTTCTCTCACTTGCTGGCTCCCGAGCAGCCCCCAATCACAGCACCTGCTTTCCCCATCATCCCTCTGTAGCCGTCCCACTCGGTGCAGAAGCGAGCGCTCTGCTGTTCTACGGCCCGCTGACTTCAAACATGAGCTACTCCAGGAATGATAATGACAGAAACATGCCTGGAAAAACAGAATTGTCCTCCAAAAATACACTCTGCTCTTTGTGTTGCAGGTCTGACTCCCCCCCCCCCCCCCCCCCCCCCCCCCTTGTGTGTGTGTGTGTGTGTGTGTGTGTGTGTGTGTGTGTGTGTGTGTGTGTGTGTGTGTGTGTGTGTGTGTGTGTGTGTGTGTGTGTGTGTGACTGGCAGCAGTCGGGGTCTTGGTGCACTGAGTGATTGATGGTTGTGTTCCCTTCTACCTGTTTACCAGTGGTTGCATGTGACTGATTGGACGATGAGGTGATAATAAAGGGCTGGCCGGGCGATAACAGTGATTCTTCTACCCTAAGAAGCACACCTGTCCTGTGCCAGACCTGTGCAGTCACACACACACACACACACACACACACACACACACACACACACACACACACACACACACACACACACACACACACACACACACACACACACACACACCAGGAGCTGAGAGACATTCCCAGTGTGCTCCGTTTCACATTCCAGTCCTCTGACAGCATGTCTGCCTTTATATGATTACATTTACCGTTTACTAAAAAAAAATAAATGACACCTTTTGGTTTTAAAAGACTTGTTTCCTTTTCTTTTACGTTTCGGCCATTTGAAAAAAAAAAAACAACCCAAAAAAACAACCTTTCCTGATTTTAACAATTTCACGATTAATTTGAGGCACCGTTGATACAATTCTAATTATTTGTTGTTGTTTTTTTTTTATTTTTTTATTTAAAAGACGATTTTATATCTTTGGTGACATTTTGTGGCAGTTAGTTGGGTCATTCTGAGAAATCATGTGCTGACTGAGCGGAATATTAGGGAAAGTTCATAAATCCAAACCACAACTAAATGCCCAATTTCACGTTACAGACTCAAGTACAATTGCTTTTGACTCTTTTAGTACAGCGTGCAATTCATAGCTGCATTGCATAATGACACTACAGCTATATACTTTCTTCTTGAACATTTGACTGTTTATAGGATTTCTTTTATTTTGAAGCAAAGGGGTTGCATGTATTGTCATGAATATGCAGATAAAATCAATTTATGAGAAGCATCCTAAATATAACAGAAAATGGTTAATGTATCAACAAAACAAAGGCTGAGAAGCCAGAAAGTTATTCATTAGCAGAATTGCTCCAGTGAGGAGTTAAAGGCCTTCATGTATTTTCTTGTAAATAATGTGATGTGACAATAGCGCTTGTTTTTGGCCAAACCAGGATCTTTTCCTAAACCCAGACAAGTAGTTTTGGTGCCTCAGCCCAATCAAACTGTGACCGTTTCGGAACAAAACAACTTTGTTTATTCCTGTAGCCATGATCACAAACATTTTGTGGTTTTTTTAGTGTCTTACTCTATCTATGAAGCTACCTGGTATTATGTAAGTGTGATAAAATGCTGCAAATGGCATGTACTACTGTACATATATATGTTGGTTTAGATGGCTTAAATCAACCAAGCGTGTTGTAGTGGTAAGTAAGTGGTTAAAAAGAAGGGTTTGGATGTGGTGGCTGATTTTAAGCATCATCTTTTTTTTCCCTGGTTCTCCAACATTCAAGAGGCATGGCGGTCGGGCTTACTGGTTACTTTAAGGTGTGTGAATGTGGTTATGTTAGCCTCTTGATGGGCTGAAGACTTGTCCAGGGTGTGCCCCGTCTTTTGGAAGGGGTATACTCCAGTCCCAAGTGATTTTAGACTTGTAGTGGTGAAGAAAAATGTCTTTGCAAAGAGCAAAGTTTGAAAACTGAGTTTCAAAGTGTGTGAGCGATTTCACAGTAAAGCTCTGCCTACCTGCTTTCAGCAGTCCAGTAATAAAGCTCTCCGATCAATAAAGCAGATATGGCATGGTCATGTGTTGGCGAGTTGTGCTCGAAGGTTTGATAACTCTTTATATATCAATAAATCTATCCATCTATCATCTATATAAGACATTGTTCAATCTTGGTCCTATTGCTGTTTGGTTATAGAGTTAACCATTCACCACCATGCTCTCCCTCATTTATACACAGTAATTAGACAATTATGCGACTTCACAGAACCGTGATGCCAGTATGTGACAGACATAAATTGTGTCTGGTGTGTTAAGTCTGTTAGGCAGTGAGTTTCTGATCGTATCCCTGGACTTGGAAAATGGTTGTAATGGGTTAAAGTCCTAGTGGAAGATTATTCATACTTCTCTGATTGATGCTATTGATAAAAGCATTTTGGCAAATTCAAAGTCTCCACAAAGACCTCGCTTTGTTATCTAAAGCTTGTCGCCCTCTGTAATTCAAGCTTTCACTGTGCACCTCTGACTCTGCCATCAGTTATCTGTGTCTTGAAGGAATCAGAAGTAAATGTCCAAAGCAGTTACGTTGAAGGGCCACCTCTGACAGTCTGGTCATTTGATATGGCCACATCTGGGGCCGGTGACTCAGCAGGCGTCGAAACACACAAGAATGGAAAGTTAACATCTATTGGGAGTCGGCGCTAACATTGGCATGTCAGGCTGAGCAGCTTCCACTGTCTGACTATAATACAAACACAATGAGAGACAGATGGCTTGACTCTCAATACGACCGCCACTATGTGCTCTTATTGAAAAGAGAAATAAACACATTACATTTAAGGAGTGCGCTGCACTGGAGAAATTCACAGCTGGTCTCCCAACTGCTGCAGTCGTTTTGTCAAAATAATTAGATAAAATCTAAGTTTGATTGTTATGTATGCAAATGCAACGCTTGGAGTTGTCACTGAGACACTTAACAATTACAGCCTTCATTTTTTTTTCTACACAAAATTGGTTTATTGTAAAAAGATTACCAACTCACAATTTTTCAAGGTGAGTCATCTTTGCTTGAGTCATACACCAGTCTTGAGGTCTTACCTCCCGCTTGTCCATCACCCATTCTTGGACTTACATCATTGCTTGTCGGCATGCCTGCCACATTTCAGATAAACTTGTCATGGCATGGCATCAAAGTTCCTCTCAGGAATGCCACAGAGCTCTCGGCAATCCCCCCCCCCCCCCCCCCCCCCCCGGCACGGGTCAGCATGTCCGCCAGACGCATGAACGGAAAGGCTGACCATTTATGGCTCTGGTGCCAGTATGGACCATGACTCAGCGCTGCATCTATGGCAGCCTCGTACACACTCATACATTTAGAATGAGCGGAGATGGCACCTGTTATTTCCTTGGTCAGTTTAGGTCAGTGATTCCCTAACTTATTAATCTGAGGCTCTTTTAAACGATCCTCTTGTTAAAAAGTGCACAGGTGGTTTGAATTGTGATCATTTTGTACACTGTTTTAATTATTAGGGGGAAAAAAAGTTTGAAAGAGTAATACATTGAAAACAAGAAAGTCAAATAGAGTCCAATTAGAGGCTGTATCACTTATATTTACTCAGAGCTCTTAAAGATATAATGTAGAGAATTAGTGCTCCAAACGTTGCAGATAAACAACTAATACTGGAGGTTGAGGTGCGATTTTTTTCAAGGTTAAACATGAACTTTAAGGTTTAGAAATATGTTTTATATTTTAAAGTTATGTTTTATTCTGAAGTTAATTTAATTTCCAGGATGAGAAACAAAACGTGTCAATTGAAACACATTACCTGCTATGGCGACTGCAGAAGGGAGCAAATGAAATGCAAGAAATCATGAAATTAAACACATTAAGACAGACTTAAGAATTTCCTAAACTTTTTAGAAAATAAAAAAGCATTTGAAAAGGAGAAAGCATAAATAAAACATGTACCCCAAAACAGCCGTCTCACATATTTTAGGTTTTCACCTTCCTCGTGGATTTTGATTTCTTGTATTGTTAGATTTGATTGAATATGTTTAATACTATCTGATTAAAATGTAATTGTAACATTATCCTACTATCCTCCCCCACATACCTGCCTAAAATCTTTTTTTTTGAATTTTTCAAAATTGGTTTACATCCACACTTTGCTACCCCCTCAAATTTACACCCCATTGACTTCTTCTCTCTGTATTTCTTTAGTATGTGTTTAGTATGTGTCATTCATTTTGCTGTCTATTTATGTATGAAACTGATAATATAGCTAGAAGTTTGATCAAGAAATGTTGTATTATGAGTCTGGCTTGCTCATTTGGAACTCACACTGCAAGAATTAACCCTGACCAGACCAGAAGAAAAGAATACTGTGTGACCATATATAGTGTCATTGAGTTCGGAATCAGCAGTAAGAGGACTGCGTGGCTTTTTTTATTTTTTTGATTAACATTGGCAATTTACCAAAATGAAACATTTGGAATGTGAAATATTTTCTCTTCGAAGAGCAGCATATGCCCCTCTTGGTATTGGTCATGCGTTTCCCTCTTTGAATCACTCATCCGGTGTACTTTTGTCCTTGGAAATTCTTTCTGCTTTTAGGATGTTTGTTGAAACTGGTATGTAATGGAATTGGAATGGTACATTATAAAACTGTTACGTTCTTCCACCTCGATTGTGAATCCCATTCAAGGACAATGACTAATGGAACATAAGAACGTTGCATTGATTGTCCTGACGCAGTGTGGCGTTTTGCGTGCGCCACCTTCCATTGTCTCAGACAGCTTTGTTTTTGTTTATTTCCTTGAGGCCTTTAGGAAGAATGTACTCTTGTTATAGGAAATACAACCACAGTCCTCAACATTTACAATGGAACAATTTGGTCCCTGTCCAAGCCATCTTCGTAAGAGGGAAGAGATTAACGCAAAGCCAAATTTCCTTGTCATTCTTCCCATAGTTTGTCAGAGGAATCCACATTTTCCTTAGACTAAAACACGGTTCATCTCTTCCACCATCTGCGTAATCCTCTCAGATCTGGTCCATGACATAACTGGCTGATAACAACGTGGGACCCGGCAGATTCGCGGGGAAAGTTCCTAAACAGATTTGGCAATAGAAATCATAGCAACATTTAAAGGATTTGGAAAGGTTTTACAATGACGATCAGACCGGTGTTTCTCTCAGATCTTTTTCCTTTATGGTGACTCTGTGCATGAAAATATTTGTTCCATGTTTCCAATCCTTATAGCAAAAAGGAGAGAGCTGGTCATGCTTAACTCTGTGAAGACGTTCACATCGGGTCTTTTCTGAATGGAGAACACCGTTGCACACCGTTTTCTATTGTGTGTGTATGTATATATATATATATATATATATGAAAATCACTGCAAATTTTGACCTTTAAATTAGTTCTAAATATCAACCTTTGCTTGTCAGTAGTCCATTTTACAGTTTACACCACACACTTTGGTTTCACCTTTTTTTTAAATTTTGTAATCTACTGTATTATGCAACCATGGAGCAGATTCTTTATGGCATCCAACTGAGGTTTTCAGTGTCTTTGGAGACAATGATGGAATAAATGGAACTGAATCAGCAATGTCATGATTAGTCACAGGGATAAGTTACGGTCTGAACTCATCATATCAACCATCTGAACTGAGAGCTTAGCTGTAAAGGGAATGATAAATTAAAGATGGGAGAGGGGTCGGGCAATAACATAGACGGGTATTTCTTACGCCGACTCGCTGACCAATAACAGTCTGATTGTTTCATTGTTTTATATGTTTTGATGCCCTTTTCTTGTCTGTCACATGACCGTCGCCCTGCTCCAGACCCCTGTCCTTAAAACTCTTCTTTAACGTGTTGTCACGTGAAATGTGACATTTTAAAGTTTGTTACACTTATACTAACTGGGTGGGACAAAGGCAATGTCAACAAAATAGAATGATAATGATATTGTCATCAAAGTAATGTCTAAAATGTATTAAAATATTTGTGACAGCTGTTGAGCCATTCCATGTTGTCACTGCAGTCATTTGATATGAGAAACTGCAACTCACTTTGTCTCCTGGTGTCATTGCAGGTGAGAAGGTCCCAAAAAGTGTGTCAAGTGTTTAACGCCATGCATGGAAACGCTTTAGTCCAATGACTGAATGCCCTGAGCTCGAGGCTAAACATAGTGGGGACCCTGAGCTAACAGCCTTTGTTTAGCACTCAGAAAGGTATTTGTCATCGTGCACGGTCGTGACCTGCGGCTCAGAAGTGAGCTGTTACTCTTATCGCTGGCATGAACTCATCACACTTGTATGTGTACCTCAGCAGCTGCTGATTGGTCAGTTGGACAGTTGCACATGTTCGCTTTGCTGATTATAAACATGCATAGCTGGGTCGTCGTGTGCCATGTCTGCGAACGGCTGCATATGCCTTCTCTGCACGTGACCTGAATGTTGACCTCAGTGGCCTTTCCCTTGTAAGGGAGAGCACCCGGCATGCTTCGCTCATGCTTCAGGCAACCTGTTCATGTGATGGGTTTAGGACGAGGCGTTAATCAGTATTCAGTTGAGAAATGCAGCTGAGCCACTGTGATAAGATCTGTCCGCTCACTTTGTTCATCGACAGCTTAAATATGGTCTCTGAATTTTCTCCCATCTCCTACCTTATTAATAAAGATACAAAACTATTAATGGATGAACCCAACCGTGTTTTCCTTTTTCTGTATCACCTTTCACGAGGTTTGACATATTACATCATGAGATGCTGTATGTTTAAATTTCAACCAGAAACATATCAGTGATATCTTGTGAGAAGAGTTCCGGATAGTTTTATTTATTTACTGAAATTTTCTTTATTTTGTCCATTTTCTATTGGACTGTATTAATCCCTTTTGGGTAAATTCCTTCCCGAATTGACCAATCGGTAGCAGCCACACGGAGCAGCGCTCGGGACAGCTGGTTGGAAACAAGGGTCTTGCTCAGGGATCCACGGTGCATGATTTTTGGTATGATATTCAAATATTATTGATGTTCCAAACCAGACTATGAAAACTAATGAACCAGAGGATGTCTCAACCTCTAAACAAGCAGACACTTTCCCCAAATTGTTTAATTTATGTCTATCGAACATGGAGCGTCAGGGAACATAAGCTTATCTAAGTTGACGGTGAACAAGATGGGAAAGTTGCCTCTTGGGAAAGTCCAAGAGGCAACCTCTCTCTCTCTCTCAAACGCATGCAGTTAGGCAAGCTCATGCACACATTTCAATTCTAATTTAGAGTCACAAAGCTTGTCTTTGCACAGGGTTAATGTGCAAACTCCACTTAAAAAGGCCCCATATACTGAATGAAACCACATTCATTGCTCTGTAGAAAGAATGCTCACCACTGCAACACTAGGCAGATGCATAACATGACTGCTTGGAATACAGTTCCATATTTTCATATAAATGTGAGCTACATTGAGTTAATATTTTGAGTGCTGTTAAAACTCAATACTGGAATGGGGAAGAAAAAAAAACATGTTTTGGTATACCGACCAAAGAGGTGGCTGATCAAAACAGTGATTAGAGGGGTACATTACCTGTACTATGTGGAGTGATAAACAGTTTTCCACAAGTGTAGGTGGAGCAGATGGGAGTATATATTAGCCTTAATGGTGCAGAACCTTCAAAAACTACAAGGAGGAAAGGAGGCTTTGGATCTGAAGCAGTGGGAATTTCAACAATGTTCCATTTCAACCGACCACCAGGAGGGGGTGTGTGCGTGTGTGCGCGTGTGCGTGCGTGCGTGTGTGTGTGTGTGTGTGTGTGTGTGTGTGTGTGTGTGTGTGTGTGTGTGTGTGTGTGTGTGTGTGTGTGTGTGTGTGTGTGTGTGTGTGTGTGTGTGTGTGTGTGTGTGTGTGTGTGTGTGTGTGTGTGTGTGTGTGTGTGTGTGTGTGTGTGTGTCTGATGTGGGCCAATGGAATGAAACGCTGTAAGATCAAGTGGTAATCGTGGATTTTTTTTTTTGTTCTCCTTCATTTGCTTTAAGCTTTCCCAAACCACTGCTGATGCAGCCGCAAACACCAGCTCTAGATGATAACAGAGACTCACCAGCTGTGCGAAAAATCTTCCCTAAAACTTAACCGAGGTCCTGCAGCACGCCTACGCGCAGACTGACACGTATACACACAACCTAAGGTCCTAAGCATTCAAACCCTAATAAGGTAAAATCGCAGGTCGGTTAGGAGTGAATCTGTTTTGCAGTGTCCTGGGCTAACTTTGGTATTTGTGGCTGGGAAAAGCATCAACTATGCAGAAAGGACATCCTTCAGTGTTTGTTTTCTCTTCTTCCCCGTACGCATCCTGTGGTTCTGACTGACTGGCTGCTGGGATTACGTAAAAGCCAGACTGCTTGCTTATATATTTTTTCCACCTCACTTTGGGTAAATGATTCAGCAGAACCTGATGAAATGAATGTTTTCATGGCCCAGCTACAAGTACAAACATTGCTCTTTTTTTTTTTCAAAAATTCTGGCCCAATGATTGTTCTGAAATATATTGTTTGGTTTCAGGAGTGTGCATACTTTTGATGACATGATATTTTACGCATATAAATTGTTACATGTTGTGGAAGGATTATCAATTTTCGTGCTTATTCGACAAACATTTTTCATGAGGTTTTAGTATGTTCTGGTTGATATGTGTGTTCTTGCATACCTGAGCTCCCAGCTGGGCAGCTAATCATGTCCACCTACGATCATTCAATAAACCTTGGATGAAATGGCGACTCACACCACAGCTACCCCACAATGCCCCCTTCTCCTCGTTTTATCACCAGCTAGTAATTACGTGCTTCAGTGAGAGGCATGCGCCTCAGTCGCCACTTACACACATACACAAACAGAAACACACAACCTCTCTAACAGGAGGCGAACATGCAGCTTCATTAGCAAACCTAATGGATCGCCTTGCTCTGTCTTCCAAGCACATTCCATCAGGCACAGAGCCATATAATTGCTTCTTTTTTTTTTTTTTTTAACCAGCAGAACTGCGACAAGCAATGCTGCACAACTGCCACCAACCCCAGTTCATCCTCCTCTTTCCTCCACTTCATGCATCCACCTGCACCTCCCACTTCATTCTGCACAACAACTTTGTACACAGTCACGCACACATACAGAATTTACGGTGACCAATCTAACCACAGGTAAAACGTGCAAACTCAGAAAAGAGTCCATATTAAAATGCACAAGTGTTCTGTGGGTGCGTAATTGATACAGCTTAACCCTTCCATTTTGCTATTTTTCTTCTGACATTGACCTTTTTCCTTCATATAAACATCAAGATAACACAAACGCACGTATCCGGAATTGGCAAACAAAATTAACCTTCTTCTGTTTTCACATAAAACATCTAATTTAAACTTTATCAACTGACGAGAATTCAATCACAGAAAGAGCAGTCAACTCACAGAAAATGGTTGCTCTTTGCACAATTTTATATTGCGTGTGAGTTATAAAATTACCTTCAAATGTGTATAGTCTGAAGCATGCACATGCACATGCACATGAACATGCACATGCACATGCTCACACTTGGAAACTTGCACCTGCAGAGTGATCTGCACAGCGACGTACAAACATGCTCCCATTGGAAAACATGTTGTTTTCACTCACAAGTGAAGCCGCAGTCAAGTTTGTACATAGTCATGCATTCTTTGTTAGCTTAAGTTTCCATGTTGAAGCAAAGGCTCAGCCGGGGGCTATTTTCCTACCACCTTCGTTCACCCAATGAGGTCACACCATCCAGAATCCTGAGAATGTGAGGAATGGTGAGATTTAAGAGCTTCTGAACAGCGCTATATGTTATCAGATGGAAGGGGGGTGATTGAGGGGGGGGTGGGAGGTCGAAACACGATCCGCTCCAAGAACGGTGAAATGAAGGAGGCAGGAGGGACGAACACGCTTCTTCACCTTATAGCTGCCTCTCTAATCTGCAAGTACTCCTATAGCAGATACCAGGACTCCATTTCAACACTGCTTCATTTACACTCAGAATGGTTTTATAACCACGGTATCCTGACACCGCAAGTGAAGTAGAAACTGCATCAACCTTATTGTTTGGGGAAGTCCTATTCAGTCTTTCCTGGTTCTGGTCCCAGAGCTCCCTCAATGATTTAGTGCTCCAGCATGTATCACACAAATGGACAGTGGCATCTCTGAAAGCGGAGGAGGAACAAGTGAACCACTTTCAAATTAGTCTTTTTACTTGATAACATTCATAAGGTAAACTAGGTCAGGTAGACTGATTTTTTTATTTGGTATCTAACGAATTATTATTATTATTATTATTATTATTATTATTATTATTATTATTATTATTATTATTATTATTATTAATTGCAGTTTTGGTAGTAGTAGTAATAGATGATCCTGGCTGTAAGTCAGCATACAATCAGGACAACTCATTAAACCATCACAGAGCCAATACTCACACATACGCCTTAACAACTGACAAAAATTTAGAGTCAAAAAGCAAGTGTGTTTAGTACAACAATGCAATGGGAGAAACTACACACAGCAAGGCCCCGAGGGTTCCAAAGTGATCCACGTTTGTTCTCACTTTGAGGTGAAAGCAGTAAACACTACTCCACCAGGTGGCAAAGGGTGTCATCCTGTCAGTGAAACCTACCGACATGAGTCAGTGAGGTATTACTTTTTAGTCACAGTAAAAGACTGTCTACAATCTTGTGGATCAGCATTTTATTATTTTTTTTATTTTCCTCTCAGTTGCCAAACTTAGCTTAGCTTGCCCTGGCATCTCCCACCTAAAAAAAGAAAGAAATATTGATGCTGACATTTAAATATCATTTAAGTGACAAGACAGAAAAGGTTGGAGGGAGAGAACGTGTCGGAGTCTATTGGCAATTACAATCAGTGGGACAGCTGTCCCATGTGTGGGCTCCATACGAGTTGATTCATACGCCAAGTCTGTTGTTGTGGTATTACTGAAAAGATTCTTATCACAATTTCGATGTTTTTTCCCTAATATTTAAACTATCCTGTTACTGTTTGAGACTTCTTAAAGTCTTTAAACCTTTTGTTGACTCACAGACAGATCAGTTCACCACACAAAACAGAAATGTGAGCCTCAGGAATGTCTGTACTTTCTAAGTAAACTGTGCTGCACAAGCTAAACTATGCAGGTACATACCAACAAGATTAAAGTGTACTGTAATTTTTTTGGTTTGCGTTTGATGTGATCAGACAAGATTATTTTCACAGTTTTTGTTTTCTTTTAAAAGTCCTTTGACACGAAGGTTTGTTATATATATAATGTGCTGTACTCATTATGAAACCTGTTCGGTTATTTCCCGTTGTCCAAACGAGCGGCGTTGTGTTGGTGGTGGGGGTGCAGCGGGCCGGTCAGGGCTGGTAGTCTGTATGTTGTTTTAAATTTTTCCTTTTTTTCAGGCAGAGATGCTTGCTATTCCCTCAAGTGTCTGGAAAGTGTGCTGTTTCCATTACTTGTCTGCCATTCTGTGCTGCAGTGGCAATGTTTTTGCATTGGGAGGTGAACTCTACAGGCCTTGTGAGCCCAGGCTTCAGACGTTTAAGGTGGGTGGGTGGGGGGGTAGGCGAGTAGCTGCGTCCTTTCTTACACACACACACACACACACACACACACACACACACACACACACACACACACACACACACACACACAAATTACATGTGGGGCTTCAAAGACGCAGCTAGTCAGTCTGACAACTGGCAACTTATCACTGACACGCTGTCAGTACTACTAACAAGCTACTTATTCAAACTAGTTGGCTCACTGTAATGTAATTCAGCTCAGTATTGTTCATTATATATGATAAGATATACCTCTAAAACCCTCCAGCCCTCCCGAACTCAGAGCTGGAGATCTATCCGCTTGACTTGTTGGAGTTAAAAGGAAGTGAGGACAGAAAAAAGCAAAAACTGAATACCAAAAAAAATAGTCCCCTTGATTCAGGCTGATAGGCTTAAGAACTATCAGAGAGAAAGGAGACCACACAGATTAATGGAGAGAGACATGCCAAGTATGTAAGTAATGCTGAGCTGAAATAAATGTGTGGTGAGTGACCATAGAAGAAGAGTGCATTGGGAAAATTACTTCCAACTATCTAAACCAAGAGCAGCTTCATTTAGAAAATGCATTATGAGATTAAAATGTGTATTACATATAAGCAATGGAAAGGCCAGCCATCTTTATTTGAGGGTGTTCTTAACTGTCCTTTATTGCTCTGAAATATGTTCATTAAGCCAATACCGGAAAGGACAAGAGCCTTTCCCAGCAAAGCAGGTCCAAAACACCAGAATTGCTCGATTCCTATTTGATCAAAGCAAATTGGTGATAACTGAAGAAAAACAGTTTTTGCACCACTGCAGAGTTCTCTATGGTGTGTGTAATGCATATTGTGAATAGTTATCTACTCAGATACGTCCCCATTGCAAGACTCCACTCCTGAAGGGTGTGAACCTTTGAAACCAGTGACTTTTAAGGGGGTGAAAATTTGAAAGAGAAAAATTATGATTTTGTTTTTCTGTTGACATTTTTAAAGAGTGAAAGGACATTAAGTTCTCTTAAGCCAGCTGGTAATATCTGTCATCTTTTTATTCTGCAATCTATTAGCTTTGTTTTATTTCAAGCAGCTGTAGCGTTGATGTCATCATCAAGGCTACAGCCTAATCGGCGACAGCCTGATAGTAAATAGGATTACTATTGCAACAACACATCATCAGTAGGGTAAAACTAACCTGGCTCACGAAGGTCTAATCCCAGCCAGAAGCTTTATTAATACGGACCAGTAGAGACCGAAGCACAGATAATCTTGGCCCAAAGGTATAATGATGTAGCGGAAACTTCTCAGTCATGCAAAGTAAAAACTGTAGTAGAACTGTCTTGACAATAGATATACACTGACAACCTTCTACATTTTTACTCAAGAACATGAGATTTATCAATGGGTCTGTCCTGATGGTATATCAAAGAGAAACCCTTCGTGCTTTAATGCGTTAATCTTTGTTTCTGCTCTTTCTCACTGTCAGAACTAAAGACCCTTGGGAAATACATTGTATACTTCTGTTACATAACCATTATGTCTCACTAATGTTTTGTAACATATCATTTTGATCTAATTCTTATCATTTTATGGCAATGAAGTCACAGGTGTGTCTAATAATTAAATGCTGACATGCTCCAGTAGAGCGGAGAGTTTTTTCCTTTGGTTCAGCTCCAGCCCTCCAAAACACATCAGCAATCGTTCGTTATCAGAGCCGTTTGTGTCGTTTGGTAACTAAAATTGGTCAGAAGCTCACGAGACAAGCAAGACATTTTTATTTGTACTGCATATTTCGGTAACATTCACAAACATTATGACAATTGCAGGATAAGAACAGAAAAAAATTAGAAAAGTTAATAAAAACAGAGAAAATAAAAGCCTTAAAGCATCATCAAGAAATTAATAAAGGATAAAAAAAAAACAAGGTTTAAAACAAATAAGAATGTAAGAGGTAAAGCTTCAGTGCAGCTTAATTTAATTGCTTTATTTTAGGCTGAGATGTGTACGGAGAGATATATTGTTCTTTACCATTCATATTCCAACTAAACAGACTGGTTCAACTATACACTCATGCTGGATTCGTTGTGCGTGTGCAGATACATGGACGTTATTTAACAGGTTCCTCGCAACAGGGATGATTTATAAGATTCATAGGATTCAGCCTGTGGCGCTTCAGAAAACTAATCTGTGATACCATTCTCTTCTCAGCAGAGAGAACTGAAGCTGCTTTCAATACTACAGGCCTGCACTTGTTTTAGTTAGCAGTTAATTGCTGTGAAAAGTGACCTCTGAAATGGTTATTGACACTGATGACAATTTAATCAAAATTTAGATATAAGTAACAGGTTGTTTGTGATAGGCAACATGCTATGCAGAATAACCTGCATTAAACAGGCTAGTTAATCTGCAACAATTTTGTTTTAACTGTTTTGTATGTGGGGTAGTTTTTCCTGTGATGTTATTTTGCTCCTATAGAGAGGCAATAGTAAATATACTGTGTAACACACAATGAAAATCATCCTTATTCTAATTCTGCCTGCACATCCCTACTGACATATCCTCATTCCTCCTTTTCTCTTAAACCTCTGCAACATGGTTCATTTCACATGGTTTTCTTTTACCATGCTTGAATGGCAGATCTCTGGATTCAGCTCTGCTGGTTAACTTTAACACCTGACCTCTCGTTTTATGCCGAAAGCAGAAAAAAAAAAATCTTTCCAGGAAAGCCCTTTATTAACATTTATGGGAAACCTTTTTGGCCAATCTTTTTTTTTTCCTGTTCAAGATTAAAACACGTTCCTCATTTTTCCGTCCCTGCCTCTTCCATATGTCTAACATCACATAGCTGTTTTGGGAAATCCCTTATAATGGGCAGTTAGTCTATACTTTGCTTGGCAAACCATACTTTTTCCCCCTTTGTGATCACATCCATTGCATTCTTTGGAAAATCTGGGTGTACCCGTGTGGTATGATTGTGCTTTCTCTCTGCAGAATACACTCCAGGCTCTTTTTTTTTTTTTTGTTCTTTAAACGGAGCAAAGACACCAAGAAGATCATACATTCTAGTTGGTTCGCTTGAAAAAGTCAGCCAATATTGATCGCCTTAAGGCTGTCCAGCCAAATCCTTGTTTTTATTTATTGCAAATATTGACGAATACAACCGCACGGGAGGACAAGCATTGAGGCATACCCATGCAGACTTGAAATCTCTGACTCTTGTTATCCTCCCTCTTTTCTTCTGTGGCTTTCCTGACCTCTTAACTGGGGCTTCCTCACTTTCTCAGCAAGTCGGCACCATACACCAAGAGGACTCCCTGTGTGGGAGGGGAGAGCGAGAGAGAGAGAGAAAGAGAGGGAAGCCTTTCGCAAGAACTTTATCTTAAGGTGACTCACCCAAAGCCTCTCCGCCTCTATCCTCAACCCTTTTCATAGCTTTGTGCTCCCAGAGCACCAAAATGTATCTCTGCTCTGCTGGAGGAGGTCACGTTGGGTCAGGCTGTGGACCACATGAATCCCAGACAAAACTTGGTGGAGAGTGTTTGGTTGTACATTCCGTTCTGTGGCACACCTCGGGCCTCACAAATGTTGAAACAGCTTCAAAATGTGGGCGTTCTGGGTATTTTTACTTGGGCTTTCCAGGGGCCACAGCCCATGGAAGTAAAACAAACACAATGGGGATTCCTACTCCAATTATCTCAATTGAATCATCTTCAGTACAAGTGAGACGGGCGCCAAGTTTTGATTCTGTAAGTGTAATAAGCGTCGGTTAACCGCGTCGCTCGGAAAGCCTGACAGGTTATGGGAAACGACTTCTGGTGACAGTTGTTAGGCCATATAGTTTCCGTTCAGCTTTTAGTACTCAACCATATGTACTTCCATAAAACCTGCATCGCAGACGTGTACTTAGGCATAATACCACAATGCGCAAGTTCATTGTTTCCGAATGTCATTCAGTGGAGTCTGAATTGTTGAACCTCATAGAACTGTTTGGGCAGCTCTCATTTTCTTCTCAGCCCAAGGAAATTCTTGCCTTGTCTTCCAAGTTTAAGTTGCTCTCGGTTTTGTCCAATCCGAACTATTCAATGTTTTCTTGCTTCATCCGTGAAGCTCTTTCTTGCTATAAAATGTAAAACTGACTGGAGTGTTATTAACTTTTCAAAAAAGTAATTACTGTATTGCGTTATATTCAACCAACTTGATACAGTGGAACATCTCGGGTCTGTCTATGGGATGCACATTCTTATAAATTTAAGCAGATACGTAAGATAATCCAAACAACATCCCATCAAATTAAACAACTTCAACAATGAGATGTTTTCGTTAATAGATATGATTGTTATAGATAAATCTGTTGGTGTTAAATCTTTCAATCCGGTGTCATGTCTTGAAAATGTCAAAAAGTGTTAGTAAAACATTGACCTGTCCAAAGCGCCAGAGCAAAATATGTATTAATCTCATCGGGTGACTCAAAGAGGCTCTAATCACAAAACTTAAGCATAAGCAGAACCTTTTAAATAGTTATTGAATCATTTTCTGTTAATCAAGTCATTGCTTTAACATTTCTTAAAATGCTACTTTTTTTTGCACAACATTACAAAACACTGAAACCACCTGCATTGACGAGAGTCTGATGAGCCAAACAAAATGTGTTTAGATGAGTCAAATCATATCCAGACTAAAACTATGTTATTATTCCCTTCATGTTTTTATTTTCCACAATTTAATGTGAAGGGCTGAACTTGATTATCTAATGATAATATTGTTCAAGTATGAAGAAAGACTTGGAGGTTCAGAATGATGGATCACACAACCCAAACAAGTTTTAATCACTTCCTACAAATATTCCATATTCCAAAGACATAAATGAAGACAGATTAATCACATTGTACGAATATACGTCACTCACAGGTTTTGCGTCGTTCCCAGCACCGTAGATGTGTGGGAAAGGTGCTAGAACATGCAAAGTGCCTGAAGTTGTGCTCTGCATTCTGTGGATAATGCAGTGTTCTAAGGCCCTCGGTACACAAACAGACTTTTATAGTCACTCTGCAGCACATGGAGTGATTGACACAAAGTGCTAACCTTGAACACCCACGCTTCACCGGTGATGTGGGTGGTCCAGTGTCTGTCGGCCCAGGTAGGCCAAAGGTGACAGCGAGTGGGGTTTCCCACTCGGGTTTCCCTTGGGGGGGGAAGAAGAAAGGAAGAAGGAAGGCGACCCGGCTTTTGTTTTTTTGTTTTCCCCTCTCTGTACATTCTCAGCGTGGTTGATTCGGAGTTACCTGTGTTTACCACAATGTGGAAATATCTTTCTTGACTTGCTCGTAAAAGATAACTACTGTAGAGTGAATCTTAAGAACAACCAAAGGGCCTTGAATCGCAAGACTGAAGGAGAGTGGCACAATCTATATCCGAGCGCACACTGCAGGAGCTTATGTTAAAGTTACGTTTGAAGTTTTACACTTCTTTTCCGATTGATGTCATTCAGCGGAGGAAGACTTGGTTGTAAAAGCTGTGGAGAGGCGCTATTTGTGCGAGCTGTGGAGCGGAGTGACCTGGAGGGCAAGCCTGCTGTTCGTCTTGAGTACAAACAGCCATTGCTGACGTCCAAGCGGTGCCGTGTTGCAGCAGCACTTGCAAATGTTGGCACGTTAATTCTTCCAAAATAAAACAGCAATTCAGCACCTTTTTTTTTTTCTTCTTGTGGATGTGATTCGTTACAAACTTCCCCTTCGGTTGTAACAAAATTTTTATGTCGTGCAGTAAAAAAAATATTTTTTTTTTTGATAAGGTATTGTGTTATCATACTGGTGTAACCAGGCAATGGGAAAATATATTTCTCCATGAGGTAGACGAGTTTATTGGCTTTTCCCTCTTGTTTGAATATTGGATCCAATCTGTAGGGGTCAAAGCCAATAAACATGATGGAGTCGATGCCAAGTCGGGTTGTATTTGCTGAAGCCCCTCTGTTTTTCCTCCACGGTGGAGATTCGTGTACGTTTGTAACCAACACCCCCTCCCCTAAAGCTTCTGCTTTCCAGCAGTTCCTAGCCTGCAGCTCTCCTGTATTTGTGGAGCCATCACAGTGAGAGGTAAGCAGCAGACACATTCTTTGCAGCCTTGCTGATTGGAGCAAAGACTTTATTTGCTCTGAGACGGACATTGGACTTGTCAAACAGACTCATATTTCTGTTTATTTTTGTAACCTTCCCTCCGCCTCAGTGTCCAGTTGAGTTAGCATGTGCTGCAACCAGCAAGGTGTCACAGAATAAAATGTTACTTAAGTGCATCCCCGCTCATGGATGAAGTTATTCAACATTTCAATTTAGTATTTTGCTTCTCAGGAGCATCACGTGAACTACGAATGTCAGAGACAAGAGGGGCCGTCTCCACGAGGTCCACACAACGCCGGTTCACGTAAACGAGCCGGTTTTCGCTGATCAACCACACAAGGTGGTGTTTTCGAACTTTTTTTTAAACACAGGTCGAAGAGTGGTGAAATTCTAAAAACCCCAACTCAACTGTGACGTGTGGACAGCAAAGATGATTATTTGTAGAAAAGTGATGATGTCGCCACCCCCCCACCGTGGTCCGTGATGTCACCTATTAGCCACAGCAATTGTGGACTACAATCTCTGGTGGAGCTGCAGAAGGAGCGCGACCATAGAACTATAGAACTCAGAGTTATATAGAAGTTTATGAGTAGGAGGCTACTTCAAAATTTCTATATGCACCCTCTTCTTTTGCATTTTTGCTGTATTTGTTGAGTCACAGCGCCCCTCAAATGCCTGATATATGTACGACATGCCACGAAGCCTCGTGTTGAGCCGTGCTCATAGTGAGGTGTGGATGGAATTTTTGGAGAGAATCCCAGGGAGAAAAGAGATTGTTTTGGCTCGTGTGGATGTGGTCTAATTCTTTTGATGTATATGCTGTCCTGCATGACCTTGTTTTTTGATAACGAATAAGCTCAGGGGTTAAAACTGTTATCTAACAGCTATTCTACCAGCCTTATAGAATGGAAGAAAGTCCTTAATCTGTATTCATGATAGGAACCTTTGTAGTTGCAGTTCATTCCAGATCTTTGAAGATGTTTGAGAACGTTTCTAATAATCATTGCTTTGGAATTCATGGTAAAAACTTTCTCTTCTTGTAAGGCACTTGAAGAAATCATAATGAGATTATTTTACATTCTTTTCAACTTTACTGTTATAGAAATGGGGAATGAAATTGATGTGCCCTTTTGGTTTAATACCAAAGTAAGAAAAAAGAAAAACTTTTAATTTCCCACACATGCGACTTACTCCTTAACAGAGTAGAAACAGTATTTGCGTATTTGACACCACATTTAGTAACTCTCCTTTGAATTTCTGTGTTCAGATCTGACCTGGTTTCACTTTGACGAGGCTGTAAATGTGTCCTTGTGGGATCACAGTGTGGCATTTTTCTCCTCAGAGCCCTGATATCCTGGGAGCCCCAAGTGCAGGCTGTCTGACAGGGCCCGAGGTTTGGCTGAAACAGCTCTTTTATTGAGGCAGACTGCCAGATCCTTGTGGCTTGTGTGGTGCGCGGGTCTCCAGATCTGCTACTGTTAACTGTGCACGCCTTCATGTTGACCTACTTCTCAACATTTATGTAATCCTAAAGCACATGGGGGAAGGTGGGGAGGGGCTGTCATGACTTGGTTAACCACAGGTATGTTCTAACATACTCCAAAGATTTGTTTGGATAACGTATAGGGACAAGCCACGGAGGGTTTGTTTTTCTTTTGGCTGCTGCTAAATGAGTTGTTGTCATTTCATGCTGTCGTTTGAGGCTGTTACAGTGCTACCTCCCGGAAGGTGCTGACTTTAGGAATTTGACAGCATCTTCCTTTTTTTCTCCCAAACAAGTATTTATCCACCTGTTTGCCTCAGTCATGACAGGTTTTTATTGTCATGGTGAAGAAATGCTCAGTGATGTATTGTCTATATCAAATATTATGCCAAAATGCACACACATTCATATATAAACATTTGTATATAGATATAATGTCTGTACATGCAACTTTTGTGTTTAGTGTTTGAAGAGCATTTAAATAAGATGTGGATGATTGTGTTTAGCAAGTTCCCAAATGTGTAATTTTAGAATCAGAATCTTTTTGCATATCTCCAAACAGAATGAAAGGATAGTTAAATTGACTTCAATGAATAAAATTAAGTTAAATGTCTATATCTACTTACATATATTTACATATATTAGTTATCTGCCAGATGTATTGTTGCATTGTTCGTGCAATTCATCAGGTAAGATGTCTTTCTATCTTTAAAAAAAATTTTTTTTTTGCATTTTTAGATGCAACAAAGTTCAACAAAGAAAATGCAAGCTGCCAATACTGTGCTATAATGTTGACTTTGTACAAATTATTCTTTAAGATTTTAAATGGGTTATTAAAAAAAAAAAAATAGAATCAGGTTGATCAAAAGAGAAGTGTTATAGGTCAATTCTGATTTTTTTGGGGTGGACTTGCCAACTATCGTATTGCCAATTAGAACACACCACCTCTACATAATAAGAAAGGCGATGAGCGTGAAATGGAACCAGGCTATTGATGCAATGTAAATCACAAGGAGACTGACTTCAGATGTTCCTCCTTCTTTCGATAGAAGTTTACTGAAATAATATAAAACCTGTTGTTCACTGCAGTCCACAGCCTTGGCTAAAGTTACCTTGAACTCAGTGGGAAGGACGGAGTGAGACAGCAGCTTCCAATGGATTGTCAATCAGCGAGCTCACTGAAGTAGCTGTAATTATTGTAATTTTCAAATTGTAATTAGTTACTAACACATTAGTGCCAAAAAAAGACATGTTACAGTTTTACATTACTTCAGAAATCGTTATTCCAAACAATGAGTGAGATTTTTCTCCTGTTGGCCGTTCATTCAGATATTGAGCCTCTCGTCTTGAAGCACTTTGTGAAACTGCATTCTTGTGTCTTTCCCACAGTAAACAAAGGGAGTCTTCTGTTTTTTTACATGACGTCAAAAGCAAAATACCTGAAGCGTTCAGATAGCTTTATCCACTCAGTTGTTGCATTGCTAATGAGATTTGTACATTCATTTTGGACTCCATGCGGTCTATTGGACTAAAACGCAGTCATTATTCCCATTCTGTTTCTCCACCGGTCATTGAACTTTCCTCTGCGTTTGGCCTCCGCTATCTATTACGATCATCGTCTGTGTCCCGAATGTCCAGCCAAAGACTCAGCGATGACGCACAAGGCTCACTGTTCAAACTTGTATCCATATGTCCTTACAAGCAACTCACTTGTTTTCCTTTTCTTTGGCTTAGCACGCATCTTTTTCAAATTGGGGACCACGACTTTTGACTGAATGTTTATTATGTTTTTAATTAAGTCCTTTTAAAGTAATTATGAGGATGTTGTGTATCAAGTTACCTGCAATTATCTGACTTTGCAGATCCCCTTCAGTTCCATGGAATATTTTAGCATCTTTAAAGCTTGTTGTTTTTAATTTTCCAGATCTTTGCTGACGTTTCACTGTTTAAATTCCACAAACAGCTTGTGTCTACTTAACTTTTAACTTGTTTACCATGGAGCACCAACCTGTTATTGACTGATATTTCTTGGAGGAGGTCATGAATACCAAAACCAACCAACAAACAAAAAAATTATAAAGAAAGGATGTTGCTTTAATTGATCAAATACTCACTGATCGTCTCGCTCTCCAAAAATCTTATAATAGGCAACTGTTGTCTGATACATTTCCTGTGTCATTCCAGACAGATCCTGTGTCTTTTTTCACTCATGCATTGGTCTTAATAACGTCTCTGGTCAAATTCATCCCATTCATGGTTGCAGAAAACTCAACAATGACACAACCGCAAACAACCTGGTTTTATATGCCACGTAACATACTTTGCAAATTGATCAACAAAGGCTGTGAGATGTTGTTCAGAAAGGTTAACCTCCTTGTTTGTGAGACTCCGAGGAATGCTGTATCCCCTTTATAGTGGAGCGTGGGACTCTGTTGCCTGGTGTAGGGAGGCTAGGATGACCCTCAGGAATGCCATTGTTGTGTACTCTGTTCCCTCTCCAAATGCACTGTGCTCTATCGGACTGATGGTCCTTTTTAGCAGAATGCGATATCCACGGGTACCAGGGGCGAGAGAGGGGAGAATTGGTCCATAAAAAGCCCCCAAATAAAAGGCTGTTCTCTCTGCTCTGTCTCCCCTGTCCTGTGCTGGAACGGCAGGAATGCGGCCGGCAGACCGACTGGCCCTCAGAGCCTTCAGTCTCTAATGAATTTTAAAAGGCCTTTTTTCATTCAAAGCAGGGTGCTGGCTAACAGCATGTCGTCTGGCCAGGCACTCAAGAGAGGAAAAAAAGAGGGGAGAGGGAAGGAGCACAGGGATGGCTGACGGTGGGAGGAAGAAGGGGGAGAAGGAGCACTGGCAAAGTGAGTTGGCACCTAGGCAGGGTCGGGTATTGGATGTCCCTCACAGTAAGAGATAATAGGCCACTCTGCATGAGGAGTCACTATAGGTGCATTCTTGACCCTGCCACCAGGGCCTGAAGAGAAAAGACGATGGGAATGTGAGTGACAAAGAAAGAGCGTGAAGGAGGTGAGGATGAGAAAAAGTGGAGTGAGGGGAGAGTCGGAGACAGTCGAGCTGCGGTAGTCTGAAAATAAGTGACAAAAAAAAAGATCAAGTCATCAAGTGCGAGCCACTTTTGTACCTGATACTGATCAAATGTGTTTTTTTTTAAATGTTCTTGCCAGGAGCTGAATTATACATTGTTGGGTTCATCATGGGTTTCAATCCGGGCCAGGCCTTTCTCTCTGCGGTTTGAGTGTTCTATTCCATGCATGCCTGAGTTTACTCCAGGTAGTCTGGTTTCTTCCGACAGTCCGAGAACATGAATTTCAGGTTGATTTTTATGTGTGTTGTTGTCTGTCCTTAATACATTCACCCTCACTCATATGGGATTTTCTCCAGCAACCCACCACCATGAACAGGATAAAGCAGTATAGAAGATGGATGGATGAAGAAATGTGTGTGATATACTAGAACTGTGAAGGTATTTCCATTGAACAGTTAGTTATGTAGCACAATTGTAGGAAGCAGGGGAAACCCCTAACATAACTGTCAAAGGTTCATGAACATAAGCCTGGTTTTAACACGGCTGAGGTTAATAATTTCACTATCGCACCTGAATAGAAGGTTGTGAGCCCAAGCTTGTGTTAGCTTTGTGTACTTTTTAGTTCCAATTAAAAATAGAAGGGATATAATATTTATTCTTTGGAAAGAGCTCTGTTTAGTGTTTACAACACAGGCCTAAAATCAGCTGACATTGTGGATGTCATACTGTGATCTCTTTGTGTCGTCGATTATGATTTCATGAGGTTGTTTGTGGAGCCTTACCAGCGTTTGGGTCACATCGCCTCCTGTGATGTTCGAGGAAATGCCAGAGCGCTGAGGTAAATGACTGCTTCAGTCTGACAGATTCCTGGGATAATGGCTCCTGTGATACTGAAGACTGTGGTGTGACACAGTCACATTTGTTAGAAATAAGGGAATGTCGAGCTCGTCGGCTCATGGCTTAGCTCGGTTATTTTTTCAAATTGTGGTGCGTGTACCACCATGAGCTCCCCCCAGTGGTACATGGAGACAAGTCATGAGTATATATTTTGAAATTAAAATGTATAATATTATCAAAACAGTGCAAAACTTAGAATAAAAAAGCATAAAACGCGTAACATTTATATTTACAATAAGCATTTAAAAAATCAGTCCATTGCTAACAGGGTAAGCCACCGCTACTCAGCCGTAATGGTAGAGAAATTGATATTTTCTAAAGTCGTATACACTGTGAAATGAACTTCTGCCTTCGCTAATTTGTCCTCTAACAAGTATCAGACAGTTCTCATCTTTTGGGGCTTTTATAGAGACATTTCTTCCTTTTTATGGGTAAGGGGATTTGTGCACTCTGGATATTTTCAGTGCCTGATTGATCCATTTCTCTCTTGTTAGTAATTTTCTTCTTAAATTAAATCAGTGGTGCACATAAATATTTTTACAATGACAAGCTTGCACTTCTCTGCAATGACACACAAAGACAGCACAACACGTGACTTGAGCAAAACAACAAACCCAAAGTTCTCCGTCACCCATCTGGATTGTTCCTAAGACCCTGATTCAATCTTTCACTTCCCATCCCACAAACCAAACTAAATAAAAAACAGAGTGGCTTGGAAATGTACAAGAAAATACCAGCATGATTAAGTGTTAGCTGTAGTCAATGTGCCCACTGTTGTTGTCATTGCCCTTGAAACCACTGATAATTTTTTTTTTTTTAACTCATTTACTTTGGAGGGACAGTGCGTTCTTCCCTCATCAACTAAAGCAATAAGATGAGCTAGAATGCCTGTAGCAAAGATAAAACAGGAGGAAGGAGGAAAGTTTGATTAGTTTGCGGGATTCCAGTGTCTGGCTTCTGGAAAGTCAACGACTTGGAGGAAAGCCATTGTGGTTGGGAGCTACTGGGTCATGAGGCCATTTAAAGAAACAGGGATACAAATGAAGAATTGTTTGGAAGAAAAAAAAACTTTTCCAAATGAGATTGTTCCTAAACTTTGAATAACAGAGAAGCCAAGACATCTCTGTCGCCCACAACTTTGTTCAACTTTTCCTGGGAGACCCAGACCTGCTCCCAGGCTGACTGAGATATCTCTCCAGATCTCGCCGGGGTATCCTCAGCTGACCAAAGGACTTTGACCCATTTGGCTGTTTCTGAGGGTCTTTGGCTCCTCTTGATGTTAAGGGCTATGCTCAAATAAGAGTTCCAATTGAGGCCTAAAAGACACTTATTTTTACCCACTTGGATCTCCAATCTCATAATTGTGTTTATCACAATTCGTGACAGTAGGCCAGGAAGGGGTTAAAGCAACCTAATCTTACTTCTCAACTTAAATCTTCACCACCACCATCTGCTTCACTTTCTTACTGCTTTACTGAAAAGTAGTTCCGGCAATAAACTTGTTCCTGACAAAAGTAATTATAAATGAACTTCAATTACTTTTAACTTTCTCCATCCATTAGAAATGAATGATATGCACGTATTTATACTCGTGCTCGTAATAGTGACAGGTTTCAGGACCTGTGTCACCTGATTCAGGTGATGTTACAGTGGTTAGTAAGAGGAAGATCCTAGATATGTAGTTTAAATGGCTGCAGTTTTCCTTGCACTGTGTATACACGCTGCTGCTAATGTTACTTACAGTCAGTAAGTTATATACATTTTTGGAGTAATGACTTAGTTTAAGACTAGTTTGGTGCTCTTTCTTCACTGGCTGAGAATTAAGTGAAACATAGTGAATTGTTAAGCAGCTTTGGCTAATTCTGAAGCCAATAGATAAGAGCAATAGTGAAAGAGACGGTAGCTTTGCAACTCCACAACAGTTTTTATGTACACCAAAAGTAACAATCTTCAGTCCCTAACTGCCAAAAACAGCATGATAGAAATCTATTATGTCATAACAGTATATCCCAACACTACTCATGAATTGTCAAGCTCAAGTGTCATCCACCTTCGTAGCTAAAAATATGATCTTGGCTTTATATTTGTTTTTACCATAAATCCATGTTTGTGCAGATGACAATATCTTGGGGCACTGGTGTGCATATGTGTCTGTGTGTGTGTGTATATCTATGCAGGCCTCTGCTTATCTGGAAGTGCATGACGGTCCACCTGGATGACCTCATGGTTCAGCTTTCCGCAGATGAAGAGAAGCAGGATGGTTATGTTTGCCACAGAGCACACAGTGAGCAGGCTGAGGTCATGGCGAGATAGGGCCTGTGGAAACACTGATGCTCTTGCTAACATGACTGGCCTTGGAAACTTCTCCCACAGGAACCCCAAAAAGCAGGACAATAAAAATCACCCTGGGCGGTCAGACGGACGAGTGGACTAGCCAATGTTCAGCCAAACCCCCCCCCCAAAAAAAAAACCTTTTCTTTTCCGAGGTCTCAAGATCAGCAGAGCACACATGCATGCAGGTGAATGTGAATTTCCTGCAATTTTCCATCAGGGAAGATGGTTCAAGCTCTATACTAATGATATCCGGGTGGCAGCCATCCTTGCACTTCCTTCCTGTAAATATATGAAAGGCAGATGACCCAGAACATGAGTGGCGGAAGACGCGTTACTGGAGTTTGTGCCTGTCCTCCAGTGTACCCAGTTTCCACAACCAAAGACTTGTAAAACTTTTAACGTGCTTCCTACAAAATGACATCATTTCATGGCTCACTGCAATGATGTCAGCTCAACCTGTTGCAGGGAAAAGGTTTTGTTTCATGGCTCTCAGTCTCAGCGACCTGGACCCTGTTTAACACTCTGCCTTGCAGAAATTCAGTGAATATGCAGGGGGGAAAAAAAGACAAGATTTTCATCATTTTGTTTACTTATGTCTGATTAGACCACGTTCAAATATTCCCCAAGATAGGAAATGCTGAGGTAGCTTACTCTACGTCATCACGACTCAGGCTTTTGTTTAATATTTGCAGATGTTTTAACTGTATTTCTGCTTTTGTCCCTTTGGTTGTTCCAGACGGAGACAATGAAGGAGACTCTGAAGAATTTGAAGCTTAACATTGTGGAAATGACTGATGAGAATGCAACGCTGGATGGAGGAGATGTCCTTTTCACTGGTTTGTCACTCTGCCCTCACTCTCTCTCTATTTTAGGATTCATAAACATTCCATACCATCAGGCCATTGAAAGATGAGTCTTTTGTATTATTATTGGACAGTTATTTGCATATTTTAGGATTAAACATAGATTTGATTACATTTCCTATAAAATTATATAGAATAGAGGCAATTTAATCTATCCCTCTCTATATCGTCTATGCCGCTTTGTCCAACTTTGTGTTGTGAGGAGTTGAATCCAATCCAGCTGGCATTGGACAAGTGTTAAGTTACACCCTGGACTGGTGGCCAGTCCAACGCAGAGAAACAGACAACCACATACATTCACACCTATGGTTTACACCATCTCACCTAATCCTGGCGTCTTTAGACTATAGATGGAAAAAGGAGTACCCTGAGAAAACCCACCGCAATGTAAAGTCTGCACAGAAATGACCTAAATACCAGTATTGACCCAGGGGCCTTTTTGCTGTGAGATGAGAGTGGTAATCACAATGCAGCCCTTCAATCTTACAAATTGTTGTTAATCTAACACTTTGGTATACTGTGGTATACTTGTGACAAAAAGGGGACAAAGACACATCATGAAAAAGTGAACAGGAGTGGAATGAAAGACAATATGAAAACACAGGAAAGGCCGGACGCCTGATAGCCTGCAGAGAAATGGTGAGTAACCTGCAGGGCATGTTTGTAGGAAATGGTGGTCACTAAAAACGTGGACTGATGTCATGTAAGTGACCGTAAGTACAAAAATAGTGTGTGATTTTGAACAATCTCATAAAAATGTGCTTACGCATTTAAAACTACCTTCCAGCTAATCAAACGTGTTGTATGGTGGTTACATCGGTCAAGCTTGAGCCTGATTGAGCAGTGAAACTCTAAATATTCAGGAATTCTTTAAGAAGTAGCTCTTCATAGCCATTGGTACCCAGATTATAGCTTTATATTTTCAGAAAGGTTGTTGAGCCCCATCATTTCTGTGGTTATGGCAGAGTTAATACAGTTATGTTTGGCAGTACCTTCACCATCCTGTTTTTCATGAACACACATTATATAACATGATATGTAATGAGAAGCCTACAGGATAATCATGTTGGTGGTTATTATTTCCTTCATCATTTCACATATATGTGGCAGTGGTGGCTTAGAGGTTAGAGAAGCGGACTTTGGATCTGAGGTTCGCGGGTTTGAATCCCTCTGCCAACAGGTTACCACTATAGCCTTTACCACACAAGCTCCCCGGGCACCGCTGGTTGCTTATTTTAGGTTTTCTATTTAGTTTGTACAGTAATGGAACGTATAAAGTTAGAGGATGTTTATTTAATATATTGTGTGTCGGAAAATCTTTATTCGGCATATGATTTGCCATTAAATGCATGATTATGATGTATCTTTTTAACTGCACAGTCAAAGTCTGCAGCAAAAAAAATCGGTAAAGAGCAAGTTAGCTGAAAGCAAAGAAAAGAAAACGGGAGTTGTGCTGCTGGAGGAATTGGTCTTTCTTGGAGTTATATTTAGCAGCTATTAAATGTTTTACCAGCTGCACTTTCACTATATAAAGCTTTCTCAGTCAAGTTTGCCAGAGATCAAAGCATTATATGACTAATTTTAGACAGTAAAATTTACCATGACTATACTGACAAGAACAAATGTTTAAAAGCTTAGACACATGTTTAATTGAAATTATAGCTTAGTAGGAAATACTTAGTTGATCTTTTAACAAGACAAAAAGACACAGACTGGTATCACATTTCGAAGTTCACACTACTTTCAGGACTTAAGCAACATATTGCTTTATAATTAATAATTTTCTTGTTGTTCAGCCAGCAAGATCTCAAATCAAGTATTAACTTCGAGCTGCGATTTCAGGCCACTGGAGCTCTGGAGAACACTTTTTGTCGTACAGGAATGAATTTTCTAACCTCACACATTAATAAGGCATTCAAAATAAAGAAACGTTGCACAATTAGCAAATGTTGCAGTTTGCAGCATTTGTGAGGAAGTGTTAGTTTATTAAATTTTTTTCTGTTTGATCTCTAATTAGACGGAAAAAAAGGGCTTCTGAAACAGAGCAAAAAGTAATGTAATTTTTTTTTTTATATTCACACAATTAAAAAGGTAAAAGATATATGCGGTTTGCAATGGTTATTTTCTCTTAAATATAGCTATCTATGCTTTAAAGGAGTAGAAGAAATCAGGCTCAACCAAGTTAAGAAAAGGTCCAGAAATATTAAGTATAAGTAAATGCTTGAGCAAAATCACTTTAAACTCAACATTTGTCATAAATTACGTGATTATAATGCACTTATCATTAAATAAGACTATAAATAAACGATATCAATGTTATGTCATGAGCTTCTTATTTATTCACAGTGTACCGTAGTTTGTTTTTTGCTGAAATGTCACACTATGATTTATCACAAAGTTAAAATAACTTGCAAAGCGTCGGCAAGAATTTCAATGACCTGCAAATCACATGTTACCTGTAAACCTTCCGTTTTTATAAGGACTACTGTACCATTAGAGTGAAGATATAGTGGTAAACAGGAAACAGAAGGGCACAGTGAAATAGTACGACCTCCACAGTTCGCTGATGGATGGCTGAGGTAGCAGACGACGACGTGTCTGCGAGCCTGCATCTGTGCTTGGGATCCTCTGCACAAACATTCCTGGGTGTGACCTCGATGACCCGGTGCCTCGGTACACCAAGCCCCGTCTCCCCCTGAAAATACTTTTGTTCCAAAAACGGTTGTGTACTGTCCCGCACTGCGTACTGTTCTGCGCTTCTGCGAAACGTACCGCGGCATCCCCTTGGGCATCGGGTAATAAACCTGATGAAGGCAGAAAGTTGAGAACACTGTGGTCCCTATTACATTTTCTGTACATTCTGTTGCCGCCTTGTCTGAAGTCAAAATGTAGGTCAGTGTCGTCTGCGTTCGGCACAGGCCAGGGGTAAAAAGCATAGTACACTTAATTGGGTTTTGAGACGGTGACTCTGGGCCGTGGCTCATTCCAGGCTGAAATCGGTTTCACATGGCAGAGTAAAAACATTTCCTGTTGGCAGGGCCCCGGCTAATGGCTCATATTGTAAAGGCTTAGCAGCAACATTAGGAGACCATCCCTGAGCTCAGTGTGCCGCCGCAGCCTTGCCAGCCATTCATGACTCTTGTCTGTTTTTGCCCCACCATATTGACCAGTTGGCCTCCCTCACAGGCCTGCGTTGAGTCACAGTGGGGAATGCAGTGTTCAGTTATTGTAGCATCACATACTCATTATTAAGGTTGTTTTGTTTTAGAATTGTAGACTTTAGAGATTCACATTTCTAGAAATTCATTTCAAATGTCTCTTTTACAGGTCAAGAGTTCTTTGTGGGTCTTACCAACCGGACCAATCAGAGAGGAGCAGAGATATTGGCCGACATATTTAAGGTGAGCCGACGCGTTTCGAGCATCGTGGTGTGAGAATGACGAATAATCTGCCTGAAAATAGGTACTGAAATTAAATTGTAGGGAGAACCTTGCAAATCTTCATCATCAGGATTCAGCTCACGCACTCCTTTTAGCTCATTAGCATGTGTTGCAACACATTTATGTAGACTTCCTGGAGAAGTTCAGACATTAATCTGTGTTGCCTCGGTACATTTCCAAGAAACAACAGTTTCATTCAAGTCAATTACGAAATCATTATGCATTTGTTAAGATTGATTTCAAAACTTTACACTTTACATTACAGTTACAGAAAAGTTACAGGTGCTTTAGACTAAATTTCTGATTGTCATTAAAACCCCATTCAGGTGATTCACAGTATGAACACATTTTTCCACTCAAAAGTGTTCAATTTGAAATACTGCTCTGAAAGCAATTCCGTTTCCTATCCTACGATTCTACCTTCAATATCACATCTTACTCTCTCAACCTCCGATCAAGTATCCTTGGGCAAATCGCTAGAGTTTCTAACTGATCTGGTACCTCAAGTACCTCTGATGGCAGAATTTGCTATTGGCCTTCAAAGTGGTTATGTGAGTAAAACTGCTCAACTGCACAAAATGATTAAAGTCCTTTTATAGTATTATAACATGAACATCTTTGAGGGCCTGTTTTTGCATCTCACAACAATATCCCCATAATATTCAATCTCTAACGTACAGAAGGAACCTGCAAACCCCAGGGTTTGTCTCACTGTGAGGCAGGAGCGCTAACCCCAATATCTCTTAGCAGGCATGTCTTATCCTCATACAGTGGAAGCATCTTCATAAGCATCAGGAAATAATTCCTTCTCATGAGTGAAATTTCAGAGGATACTAATGATTATTTGGGAGGCTTCTCACTGCAAGACAAAGATTGGATTCTTTGAGCACACATCCACCTCTCTGAATTCATGAGCCGCCGTCTGAATCGTTCCTCGATGAACGTCTTCTGCGAGCAATCACAGGTCGCAAACAGGAAAGGAAGAAATAAATGGGTAATCAATCATAAAAAGGTTTCAACCAGGAAGGCAATGATATCATCACTCCATTCTTCCTGGAGTTTTTCTTTCTTCCATTTTGCACTACCTCCTCTTTCCTCTAATTCAATTTCTTCGCCCGTCCGTCTCTGCCTCAATCCAGTCGCTGGTCTTTCCCACCACTTCTGCTCTTTTCCACCCTCTGTCACTGCATTTGCTTTGCTGTTTTCTTTCTGGATAACGGCAGTCTGCATCAAGGCGACACAAAAGCACTTAATTTCAGCAGAATAAAAATAATAACAAAAGTGAAAAGACCTATCGCCGAACCAGTTGTCAGAATGCTGCAGTGTGTCTTTATCTGTTTTCACCAAGTCTGAAAATGAATGGGCTGAAAATGATGGAATTGTGCATCTACAGATATAAATGTAACCCAAAATACAGAGAACAATTATAATAAAAGAAGTGCTTTTGCTTTGTTGTTCTGTACAACTGGAGCAGAGCACCGAGGGATTGATCGGTGCAGCTGTAAAGAGTCCCGCCGGCAATTAATAGTTAGCGCAGGAGTCCGGGCCTCAGCTGGCTTCAAGGCATTTTTAAATCAAGTATTGATGCTAACCTCCGTCAACTCTGTTCACTGTGATTAAACATGCAGCTGATGACATGGCTTGAAAAAAAAAAATGGATTTCATTAATTGTTTTATGGACAATTTCTCCCTCTGTCGTTATTAATTAATCCAGTGCGCCGCCCCACTTGTCGCCGCTGTGTTGAAATACCGTTGAGGTGAGCCACTTGCAGGGAGGACAGTTTACCACAGTTCTAACTGGATGTCGTCGAGTTGTATTAGTAGTTTAATGGAATACATTTAGTGTCACTATATATGTCAATATAAAAACAGCTTTCATTCTTTTCAAGCCTTACATTTATGAATACTTGAGTTTCACCTCAATGTGTCACAACATAACAAAACCTGGTATTGGCTTGAGTATAAATTTTAAATCTAAAAACCGACCTTTTTAAAAAAGTGTTCCTTTTGAACCTAATAATCCCTACAATTTTAACAGGTTTTTTTTATTTTTACTTACCTTTTGCATTTTTCCTGTAGCACTTTGAGATTGTTTAAATATAAATTGCATTACTATTTATTTATTTGGAATACTGGGTATGTTACACAGATTCACACATTGATTTGCTGAGCTTCTCAGCTCCCACATTATATCCAGAGTCTACACATCTTGTCTTCCCCCTGATTTTTCCTTTAATATGACTTAAACCTTTCACCTTTGCCAAGCTCACCATTGTCCACTCACATCCCTCAGAAAATATCAAAATCCCAAGCATTGCTGAAATAACAGGAATCAGGGTTTACAACCTGCAATCAGGCAACGGACCGCGTGGGTCACGGACACAAACGGTTCCCATCCAGCTTGTTTTGCTGTCTTTTTGAAGCAGCGAATTATCAGTCAGCAGATTTATGTGAATTCTTGTGAGCAGCTGTGTCGAATTCAAAAGGCTGGCTAGTTCAGAGGTGGGGTCATAATGTCAGGAGTTGAATGCATTACGGTAACTTTAATCACTTTATTGTAGTGCTTCCATCTTACCATCTGCATCTGATTTGAATTCCTCATTATGGATTCCTCTTGTGTTTTCTATCATCTTTGATAAGGCGGGACTTAATGATGCGTCCCAGGCAAATGACACTAGGAAAAATTGCTTGAGCGCCAATTATTGTTTTTTCCGCTTTTTATCAGATGGATTCCTCCTATCGCTGTTGTTTTTTCCTTTCATTATCAGGTTAAGGATCGTTTGTTGCCAGGTTTGTTTAGCCCTCGGCAACTGCGTACAGATGTCGACGTACTTTTATTTAAAGTTCTCTGCAGAGGTCAGAACAATTGCTCTCATTGATGAAATCATTTTATATGGGAAGTAGAATAAAAGTAAAAACACTCCTTCTATGTTGACTCCTAATCTCTGTCAATAAAACAGACATGTGTGCAATGTTGCTCAGTCAGCTTTTTTGGGTTAGTTAAGGTCAAAACATATAAGAAAAGAAATGGTCTCACTGTCTTTATTCTCTTGATAATTCATCGTGCGTGATAATGAGAGTAGGAGGATTTGTATTTTTAATTTTACACAAAAGATCCTGTTTATGGAGGGGGTGGGGGGGTGGGGTGAAGAAAGTTCAGATTACATAATTCCCATAAGACCTGCTTGAATCTTCTAAAGAAGTGCCAAGAAGAGAGTTCAGAAAAACATCAAGGAGGTGATTCAGAGTTTCTTTTTTTTTTTTGCATGATGTACAGCCAAGTGTTGTTCTGTTATTCAGTCCTATAATTCATGGTGCTTAAATTGAGTTTATGATGTACAAATATTGACGTGACAAGTGTTAACATGGAGCTGAATGAATAATGTCACACTCACGGGCAATCGTGGGGAAAAAGGTATACAGTAATCTATAAGTTGTATGAAGGTAAAACCCATGAAACCCCTTTCAAAACATACTATATGATTAGGAAAACACATGTATTTCAGTACAAAAAGCTTTTTTTTTATGAGGCACAACTTATAATTTATTCAGTCATCAAAATGTATTTGCATAAATTTGGAAACGAAAAAACGTTTGGGAATAAAAGCCTGAAGTTTCATATCCTATCATAACTCAAATTGCAGCTCAGCATCACATCAAGGTTTAGAAATCTCAGCAGAATCAAACTCTGGCTTCAGCGACTCTCATGAGACTTGAAGTATGTGAAGCTGTCACAAACCGTGATTCTTTGCATAAAAAGGCACAATCAATCACCTGTACAGTGAGGAAACTCCTCCAGTGAGTGAAAATCAAAACAATGTCAGTGATAGAATTGATGGTGTTTTGACAGGACATGCTGTAATTCTTCAGATATGAACGGGAAGTTTTTTCGGTAAAGAAAGCAGCTTAAAAACCGGTATTTGAACAAGCAATCAATCCAAAATCAACTATTACAGGCCAACAATAGTTATAATACTATAGGTCCTTACAGAGTAATGGATTGTACACATGACCCTGCTCTGTACAAAGAGAGATACATATCTATCGGTTTGGATGCAATTTGTCTGTTTTTATCTTCGTATTCAGAGATTCAAAGGCTTCTTAAGTTTCCTCATATGTTTTCTTAGTACATATTTATGCGAACAATTATTTTCCATCGTTTGTCATACCATATGATTTTTTTTTTTCACAATGAATTATATCATTATACATTGTATCATTGTTTTTCTAATGGGTTTCAAAAGTGCAGGTCCTCTTGGAGAAAAATAAATTAAATGCCCATCCAGTAATCCACAATATCTACATTTCAATAGATGTTAGTGTAGTGTTGTTTGCCTGCTGCCTGAATTAGATTTTATTTCTCAATACCGCCACACAGTCCTTTTTGAAAAGTGTTATCTAAGATTTTAATTAAGAAGAAGTAATGCAGCAAGAGATGTTTAGTGTCAGTAGCAATTGTTTCAAGTGTTGTTGTTTTTTATCTTGTTTTTGTAAAACTTTTGATGACAGTTGGTATGCAGACTCTCTGAAGCCAAAGAAAGTGTTTCTAATCAGGCTTAGAGCTCCCCATGAGCCCTTCAGAGTGACATCATCTCTCAGATACTCCCGCTGTTTCCACCAATGAGCTGTCCTCCACTTTATTCAAATGTCACATTAGACCCTGTTTGATAATTCTGCACAGTCGACTGCAGTGCTTATTCTGGTCTTTTCTCAGCTCTAACAAGAGTTGTAAAGAACTTGATATAAAGTAACAAATCACCAAAACTCCACTTGTTCTGGCACTAGATAATTTGAGACGATGATTTGTGTCAGTTGGGTCGGCTCCAGCCTCCTGTGACCCCGAGTCGGATGAGGCAGTGTAGAAGATGGGTTGATGGATGGGCTGTAACTGCGATTTATCAGCAGCCTTCGGTAAACATTAGCTCCCTTTTAAATAGGCCTGTCTGCTGCTGTGGATGTTTAGCAGCTTATCAATACTATTTTCTCTCTGCTTCTCATTTCAATTAGTTCATGAAGCAGTTTATTTCTTGAACCCTTTAAATCCAGATACTCCTCCAGTTTAGTGATGTAACCCCATTAGCTGCTACATTAGCAACAACTATTCTTCCTAGGGTTAGGGAAAATCATGCATCCACTTCACAATAGTCTTAGATAACACAACATAATGCCAACAGCACACATTCACGAATCTGTACCAGTAGAGAGAGAGAGAGAGAGACGACCAAAACCATAACAACTGTATCTATAATTTTCGCGTATTTACCTTTTATTCCATGATATATCGACAGCAAAATGTCAAGTCATCTCTTTGCTTCACGACACAAGGTAATAAACAATCTGTCACTTTGAACCAAATAAATGTGTTTATTCACAAGAGAGACCAATTTGATGGAGAGTTTATCAGTAGCGTTACAGCGTTACAGTCTCCACCACCCTCAATTAACAAGGTACTTGTTATTGTCATTAAGTGGTTGTAAGTTAGTTCCGTTAAAGTAATCACGTAAAGTAAAGTAATCAGTAATCATGACCCCAGAGATGGCTGACATTCATTTCATGTGCTTTATCTCCTGGGTCTGTCTTGTCTTTATGAAACTTATCATCCTTGCTTTGTGTTTTACAGGATTATGCCGTCTCCACGGTGCCCGTGCACCACAAGCTTCATCTGAAGACCTTCTGCAGCATGGGTGGACCGAGCCTCATTGTCATCGGCTCCAGCGAACATGCGCAGAAAGCCCTGAAGGTGTGGTGCTTGTGTATGTGTTGTGATGTATGTGCGTCGTGGCAGTGCCCTTCCCATGGCCGTCGTCATGGTAACCACTGAATCAATGCATTGACATTGTTTTCATTATGATGACGCATATTGACGCAGCTGGCTCATTTGGACCCTTGCCTTGATCCCGTTAGTATGAACAGCCCCACCCCTGCAATCCCCCCCCCCCCCCCCCCCCCCCTCCCGCTCTGCAAAGTATTCAGCAGGAATAACACTACAAGACAGAACATTGCACGTGTTGATTCAGAGCAGACTGCCTTACTTTCAGCTCGATGGCAGCTTCCAACTGCAAACACATTGAAACCACCTGTCACCTTAATCCTTCCTTATTAATTCATCCTCTCAGTTAATCTGCTGGGATCGCCCCTGGCGCTCACCCTCCAGCGACAATTATGAAGGTATTGTCCTTCCATTAAACAGCTTGAGCTCATTACTGAACAAACGCCTGCGAATCGATTGAGTTCTATCACAACAGCGGAAACTCAGGAGGCTTGTACTCAACATCAAGAGGAGACAGTTAATGCCATGACAGCGGCAGATTGGTCAGCCCATCCCTCTCGTGGAATCATCACTAAAATCCCCAAACATCAACATGTGACCTATTGTTTTTAATGCTGGACATGACTGAAATGCATTGCATTCTGACTTTACAAAGCTCAGATGTACATATGAGGCCTAACATACAAGATAGATTTACCCTTGGCCTCCACAGAGCTTCTTTCACTTCTCAATTACCTCTTAGTGTCATACCAGCACAGGAAGCCACAAGGATGCTTGGAAGTCGAGTAAAAATCCCAGTGTATCTCAGGGGCATTTAAAATGAGACCCTCAGACAACACGTCCTAATGAGAAGCACAAGGTTGGAGGCACTGGTTTTGTAAGCATGTTTGCATTGCTGATGTGTATACAAGTACTCGGGAAGCCATGCATAAGTATAGAAGCTAATTAATTTTATATCCCAGCGTCGACTCATTAAGATTCCTGCCTGTTTGATAACCCCAGTAATTAGCTGCAGGAGCGAGGAGTGGCCGTTAGCGAGACTTAATGACAGACCACTCGCTTTCTAATTACGGCTTACATCACCCTCTCTTGCAGCAATTAGCTCCTGTTTTAAGGGACTTTTAACAACCCTGGATTTGTAATTAGGTAATGTTCTCTTTGTGGGGGGAGTGGGATCTTATGAATGCAGTTTTAATGAATTCAAAGTGCTTGTTTTTGGATGTGGATGCAGCTCTTGTGGCAATGAGAGGCTTCTCATCTGTGTTCCCCTGGAACAAAGACACTCTGTATAAGTAAAATTTGGAGCCTAGCTAATTCACTTTGTCTATAGGGAGCCACACTTTGCTGATTTAGGATATTCTCTGGCAAGAGACGAGGACCTGATCTGATTCACTGTACGTCTAAATGGCTTATAATTAATTTTTCATAGATGAGTGCACAGAATGTGTGGTATAAATGGCTGATATCTGATTTGAAAATTTTGTTATTGTATTTTGACTTTCTTTCCACTCAGGAGTGCTGAGGCTATGTGTGTCTGTGTTTCATTCTCCCGAGCATGAGGACTCGCATTGACCGGATGGATTTCATCATCCATCTCCTGCTGTCACTGCCAAGCTTCACTCATGAAGTCATCATCCCAAAAATACAGCCGCTGTCAGAGGCTGCAGCAAACATTCCTGTAGTCTCTCTCTCTCGCTCTCTTTTGCTCGCACACACACACTCACATACACTACTCCCTCCCTGAGGCAAACTCCCCGGCAAGCTTCAGTCACCCTTTTATTTCAGCCTAGTTTGATACATGATGTCATTGTCCTGCTGCTCAGAATTAGACGTTCACCTCCAAGGATTCTTACATCAGTTTTCGAGAATATGAAGTGACGACATAGTGACCGTTGCCTGTTTTCACCAAATCGTGGTCACAAACATTCCCATGAACACCAGTGAGGGACAAAGACATGAACTCATCTAACTCTCATGATCAGCTTTTTTGAATGAGGCATTGAGTTATACTGTACTGTGTGTGTCTCTTCGGAGCAAGTATCTGCAAATTGTGATCTTGAAGTCATGGTAACTACATCTTTTTTTTTTTTTAACTCTACAATTTTTAGGAAGCATACACAATAGTAGAGGAAAATGATCCCCCGGGACAGCATGATGGTTTTGTTGAACCAGCTTATGTTTGTTGCTGTCATATGATTTATTTTTACTTGAGGATGACAATCATTGTTGACATTGGTGATTAGTCAACATTATTAGAGCTCATGTTTCGATGACAACATCTAAGATTTTGCATTGATTGTTGTAATATGTGGTCTTATTATCAAAATAGGTGTTGACATATTATGATACGGTAACTCAGGTTTTTTTCTACCATGACAATAGCTGCACACACACAGTGAGCTGACTGAATAATGGATACGCTGGAGATATGGACAGGAGCAAAGTTCTTATAGTTTTCCTGGTTTATGATTGCATTCTGACCCTGAGACAGATGTAGACGAAGTAGCAGCCACAGGTCAAAACATAGTAAGAACAATTGCATGAAACTTTCATTATTCTTTGAAGCTCTGTTGTTAACATTATCAGGGAACGTCTGCATCCCCCTCCACCATTTTTCCTTCTTCAAGTTCACATCTTATTTCACTGGACAACTTAAGGTGAAGCAATAAACACTCTATGTACAGTTGATAAATAGTGTTTCCAGAGTGAAATGCAAAAACAAACAGTTATCAAACATTAGCAGGAAGCAATTTCAACCTCATTTCCTCTGTGCATTTTGAAGCAGCCTCCGTCAGGTTTTTATCTTGTACGTGCTGCAGTTGTTCAGTGAAAAGCACAGTGTAAAAGTTATAAAATGTTATATTATGCAACAGATTTCTGAAGTAACCGTTATAAATATTACTACAAGTAGCCAAGAAGATTCAACTGATCCCTTTAATAGAAAGCAGTGGGTCCAGTAAATTGTCAGTGTTCTGTTAACTGCTCCAGATTGTAATTGCCCAGAGGAGATTTTTATTACATTACGGTAAATATTGTTGTAGAGGCTCTGACTGAGCACTTTCAGCTGCCCGGCTGCCACTCTGTGTATTGACTGGACCTTGGACATAGGCCAGGCGTCGGTTTGGATTTGATGTAGATATACGCTTGTTCTATAGATCTATAGCGCCACTAATCATAAACTAAAAACTAAAAATAAAATAATTTTAGTTGATAGACTTTTTAAAGGAGGTGACTTTAATTCTAAATCTTGCAGGAAAACATTTTGTTCTCAAGCCTAAAATGTTTGTGACTTCATTTTCACTTAGAAAACAAAGAATTAAACATGAACAACTGTGAGTCAGAGTTTACTCTCCCCTCTACCACTCCTAATCCCCCTGTGTGAGAGACGGCGTTGGCGGTCATGCACATGGACTCGGGTGTTTTCATTTAGGGCTGCTCCAATCACGTAACACGCCCACAAGTGACCTGGAAATCGGTCTGGTTAAACACACAGAGACATGTGAGACACACTGCCTGCGGTTCTGTATTCAGAAATTGCTTTCACAGCACTTTTAAAGTTTTTATAATTGTCTATTTTAGTTGTCAGTTGCTCATTTGATTTGCGAAGTTGATCATGTGTAAAACAATTTGTTATGACTGTTAAATGTATGAAACACGTTGCTTTTAAAGTTTCAATTAGGGTTGTTTAATGCAGTGATGATACAATGAGTTTGAGCCTGTCACAACATTTTATTTAAGCTGCCCATTTTCGTTGATTGGATTTACTACTTGTGCTAAATGCGCAATTGCTCTTTTTATTCCAACAAAGTGTTGTTGCTGCCAGAAACATAAATGTGTTGCTTCGTGTGTGCTGAATATACACTGGAAATCTTTACAGAGTACGCAGAACAGCTCTTTTCTCCACTTGGCTGAATCGTGTTTTTAATGAGTGACTTATTAACAGAAAAATTGCTTGATTTTATGTGCAAGAAATATAATCGTATATCCATCCCACAATCCTGTCAGTGTAATGCTCAGTGAGGAGTAGTTCTGTGTGGCTCTCAAAGGAATCGGCCTTTTCGTGCTCCGTAAACGCCCCGGTCTTCCCTGTTGCAGCAGGCCCAGTCAGTGGAAAGTATAATCAAAACATCTCCAGCCACAAAGCCCATTGTGTTCACAAAGAAAAAAAACACGTTTTCCTCCCACACTTGTCGAATTGTGTCATCACGTTCACTCAATCCTCTCAAGCCTTTCTCTGCGTCAAGCGAGCATCACACTTGCTGCTGGCTGGTGACTATTACAACCCACATATGGTCTGGTGATTGATTAAATGAGATGTAACAAAGAAAACTGAATTCAGAAAAAAAAGATTCCATTGATAAGTTAAACTTCCACAGAACACGGCATCGCATCAAATTGTTTTCTGCTCATTTACCCAATGCATTTTCAAACCATTTCCCACACCATCACGGTATCTGCTTGCATCTGTATGTTGATATATTACAAAAAACACGCCAGTAACAAGTGGCCTGGCAATTTACAGCAGTTTCAACTGTCGTAACCTTCTTACTGTTGTACAAGTGAGCTGCAATCTTTCTGAAAGTGTTACCATCTGTGTTACTTTTCCAAAATGAGAAATTATGCAGTTTCCTGCAGATCACTCTTGTGCAAGCACGACTTTTGTTGCGTTTGACTGAAAATATTAAATACTGTACTGTTAAAAAAATAAGTGTTCAACATGTTTACCAAATCCAGCAGACAACCAACTCCATATGCACGCCCGCATACCTAATTTTTACTGTGTATGTAACACTGAGGTTTGGTAATATACTGTTCGTTGTTGCAGTCGGTTTTAGCAGATCCTTGGCTCCAAACATTCCCAGACAACTGTCTTATCTTTAAAAAATTAAGAATAGGCAAATAATATGTAAGTAAATATAAAGCAGCAAAGAAAAAGTGGATGAATAAGAAATAGAAAACAGCAGACTCAAAGACCTAAACCTGGTCTCAGTTCTCAAAATACCTTTTGTGACTGTTGACACTTGGGTTGTTTTTTTTTTTTTTTTTTGTTAACTAGCTTTCCACCTTCCGTCCCCTCCATGTCTCTGAGGTATCCGTCCACAGATGTTCTGCTCATAAACATTAAGAGGCACCTGCCTCTTCTCTGGTCATAACATCCTCACCCCCCGACTTCCACTTGGCAACACGGGCGTCTTCTTCGCTCCCCTTCCCTTGTAGTCCGTCCCACCTTCAGCCCCTTCAGATTACATAAATAACATGACATCTGCTGAGAAGGAATGTCTGTCTGCTCCTGTGTTCTCCATTAAATCCCCTCCAGGCGCCCACTGTGGTTTGGCCAGCAGAGGGCTGTGGTGCTGCCTTCAGTATTGTGGCCTTTCTCCTCTCAAAACCCAAGTTGCTGTTTTGTGTCTGTCTTTCTGAACATCACAGCTTTGTTTTGTAATCTATTTCATATGTCCCTTCTCTTCAATGTAATCCCTTAGACCATGCAGCAGATGAGCAACCATCGCTATGACAAACTGACCGTGCCTGACGACTTAGCCGCCAACTGCATCTACATGAACCTGCCTAACAAAGGTCACGTGCTGCTGCACCCCACATCAGCCGAGTTTCCAGAGAGCGTCAAGGTAATCCGGCACTTTTCACCATCCACACTCTGTAATTTTCTATAACGCAAACAATTACACATTCATCTGCAATCCTGAGGTTACCCCTCTGAGAGAAAGGACCACCATCAGAACAACCAGACGGGTTTGGTGGTTTGGATTTAAAGAGCACTCGTCTTTGTTGCCATTCTTCCTGTCCAGACACCTCAGAAAAAATACTGGCTGCTGAAGGAAACCCTACATCAGCTACGTGGTTGTCTTACACAGACTACTGTAGGCTAACCGCAGCCAAACGATCCTGCAGTTTGATATGAAGTGACCTTTTGTGGACATCAGACAATAAAGTTGGAGCCACCGACACTAAAGTCCAAGAAAGAAAAACACGTTAAAAGTACTCTTTTTTCCCCCCCAAAAGTGCACCTCTAATGATAAGAGCTGTTTTGAAACTAATCCTGAAGCTGCTATAACAAATATATGTATAGTTGTAGATCATGAGAGGATATAGATTGGTTGATAGTGATAAAGGATTATAGTAGCATTGTTTTAGTACTTGATTTTTGTGGTTTTATTGCAGTTAACCAAAATCAGTCGTGTCACCATGTCAGTAAGATAATATTACAACAACAACAACACTTTATCAGCCACAATTACAAAGTGCTTAACTGCAAAATGAGTGGCAGAATCCACAAAAAACATTATAGAAGTTCATGAAAAAAATGTTTTGTTTAATTAATATGATTATGTAGTGTGACTTTTAAACAATGTTCAAAAGGCAACATAGAGGAAGCTATGCTACAAGCAAATACCACCAACTTTTCTTTATTCCAGTTTGTCTAAAGTAAGGCTACCAGAGCATAAAGACTGTCCCAGCAGATTTTTGGTCATTTGCAGGATATCAGTCCAACCATAGGGTTCACATGGGCAGACAGTCATATACATATGTGTACTTATGGCCAATTCAGAGTTTCACATGTATGTTTCAGAAGAAAGCTCCAGTGCCCTGGATAAAGTTTACTGGAAAATCCTGCCTATTCCACAGAAGGTCACCAGTATAGTATAAACAATTCCTTGCTTTGTTATTGTGAGGTAAAAGTCCTAATGACTGATCCAAGGTTTAGATGATGTTTGAGATAATAGTTTCACATTTCAATCATAACATTATGACCACTGTCATTGTGAGGCAAATCTCTATAAAACCTTGAATAAAGCTACTTTACTAGAAGACCAGACAACAGTGGACTTATTAAAGCAGGGCTGTACACTTTCAACCATCAGCAGTGAAAGTCATACTATTAACTCTAAGATTGCATAGTTTTCCTCAAGCAAAGTTGCTATTTTGGGTTGTTGTCAGACTTCCTAATGAATTTGACATTAACTCACTTGCATTTTTGGAGGTGTGCAAGCGTTGGGGACTTACTCTGAAAGTGGAAGTACTTAGGTCATATTACATGGGTGCAACCCTGCAATACTTGAAGTTTTAAACTACATTTCACCTTACAATGTCAAAATGTGTTTTCAGATAAAATAATTATCAGTTTTCAATAAAACCCTATTTCTTTAATCCTTCTGTTGTTGGAAACTATTGTATGGATGTTTTATTCGCTACAGGAAGACTTACACAATATTAAGAAGGTTGTCATAATGGTATAGCTTATCTTTACATACATAAGATATAAGATATACAATCTGCTAGGCAAGCCACCCAACAGCAAATATCGCAGAAAAATCAAAGCTAATGCTCGATCACGTTGTTGACCCTCATTCGACATCACAACTCATAATGTAAATTAAACAAGGTCTGTGTTATGCAGAAGAAGATTAAATCATAAATGTTTGACAGAAAAAAACTGCATTTATAGCCATATTCATGCTGTACATCATCACAGCTGATAGTTCTCAACCCTGCACTGACCTATTTACATAAAGTACCTCGGAAAGATGGGATTTCCACACATAACACTTATTTTCTTGAGCAGATTGACTTGAGTGACATGTTATTGTCTCACGTTGCCTGTTGAGGTCTGAACAGGCTGAGCAGGAGCTGTGGCTGTTGAGATGCTTTGGGGTCGCTCCACATCACCAGTGACTCTAGCAGATTTTCTTTGGATTGTAGCTGGCAGCCTACAATCTGCAGAGACAGTGCTCAGGCCTCAAAATGTACTTTGTGGTCGAAATCCCAACCTCCGGCAACTATTTTTAGAAGGAAGAATTCACAAAACTATGTGTCTTTGGACCGCACATCCACGGCAAATGTTTTCTTTTTTTTTTTTTGTTCTATTCCAGGAAGACTGACTGAGGGAATTCAACTTGAGTATAATAAAATGTATTTGTGTACGTCATGCTTCCTGCTGTGGGAGCACCTTTTCACAGAGCATTTAAAACAGTATTTCAGAAATGTATGTTTCTTCCATGAACGACTTTCCTTAATAAGATTCAAACTCTACCAGAAATTGGCCTGGGACCAAGCTTTGGCCTGAAACTTGTTTTTAAGAGTCTGTCGCTTCAAGAAAATGGAAATGGAACACATGAAGTGGCAGTTTTATCAGGCACTGTAATGTCTAGCACAGTTGGTTAGAATTTGGTCCATTTCCGGAGGAAACTTGTTGCGTGTTCCCTGGGTGAGATGTAGAGATTGGTCAGCACAATTGCTGAGACGCTCAGCGAGACGTCTGCTGCTTTCTGACTCTAAACACTGTCTGTCCTAATCTCCGGCCTATTTTTAGCCCGCTTGTGAAGTTGCATAAGGGTCCTGCGTCAACAGAGGCAGGGGGTCATGAGAGAGGAGTGGTGGGGTCGGAAGGGGTGGGGATGGGGCACCTTTTAATGGGCAACAAGCGGCGTCGTCCCTTGAGGGGTCTGTTTGGAGATAAAGAGACTGAGCAGACAAAAGGTCCATTGAAATATAAACCCAGTGCCCCATATGGGACCATCTCAAACTGACCTGGCATATAAATCGCAACTTGCAGTGATGACAAATTCACTAGAAATTTAACTTTGGGTACATATGTATGTATTTAAATGGAATACATCCCTGAGTTACCAGTCAGTTTATGATCCTCAGCACATTTTGGGTGGTTGGCTCAGTAAAATTGCAATCACGAATTGCCATATTGAAAAACTGAAAATTATTAATTTAATTAGTCCCTTAAGTGAAAACTGTTTTTCCTGAATTACAATTTAGTATATTTATCCCCTCTGGAAACTCACTCTTTTGGATTAGCCCACAGTTGATGCTACTTTTAACTTTTGACATATGGAATCAGTGCCGGTTGTTTGACCATATAAACGTTGTTGTTTTACCCTTTCATATTTTACCAGTCTCTCTAGAGAGGACTTTAATAATCTATGGCACAAGCTCGCATGACTTATTGTGAGGACCTGTGTAAAAGGGAGCGTTAATTATTTTTCACCTTTTGCTGTATTTGTTTGCTTGGGGCAGGTCGTCCAAAACGCTTGAGTAATAGTTTTCCAACAGGACCATGTTTTCCTCTTAATTAATTTTATTGCCCTGAAGGAGTCATTTTTTTGATGACAAATACTTTTGCTGAGATGCTTGTTCCTTCCGTCATCAGGCTGCTGAAGCATGGGGCTATCCGGGGGACAAATGATGTATTTGGTTCCTGTCTGGACTTTGTTGTGCACCTTGATGATGCCTCTGTCCACAAACTGAACACTGATGTTGATAGTATGATGTCATTTATATTTGCGTATTTATTTTTCTTGCCCAAGTTGGGGAGACTGCAAAACTGAACTCCCCCGAAAGAGATCAGGTGGAAAATCTGCAAGACGCCACGATGTCCAGTTTTTCCTCATTGAGACGGCCACCGACGGTTAAGACTTATTCAAGAAGTGGCAATGAGAAAATTGTTTGGATATATTTGCTAGCACTATCTTTGAAGGATAATTGGCATTTTCTCCAGGCAATTGTGCTGTTCTATCCATTACTCACACCCCGACACTTCAAGCTTGAGCGGAGACACCCGGTGAAGCCACGTTTAGCGTCACACTGGTGAGGGATGGGCTGAGAAGTTAACAGGTTTCTATTGGATGCAAAATTAGGAAACACCCACGAGTGCAGGATGAGTCATCAGGTCCTTGACACCATTGAAGAAGGGAACTATATGTGAAAACACTCAAATGATATGTTATGACAGTTATTTGACACAGTTGAAAAAAACAAGTGAAACCTTTTGCTCATTACACATGCTCTTGAAAATGTGAAATAATGTTGGAGGAAAGTGGTGGAGTAAAGTTGTGGTTTGTTTTCATTGATGAGCGCTGATTTCAAGTCTTCTTGAAAAAATCCCTTGGGTACAAGGGGCCAGGAGTTCTGGGGCACTACAGCACGACGGTGGTTAGACATTGCATCTGGCTCTCCAAAGGCTTTGTCAGCCATACGTCAACGCAAGATAAAACTTTACTGAGTTGGTCCGTCTGACTGTGCCACAGGGCTCGCTCATGATCACAGCAGGGTTGAAACACGAAAAAAAAAGAAATCCTGGCTTGGAAGTGTTGTAGGAAAACACTCGTTTTCTTCTGGAAAATGTCCACAGGGTGACACACTACTTTACAAGGGTCTTTGGAGGTGTCGCAATATGTAATGGTTCCCACTCCCATGATTCCCATATATATATATATATATATATGATTGTTCTCCTGCTTCACAACTTGTGTCTCTCCACAGCGCTTATATATCACAGAAAATTACAAGTTGACAAGTCAAATAAACAAACTTAAGTGTTGCATAAGTTCTGCCTGCAGTTTAATTACTGCTGCATGGCGAGTTGTATTTCAGTCTTTTTTTCTGAGGCATTCAGTCGAAACTAAAACTGACTCAGATTTAGTAGAGAAGGAGCAAAAAAAAAAAAAACCCCAAAAAACTTGTCTTCTACTCACTTGGCTCCACACTGTCATGATCATTCAAATCAAAGTAAAATAAATGAGCGTTATGTCATAAAACATGTTTTTTTTTTCCACTGATGTCTTTTCCACATGCTGTGCAGGTGTTCGAGAAGCTGAAGGACTACACGTTGATCCCCGTGGCCAACACGGAGAAGGTCAAAGTCGATGGAGCCCTGACCTGCTGCTCCGTGCTCTTCCACAAGAAGGCGGACGTCTGAGAGGGCCCGCCGGGGGAATCCTAACGTAGAGCACCCTGGATCTGATCGCTGTGCATCCAGAGGTTAAGCAAATGAATCCTAGGTGCTAAAAATTAGGGCAGTTTTATCACTGCTGACAGCAAAAACAAATCAAATCAAATCAAATCATAGGGAAGCAATCAGTCAACTTTATACACATGGATTCTCACAAATTACATAAAAGCCCTTAAAGTGTGCAAATCGTTTAAACGATTTAAAATGATTAGTTTCAGGTGATCATGGTTTCTTTAAGAAATAGGATTGTTACATTAAAATTGGATTTCTTTCCCACTTATTAAAGGATGCTGTGTGTTTAAAAACCTCACACGGGACAAAAGACCAGACTTTCAGGCTTGAAACGTCTTCATAACAAACATCGACTTTTCTTTCAAATATAATGTAATTATTACAGATTCATGCAATATAAGAAGATACTATCCTAGATCACAACTCACAACCTTTCACACATTCAACCTTCAGAAGGCCTGTAGCTTGTGTGTAGACCAGACTTTACTTACTGTTCAATGTTTACAAGTCTTGAATGGAGCCACACAGAACAGAACAGTGGTACCCAACAAAATTAGGCAGAATAAGTAGTATGTCAGATTTAGTAATGACGTAACACTCAGTGGTTTTCAAAGTGTGGGGTGTGCATTCCCTGAGGTGGAGGGAGCGTCAGGGTGGAGGTCGGGGTAAAGCCAGAGGAGAGAAATAAACCAGGACAAATATTAATCATCTGGTTGGGTGTATGATCAATGTGGCTGTGATGCTCCACTGCCACAGTGTGTGATTAACCAGATTATTTTAGGAGGCCAGATTATCAGTACAGAATATTTCAAAGCAGGATTATTAACCCTTCACTCCTTCCAACACTGCAACACAGACATGGCATCTTGATAAAGTTTACATATTCAAGGCTTTGAATTATTTGATTTAAAATAACCATATTTTTAGGACTTGATAAAGGTGGCTAAAATGTTAATCTATGCTGGGCAGACATGTCCTTATACACTTTGAAAACCCCTGGTATAACTAACACTGGCATAAGCGGTAGCAACAACAACAAAAAAAAGCATGTACCATTTCAGCTGTGATTTCATTTGTGTGTGTGTGTTTGCATAAACAAACAACAAAAAAATCTAAATCTCCAGAAGATGTGATTTTTTTTTTTTTTTTGGTATGATCACTGTGATTTTGTTGTAACTTGTTAAGATGGTGTGATACATTTTTTCCAAGTTCTGCCATTGAGACCTGAGATATTACTTGTAACTACTCTGCCATCCTCTTTATTGTACAGCAATGAAAGTGATTTTTTTTCTGATCCCAAGTCCTTGCTGCCAACTACAGAACCCAACATTAACCTGCTCAGTGATGCAGCAAGGACTGTTGAGGATTGAATCCCCTCTGGTGTAAAATTGATGGATTCATGGACTTTGTCTGCATATGAATGAGGCTCGGCATGCTGAGCAAGCCCTGAAGAAACAGAAAATGCATATTTATATTATTAAAATAATGGATTTGACCTTGGAAGATTTGCCCTAAAATATAAACAGTAGTTACTCTTAAAATCCAATTCCTTGTGGGAAAATCAATGACTTCTTCTTGCTGAATGACTCTGACTGCTCTGCGGTTTTGTCTCACTGTTGATTTCGCTCACTATTTCTTTTCCTGTTGAGCAGTTGTTCCTCCAGTAGTGACTAAGGCCGTGCTGTGAAACCAATGTGTGTTCAACAAAATACAAAATCCAGCAGAAACCACCGCTCGTACTGTGCTTGTTGAGGTACCAGGGTGTCCGAATCCATGCTGTTTCTCTGTGTGATTGTAAGTGAAAGTGGAGGAAATGACATCAGGAGGTGATTCAGCCTCCCTCCATAGACATATGCGTTATGGGCAAGTGGGCAGTGATGAAACACGGAAAGAATTTGTGTTGGGAGGAGAAGCTTGTACGTCTGTAAACACTGACTCTTTTTAAACTTCCACTGTCTTACTCTCGACGCACTCGGCCCCTCTCCCCTCCCCTCGTCTCCTTCTATTGCCTCATACGCGATTCCAGGCTAATTTATGGTCATGATATCATACAGTCTGGCAAACGCCGTGGACATGATGAGCTGCCATTAAAAAAAGTGTGAAAGCAGTAAACTCAGTCCAACTCTGCCTGATTACTACGAAGTCAACCGCTTGGATTTGGGAAAAGGAACCCGATTTGATCTAAACTTGCATTCTCAATCAACCTTTTATTGTCTGTGCGGTATCGAGATACACTTACAAGCATTTTCTCCTAACATTTATTACATTTTTAGATTTTGGCAGGACAAACTGTGAGTAAGTGCTCCCACACCTCCCCTTATTTGTACTCTTACTAATCACCCACCCCTGTAGTCATAATGCTGTGCCCATGTTTTAACTCAGGTCTCTTGATTTTCATCCAAGTTGTGAGTAATAATTATTTGAATCATCTTAAATTGAGCGTCTCGTCTATATTGTGTAATAAATTAACATCTAGCACTTTTCTGTGTGGTCTTTGCATCCTCCATCCAGTCATTTCATCATTTAATTCAGATTTTGCCTAGAAGCTCCTGATGATACATTGACTTGCATTACCCTGAAGCACAAAGTTAGTATTGATCAGAAAGTTTTGTTTGCAACGGAAGCATAAAATACCAACCAATGACCAAACTTTCATTTGCAGTGATGTAGAGCAGCCCATTATCCCTTTGAGCAGTCAACGTGCAAGTTTTCTGCTGATCTCCACTACCACCTAGTGACAGTAAAAGTGTAATACCAAAACAATGTACAGACGAATAAATCAGTGTAGCAGTGTTTAGGGGCTGTAGAATATTGTACAGTCTGTCTCCTGATGTTTTACCAGTGTGTAGAAACAGAAGTGGGCTGTTTATGCCAAACTGGAGGGTAAATTCTGCAAAGCCTTAACAATAAGATGTCCACCATCCAGCAAACGCAATAAATTAAAAAAGACATGGGCTGAGACAAACACTGTTTTATCAACATTTTTGACCAATAAAGTGAACTTAACTGCATAATAATGGCATGATTTGCATTATATCTGTGATTTCAGTGGAAAATTGCAAAATCATTTAAAAAAACTAATTTTCAACATTTTACAAATTGTTCCTTGTCATGTGTCATGCTATTGTTATAACTTAATGAGTCTTTGTTCCGAGGCATTTCTGAGTTCACCAGTAATAATAATACCTTTAAGTACCTTAAACTGCGAAAAAATGCAAGAAAAAATGGCTGCAATATATACTGCATGTAAAAATTCTTCTTTCCTTTTTTTATGCAAAAGAGAAATAGATTTTCACCTTTGTAATTAAGTTCTTTGTTGTTGTTTTATTTGTATGCGACACAAAAAACATGTTTTGACAAGAAGTTGAAATGTACAGATAATGCATTTAAATGCTACATAAATGAAGACCCACACTGACACTGTATGTCATAATCTCACGCGCTCATTAATTCTTTATACAATCAGATTAACAAAACCTAAATGTGCATGGTATTCTGCTATCAAATTCAATATTATGGTCACTGAGCAATGAAACAGATTTTGGATAAAGAACACCAAGTAACTTTAGAAAGGTGGATGCTAATGAACAGGTGCACCGCTCCTGACTGTGTAACACAGCGAGAGAGCACAAAAGTAATACTAGCAGAAGCTGTGAGCAACTGCAGGACATCACAAAGAAATGCACCTGTTTGTCTTAATTGGTCACGAAACACAGTTAAAGACATACAGGCTCACACCAAATTCAAGAAAGCAAGATTTATAAACAGTATATACATAATTGGATCAGTGCTGTTGTTGAGGAGACTAAGATTTAATAAGAATACATGTATGATATGATAAAATGGAATCCACTAACAACCTTTAAAAGTCCTGAATCATAACTGCCCCAGGCCCAAGCCTTCTTTGTACAGCAATTACAAATACAGCACAAGCCTCCTGATTTGTGCAAAAGGGGGACATAACAAAACTGAGGGTAAAAACTAGGGTTGTGAGTCGAAAACCGCTTATGACTTAGAACCGGTTCCAATTGATCAATTCAATCAGAATTGTACACCTCAAACGTGATCGATTCTTCTTCACGATTCCTTTCCCAGCACGATGTCAAGTCGCGTTGTATGACGTCACACTCGGCGACTCACACCTCCTTCAAACGCGAGAAAGCGTGGAGACGAAGAAGCGTTCGAAAGTGTAAGACGATAATCGACACAATCGTACGATACGTTAATACATGTTCCACTCGCCACGTCCTAAATCCACAAAGTCCACAGCCTCACAGCCAGAAGGTCCCAGTTAAAAAAACAAAACAAAAAAAAGAGGTCTCAGTGCAAATTCTGTGTGAAGTTTTCATGTTCTCTCCGCGTGTGCGGTTTCCCTTCGGTACTCGATACGATAGTCAAAACAGCCTGCACCGTGACTCCCTGAGCGACACCCCCGGCTTCCATCACCTCCTCCTGAGCGAGACTCCTGCTTCCATCACCTCCCCAGAGCGGCGTTCTGTGTGGCTCCTGAAGACAGTCCATTTGATGAAGAAGTTTCCTGTCGTAGGACGAACGAGAGAGCCACTGTTGCCAGATCATGTTGACAGAGTAAGTAGAAAAACATTCAAGTATGTGATAACTACCACCCCCCCCCCCCCCTCCAATTAAATGTAAAAAAAAAAAAATATATATATATATATATATATATATATATTTTTTTATTTTTTTTTTTTTATTTTATTTTATTTTTTTTTATTTTATTTTATTTTATTTTATTTTTATTTTATTTTGATAGACAACCTTTATTAAAAATTGATTAAAGCACCAGAATTTTAAGTTTGAAAAATAACAAATTTTTACTGAAGGTCAAAATTGTATTTGTGCTGCACACATCTCCATACTTTAACTTGTTTACAGTAAATATGAATCGCTTGGACACAAGAACGGTGCTCTATCCATCTCTATAAAAGTAACTTTGTAGGACAAATACTGTATGATCCTGTGTGTATGTTTGTGTTGGTGTAATTGAAAGAGGAATGCTGATGGGATATGAAGCATTACCAGTGGCATGCTGTTGGATGAATGGTGAAATGTGATGCTCTTTTCAGTTCTTACAATTGTAAATCTGACTCCAGAGGAGTCAGTGCCTCACCAGCAAGTCACAGCACACCATATACTAATGGATCTACCAGACACAATTGAGTAGAGGTCTACTACTGTATGTCTTATGTATTAGATCAATCCGTGTTGAAAATCCTCTCAAAAAAGCACCAACACAATATGAAAATACAGAATTCCGACAGTAAAGCGTTCCTCCTCGTATATCACTTCTGCATGCCTCTCCAATCTCTGACTTCATAGAGAGGGTTAGCTTGTCAACAACGCAAACTTTGGAAAAAGTGTTAATTTCGGGGGCATCCAATGAAGGCAAATACACCTTTGACTGTTATTTTTTAAGTGAAAAATTCTTCAATTAACATGTGATATGGTGTCATTGGCACTTTAATTTAGCATGTTCAAGTGTTATGAAGACACTATATTACTGACTGTGTGTGTGCCTTTTTTATTTATTGTATCAGTCTATTTTATTAAGGCTGTATGTTGTTTCAACCTATTCAGTATGTTCAAGTTGAATATTTTTCATGTTTGGAAAAAAACATGGTGAAGAAGACTATGTAAAACTACTTTTTCCCTTTCAATTAAAATACCCAGGAATCGTTAGGAGAATTGATAAGGAATTGGATTGAAAAACAGAATTGACAATGGCATTTATGTTGATAAAATCTTATCAATCCCCACCCCTAGTAAAGACTGAACAGTATAGCAGGCAACCATAGATTCAATGTGTCTATGTCAGCGATTCTTAAACTGTGGCACCCGGACCACCAGAGGTAAAGGTGCTCCCTCTAGCGGTGGGGGCAAGTCATGAATATATATTTTCAATAAGATGTATTTGGAGATACATAACATGATGAAAATTGTGCAAAAAAAAAACAACCTTTGATGAATTGTTAACTATTCATAGCCGACTGGGTAATGATGTATGTTCAGGTCAGCCACAATTGTTGTACTTGGAGAGCTTGATATTTTATCGGGTGATAGATAGATAGATAGATAGATAGATAGATAGATAGATAGATAGATAGACAACTTACACACAGTTACTGTGCCCTTAGCTGCAGGGGGAGTTGGTGTAGAGGTTGCCTGGACCACTTTGCGCTGTGGCCTCGCAGCCGAGTCTGTCTCCGCGCTCAGCATGAGGCACATAGGAATAATTCAGAAAGTCAACGCGTAAGCTTGAGTCGTCACCGCTCGTCTGCAGGAGCTCGCCTCCTGCCACAGGCTCCCCTTTCTCCCCAAACTGCTCATGCACATAATTGTTTCCTTGTGGGCAAAGAACAACACAGTCTTCATTCAGAGTCACGTAGTTTGGAAAGGCTTCAGTCCCGGGGCTCCCGTCGACTTGCTCCGTGCTGGAGAAGCTTCCTTCAGCAGACAGGAGATCAGTGGATTCCTCTGGTTGTTTTCCCAAAGCTGAACCTTGGTCTTCAGACATCACCTCCACCACAGAGGAAGTAGTTTCTTCAAGGCACTGCTTTGCTGTGATTGGTGGATCCTATAGGGTGAACATAGTATTTTTTTTCTCCCCCCCCAGTGATACTGGAAAATTATATTCCTCCAAATGTTCTTGCTACGATTATTTCAATTTCATTATTATTTAATATTTGATATTATATTTTTTTGCAGACTGCTATTTATGGGTAGCAAAAGAGACTTTGTCACAATTGTTTTAAATAAGGTGAAATAAAAATGTAACAAAACCTTATTCCGAAAGCCACAGTAAGTGTGTGATGAAATCATCAATGCATTATTCTGTCAAAATCAGTGTTCAGATAACTTACCCATGTCTGTTTGTTCATCTCCGTCAGAAAACCTTGTAGGACTTTGTCAAGATTTGGCACTGGGGGCCAAAAATGCTGCTTCAGCTTGCTGAGAGAAAATGACACAAAATATGCAGAGTTAGTCAGCAGGTCATCTGGTTAAGGCAGTCACTGAAATAATTGTTGTTATTGGGAGTAAAGTAAAGGTACTGTCACTGTAACAGCCACATATCTTAAAAGAGATAAATGGAAGAAAGCATCACATTTTTATGAGGTTTTTAGTTTAAAATTTCCAAACTTTATTGAAAATTTGAATGAAAAATTACCCCAGATATGTAGGAAACAAGGAAATGATGATGATGGCCATTATCAGCAGTGATAAGGGGATGTAGAGCATGAGCCAGAGACCTGGAAATGTTAGTATAACAGCAACATGGTTTAAATTGGACATACAGCAATCTGAATAATATTTCTTTCTAATGGGATTTAGTCTGATTTCTAATGTTAGGTGCCTCTAAATTCACACAAAGCGGTTGAAACTCTCTAAATGTTGTTGAGAAAATACTCGACTCCAAATCTATTGAAGTGCCAACATATATAGAAAGTATATGATGCATTTCAATAAACAAATAATGCACAAGATGTTTTTCAGTGCAGGGTTACCTAAATTAGACGGGGCGTCACCAGTAAGTGCATGTGACCAGCCACTCCAATGTCCGGAGTAAGTGGGCCCTCTCGGCTGAGCTCTGACCCGAACGCTGTAGCGCCGACCTGCTGGCACCTCCACACACGCCTCAGCCTCAGGGCCCTTTATCATCTGGAGAAAGAAAAAACAATTTTTTGACAAGTTTCACAGAAAAAGGTTTCACATTTATAGTTAGGGTTGAATCCCTGGACTGGTCAGTGATTTTCAGTAGAAAAAATCTAAAATGTATAATTTCTGCCCTAATGGCCACTATTGCTGGTCCCTAGGGAATCTTTTTAAACCCCCAAATGATCTGAGCACCGCCTGAGTCGATGACCTTTGCTACTTCAGGTTGGGTTTAATGAAGAGGACAACTCTCACTGCCTGACTGTGCACATGGCAGGTGATACGTTGTATGGCGTCCACAATAACTTTGCGTCATCGATGGAAATCTGGCACCATCTAGTGGTGAGTTTAAGAGTTACACTGGCTGTAATGAGTTTTTGAATGGAAAACTAAACCCATTATAATGTACTTAAACAAAACAACATATTTATTCCTAAATAAAAAAAAAAAAAAAATGCTCATATACATTCTGAAAAATACAAATACATAGCATGCTTTTACAGTGGTGGGGGGAAGAAAATCAGGGTCAGCCTCTCTCACCTTCAAACTTACACCGCCTCCAATCTGACAGTCCACTTCGTACTCCAGGGAACGCAGCAGCGATGCAAGAGGAGCTTCCCATTTCAAGCATAATTGGTTGTTGTTTAGCACTCCTTTCAGATGATCCGGAGGGTTGGTTTTGACTTCAAACACAAAGCACAGTTTATTAGATAAGAAGCCAACTCCCTAAAGCTTGAATAAGAGAATTGCCTTTGGATTCCTAATACATAAAGTCAGTATGAACAGTGGTCTAGCTATAGTGGGATATATACGATCTGATGTGACAAATTATTCCAAAGATTGTTAGAAAAACCTATTTCGTATTGCAATACATCAATAAATAAGATCCATTAAATACTTAAGATAAAATAAAATCATGTGTCCAACAAATGGCGGAATATAATAACATTACAATCTTGTGTTGAGCCGAATTACAACCAGTAAAAACTATAAATATTTTATGAAATCACAATATAACATGTTTGTTATATGCAGTTCAGAACATGGGCTTTTGTCGTGAAATTGTCACTGAGGTGAAATATGAGATGTTTACAAAGTATAAAAACAAAACAAAACAATAAAAAGGATTTACTGGAGTTGTTGAGCGTGAACTCTTTACTGTAAAAGATTCGGCTGGTTGCAGTTAAAGCACTGGTGAGTTTGACTTTGACCTTTCTGTGCACGTCACCGTCGAAAGTACACAGGTTAGTGAAGTTCCCCTCATCCAGACACTCCGTCCATTCTGACCAACTCAGAGCTTCTCTGCAATGGTCAGAAAACTGATTATCATATTGAATGAAGCCAGTTAAAAGCTGTGAACACATTAATTTTGAGTGTTTCAGACAGTGAACAATGTAGAAAGATGGACAAACTCAAAAAGGAAGATTGATAGCACAAGAGGTACATTTTGATTTCCTTTAGGTTTATGTGCACAGTTTACTGACCCAAAAGTATCTAAATAGCACTGCACAATATATGCCAAATTATTAATATTACAATAATAGCATGAACAAAATACATAAAAGACTGCACTGTGAAAAATGTTTTCATACCCTGTGATAATTCAAAATGACACAGCATTATTTGCAATTCATAATGATTAAGTCACAAAAAAAGTTCAATTACTATATTGCAATTATTAGACAAAGACCTGTGTTATTTGGAAGAAAATAATGTAAATGCTCAAATATATTACTATATATTCTTCTTACTGCCAATTATACTCAGCAACATATTGAGTGCAGTCCTATCCTATACTGGTGACCTCAACACACTGTATCTACCCTCCATTAGGCCTCATGTCAGCTGGGACAGGATGCAGCTTTCCACATCTTATAAAACCACCATTAATGGATTTGTTTATTATTTTCTGTTTCGTGTTTCGGTAAAAACTGGTGGTTCCAAATCCCCTGGCAGGTCCACATTTCAGCTGGGGAAAGTGAAAGCCACTGCTTTTTCAACAAGAACCCTCAACTTTGTCATGCTCTCCAGGCAGGGCACAGACCAGTCTGACAATGTGTACCAAATGTATTTTGCTTGTGAGTATACTTTCTTGACTTTCATTTATGTTTTTGTTTTTTTCTTTGCATATTAGTACACATAACTGTTTCTGTTCACTTCTGTTACCTTTCGGTTTTTATTCTCCAAACAGGTCTACTGTTTAAATAAAAAAAAAACTCAGTATAACACAGCATCAAAGCAGAAATGTGACATGAAATATAATAATTGTAGTTTTATACTACCTGAGACATGTTTTGTAGAAAATCTTGTACTTGTTTTCGGCACCATATCTGCTCTGATTCCACTCACAGGTGATGTTCGTCAGGTCCGAGGTGTAACATACCATGGAAATATCATCTGGGGAAAAAAAACAGTTATAAAAATCATAATTTAGTCATTACATTTTAGTTGAAAACATCTCGGGAACATCTTTAATCAGATTTACCTGCACTTTGTGGAACGACAGCCTGCACGGGGTGTGACCAGCTGCTCCAGTGTCCACCATCTGGGGGACATTTGAGAGCAACTTGGACGTCAACCATCTCACCAGGTACCAGAGAGTCCAGTGTTTGCTCATCTTTCGACTGTAAGAATTATGCAAGTGCACATTTTACTGTAATTACGTGGTGAAAATCAAAGAATATTTGAAGAAAAATGATTTATTGACATATTTGGTTCATCAAAAACATCGACTGAATGATTTGAACCACAGCTGATTTTTATCATGCAGATAATGTTGTAACACAAATGCAAATCCTTTAATATTTTACTTCAATGTATTAAGTACTATGTTCTGCTTTGTTCAATACAATTTTACACCAATTGTATCTTTCAATCCTCTATAGGCTCAGTTAGGCTGCTGGTATCGTTACATCAGTATTTTCCTGGCAAAGTACTGTGTGTGTCAGGTTGATTCTTTAGTGATTGAACAAATGAGACTCATGAAATGGTTAAATTGAAAAGTGATGGAAGTACCTCTTTAATCTTCTTTTCAAAAGATCTGGATGAGTATTGAATTCTATGCATAACGTTCCTTTCCAGATATTCGGAGACCTTCATGTGCCAGGAAACCTTCAGCTGTCCAACTTGGCCGTTTGGGTGTAAAGCCACATTGAAGGGAGGCTCCAGAAGATCTGATGTCAGAAAGAAGAAGCAGAAGAGCCACAATAAACCACAGGAGGGAATTATCCACTGGTGTTTCGGTACCACTGGCTGCCCTGCATCACCGGGTCATACCGATAATCAGCCACCACTGCATGCTTTATGGACTGTGCCTGATGCTTTAAATGACGTGACACTGTGTGTCTGCAGTGTAGTGGTTTGCACTCCTGCCGCAACGTGAGGTCACGGACCCTTTCTGTGTGGAGTTTGCATGCTCGCCCAGTGTGTGGACTGGACTTTTAGGCAAAAAGACAATACATTGGTGACTCAAGATTGTCTGCAGGTGTACATTTCAGTGTTTTAGTTTTAATCAACCCTGCAATAGGCTTAAAAAAAAAAGACCTTTACTTAATTTGTATGTAGGGAGTTTGTGTGCTTCAAATAAAATTTGACAGTTGTTTTGAACAGCTAAGAGACAATTAAATGATCTTTTTTACATGGCAATTCTGGCCTAAGTGAGGCTTTGTTTTTGGTCACTTTACATCCAAGAATAGCTACTAATGTTGTTGTCAATAGCTGCTTTGAGGAAACTTTACAGTGAATTAAAATGCTGGTTGACACACTCACTAATACCAATATAGAAAGACAATGGTATCATTTAATTCTTCTATTTTACTTCCCACCTTCTGGTCCTACTCTTCCTATGCACAGGGTATAGATTGAAGAGTGTGGACTGAAGATATTTGGTTTCAGGTTAAGGAAGACAGGTTTAACTCTAATTCTGTATAAAGGGATTTGATTCAGGTCAGGAATTGAGACACAATTAATTTTAAGTAATCCTACAACCCTGTGATTGAATCTCAATGTATATGTCTTTTTTTGTACATTTCCTTCCACAATATATTCAATATCTGTACTGCATCGTAGAAACTAAAATCTTACAATGGTCTTCCACACCGACGGTCCGAACGTATTGGATTTTGTTGGTTGTACGTTCAATCACTTCAAGGTGTATATCCACATAGAGCAAAACATCTGATTCAGGAAAGGAGCAGATGTGGAAGAAAGTTCTCTTCTCTGTTCTTTGGACAGACATTTCACATTTCTTCTTGGGTTGCCCCAATGACCTGAGGCAAAAACAACATATATTAAATCTTTGTCATTTTAAAAAGATCACACCCAGAAACATGGTCAATAAATAACAGCATGAATAAAAGAAAAATCTGGTAATAAAATGTCTCAGAAATATTCAAGAATATATATATTTTTTCCTGTTGGAGCCTTAATTTACTAAACATACCTTCCCAATTTGTAGAGCAAATCATAAGTCTTGTTCTCTGAGTTCTCAAAGAAACAGGTAAAATCTTCTTGTGTCCGAGCAAAACATTTTGGGTCCTGCTCATCCTTCAAAAGCAAAACATCTGATCCAGAAATGACAAGCAAACAGAAATGTAAATCATTTTCAAACGACTTCATCTGTGGCTGCTGTATGATATTGCAGCAGTTGTCCGGGGTCTTTCTGTCACAAATGAGGAATAACAAGGTCACAGCACAGCAAAGTGGTTTTGTTCCGAAAGCAAATGTTAATGCAAAATTCTATCTCAGAGAAAAAGAAGACACAAAATCAAACCCACAATACAGCAGCTTGCTTTTATGACAGTGGTGTTGTCAAATCATGTGTTAAAATCTGGAGTTAACAAACGTAGTATATTTATGTACCTGTACTTTATTTTTTTAATTTGGTAATTTCACTCAGATGAGTATAATGTACACCACATAATCTATTCTCGGACTTTTAAAATCATGCTTTGACTGAAAATTCATATTCATAATCTGAATCTCCAATTTTGTAGTCAATATCTGTAATATTGGAATATTTTGCAAAATAAAATATTATCTGCCTTTCATATACATCAATTTACTATAGTGTAATGTTTAAATACCTTGTCTCCAAAATGTTGTTTACCGTAAATGTGCATGTTTTATATAGATAAACTGAATAAAATGCAGTATAAGATAACATAGACCGTAACTCTTTAATCCTGGTCAAAAAACGTTTAAATCAGGAAAGAAATATACTTGCTGCGACTAAACACAATAACAGTGTCGGTGCATTGTATGATTCAATAAATAATCAAGATTTTTTTTTTTTTTTTAAAGATGAAAAGTAAATCTTTTTCAGTTGTACAACATAGCATGATCTGTGTTCCAGTGAAGCACAATAATATATCCTTAAAGCCCCACCTTCTTTCGACAGATGATTGACAACTCCATTGCTTCCATGTATCCCGGGCACAAAACCAGCTTGTATCCACAAGTTGAAGAGGAGAATCTTCAACCTGCAGAGCAACTCCATAATGCATCAGCGTATTATGAATCCATCAAAGTTTTTTTTTATGAACCACCATGACCAACTGACAGAGCACATGCTTGTGTGGATTCTCGGCTGTGTAAGGTTTTGAGACGGCACGGGAGGGCAGTTGCTGAGGGGCTGGGCAAATGTGACAAGTTGTGCTTTAAGCAGGAAGCGAAATTTGCGAACAGTGGAAGCAAGCACCAAAAAGGCAGTTTTGATAGGATTAAATATACACAGATAATGTGTTATCACTAAGCAACTAGATACAGTATAATAAGCAGACACTTCAAATGAAAACAGCTGCATGCGCACTATACCAAGATAATATTGGGAAATTAAAATTCGATTTTCTTTTCTGAAAACCCCAAGAGGAATGAAACAAGCCTTTGACTAATGGAAAGAGAGACGCACATGCACGCACATACGCCAACTCAGGTTTTACCTGCACAAAAATATCTCACTTCACTCGTTTACCTGTAGGTCCAACAAATAGATTCTAAATGGATAGAAGTATATATGAAGAAACTACTTTCTCTAATGTGTCTGAGTTATCAGGAAGCAAACCCACTGAATATGTAACTGTGGTCTGTTTGTGGAGGAAACTCAGTGACAGATCAGCTCGGTGCAGCCAGGCAGATTAGTGCTCCGGAACCTGCTGAAGACACTGGGGGCCCCCCAGTAGCCGGGCTTGTAAACTTCACACTACATGCTCACAAGTAATAAGTGGGTCAGCACACAAAGAAACACAGAACTGATTTTCTTTACCACCAAGAAACCATAGATTCATATTTATTCAATATTATATCTCAATATTGTATCTCTCCGCAGTGAGTTTATTGTTTGTTTTTCCAGTGGGTGCCTGATTCAAACCAACACTATTACAGTGCACATAAACTTCACTCATGTACCCTCCAGTGGAAGTCACTGCAATTTATACCATAGTGTTGATTAATTCCAGTTTGATATTCTTTAATTGATGTCAACCACCATAATCACCAACAAAATTAAACTACAGTACGAGAAACAAAGTTAATTCAGTTAATCTGATACAGAACCTTTGTGACAAGACACTTCTCGGAGAAAGCTCCTTTCAGTTTCCAACCCATAAGCAAAAAATGAATAGACTCCTCGTCGACTGTCTCCTTTCAACCTCTATTGAGGAAGAAGCTCCTAACATGATTAAATAATTTCCTGACCTTACAACACATTTTCAGATGGTTTTGTCAGTCCACAATCACAAATGAGACCCGTGTGTGAGAGGAGCTTTTTACATTTTAATCGATTTTGATGATGATGGCAACACATTTTCAACAATACACATATTGAGAGGGTCAATTTTCCAATGGTCAACCCCTGCTATAAAGTGAGACACAGTGGGCACGCCAGGGGCATCAACAATGTGCAGAGATAAAAGGAATACCGGTATCTGCTCTTTAAGTAAACTTTATTTTATTTTTTTTGTCATTCAGAGAGCTGCTTGTGTTTTTGTTCTATTTTTGCATAGATGGGCAATTTGAAAAACACCTTGAGAGAGCCGAATGTTGAGATTTAAACTCAATTCAAAATAAGTTCAGGTGATATTTTTTAACTTTATTCAATCTGTTCAGTGCAAGATCTGCAACTTGCATTGAACATTTTGAAAAAAATAAGTGCAGCAGTGTTTGAAAGCCCAAAGGAGTGTGTGTATGCCTGGTCGGAGGGAGAAGTTGATATTTCTAGAAGAGGGACCCAGTAGAAAAAGCTTGTGAGCCACCGCAAAGAAAGTTAGCACTTTGGTACAAAGCTGAAATCACTGTTTCAAATACTTCAAAGTAACTCCAAGTTGAAGTGTATACTTACATCTCATCAGGCAAAACCTTTATTTATAAAACCAGTAATAAACACACACTGCACATTCTCACATGGTGGATATAATACTGTTAGTATTGAATTGCATAGTATTAAAGGTAAATTACAAAGTTGATAGCTTGTAGACTGGCTGCCTGGTAGTAGCTGCACATTTCAAACTTTGCATGCAACTCATGAATATCAACGTAGTGTGTAATTCCATTTGTGACTAATTACATTGGAAGAGGATGGTTTAATACATCTGGTCTTTACACTGAAGCTTAGTACATACAGTAGTAGTTACATTCACATGGCAGTGATAGGCTACAAGTAATAAGCACAGATGTCCAGAAAGAGACTGCTTTTAAGTGCTACATTGAACTCTTTCAACGTTGATCCCCTCTAAAAATGGAGAACTTCAACGTTTGCGGTCCAAACTGCGTCCTCTATGTTCATAAAGTCCTTCTCCATTTCTCTTAATGGAGATAAAATTCCAGCGTTGGCACCCCACAGACCCTGTGGTGATTCAGCAAGTCACATAGCTCCAAATTTGGCCACTTCCCTGCCAAAAGCCCCAAAATTACCATCCAGCACTGTAGCCTTGGTAAAAAAAAAAAAACAACACGTACAAAGTTGTGTCTGTTTGTTCAGGGACTGGTTTGAATGTTTGTCCCAGAAAGAAGTAGTAAAAGCCACATCGGTCCATCCACAGCCCAGCCATTCTCCACTTCACCTTATCCTGGCGATACCTCCATACAGTGTCCTTTCACAGTTCTCCATCTATAGCTGGGTGGTCGCGGTGGAGCGGCGTGTCCTCCTGTCTTGGCGTTGAGAGGCAGGGAGGTGGCAGTATCGTGGTGACCTCCCTCGGGGCTTCGTCTTGGAGCTACGCGGCACGCTCGGGCCCGGGGGGGCTGGTAGTCAGGCCTCCTCAGCTGTAGCATCAATCCCAGCGTAGGTGAAGTTCTCAAACAAAGCCATGTTCACATAGGCCTGGGAAATATATTGATGAGTGTATATTAATTTAAATTAACTGGAAAAACTGGATTCTGTAAACTACAGAGACAGAAATGGTCTTCAGTATAAAAAATGGGGAAATTGGATTTCTTACACCTTCGATTTCCGAGAATTTGATAACCAAACTACACATTTTGAGTGGTTTGAGGTGAATTTGCTTAATCAAGTGTCTTAAACTGCATTTTTATTCATCGATCTATGCTAGAACAGTGCCAACTGCAAACCCACATTCAAACATCCCTTAATTTCAAAAACAGGATGTTTCCCTATACCCCGAAAAAGGCTGCATAGTGTGAATGAAGCATTACCTTCCGGGCTTCCTGCATCCTGTTGAGCTGGACAGAGATTTGAGAGAAAGGGGGTCTCTCGTAGGGCCGATCCCTCCAGCACTGCTTCATTAACTCATAACTAGTGAGGAACGTTGAAGTTTATTGTTTACTGGACTGAAGCGACAACCTAAATTCTCGCGAAAATGCTGAATACTCACACTTCGTCATCACAGTTTTTGGGTTTCTCCATCCTGAAGCCTTGAGGCAGTTTTTCATAAAGCTCAGCACATGTCATCCCACAATAAGGTGTACCACCTGATACACAAATGAGAAGGTAAATCAATGCACACCACCTCAGACCAACAACAGCTAATCTGTCCTTTTGTTCTTCCCCAAATCTCAAAAACACACATGCAAAACCCTTTTTCCTTTTCCTGCCCATGCATACCTTTATTTCTTTTAACCAATGATTACACCCACATGATATTTACTGGGAACATAGGTAATAGTAACTGAGCTACAGAGGAAGGATTCAGGTCAAATAAGCTTTGCTTCTTCCCATTCTTTTACTGACATAACTCCTGTTTGTGTGCATGTCGGTACGACTGAGTTAATGTTAACACGGTTATAGTTTTGTGGATATGGGTAGATACATGTTCTGTGTTCATAATAGTGTATAAATGGACATATTGTATATAAATGAGTTTTCACAATGTAATTATTTAAATGTGTCAAACAATAATGATGATACTTTATTCACATCCCTATATTAAAATGGCATTCTAACTTGTATGCAAGAACAAATAATATTAATTTAATTCACTGTGGAAGTTTTGAAAATGAATAGCCAAGTTTTGATCTGCTAAATTTGAGATATCCTCACTATGTGATGTAAGGATTAATGGGTTTCATACTCACCTAAGCTCACAATTTCCCAGAGGAGAACACCAAAAGACCAACTGAAGGAGAAAAAAACACAGAGATGACAGTTGATAAAACTTAGGCAAGGAGAATAAAAGCATTTTTGGGATAACTGGCTTCTTAAAACTGCCTTTACGTAGGTGATCATATCTGTAGACTTGCGAAAGATGCAGTCCTGCTTATCTATAGATGGTAAAGAGTGAAATAAGCTGTAACTCTTTTAAAAGACGTCACATCTGCAGGATATCTCTTTGAATTTAGTTTCTGTTGTATGGTCAATCTCAGTTTTAAGGAGCCCATCCTTTCTGCATCCTGGGGTTGCATGTGTGTATTTAAATGTCACCATCACCATACGGTGTACTGGGATGTTATACATTATGTAATAATGACATTTGATGATCCCAAAGACAACAGCACAGTCACACCACATGCCATACAATATATGCACATGAATCATTGCATAGTTTCAGGTCAATAAATGTTAAAATGATGATTTTTTTCCTCAAACTTTCTTTGTGAGATCCACTGAGACCTACAATAATAAGAAACCACCACCTTTCCTTTTCTCTTACGTGAGAGCCCCCTCCCTCTGACTCCACCCCCTGTCAGTTTCACATGTCACAACATTTTGCGGCAGATCGTAGAGACAGACAATCACACCATCACTCCGTCCGTCAAACGCTTCAGAGTGTTTTATTCAGTCTTCACTCTGTCTTTGTATTATTCTCATGTCTTTCTTTCTGCCTGTCCCAGTAATGTTTGCAACTCTCTCTGACCCAACAGACGTTCCACATTTCTTCCGTTAGCTGTCCCACGCTCGTCTCGCTTGCTCTCTGCTGTGTATAAATAGGCTCCAGTTGACAGGCCAACGTCTCTGCCTGTCTGCTGCGCTGCACTCAAGGCTTCCTGGTTGTGCTTATCAGTTCCACAACACACTACTATCACTCCATCAGTGACAGGGATGATTTGTTGTTTTCAGTGGAACGGCGCCTTGTGGTGTACATAATCAAAACTATACTAAGGGCTTGAATGTTTTCAGTGAGAAGCCTGTAATACTGAAGCAATAAGAGGGAAGGCCAATATTTATTTGGAGTTCCTCATTAGTTTGATGAAGCGTTACTTCAGGAAACGTCGTGAGCCGGTTCTCAGAGATAATTCTGCGTGCTAGAACAAACATTTCTGAAGGAAGAGTTCTTAGTGCAACTCACACGTCACTCTTGGTTGTGTACACGCTGTAGTTCAGGGACTCGATGGCCATCCAGCGAACAGGCAGCCTCCCCTGAGAGGAACACAACTGATTCAATTTACTAGAATCACACGATGCTTTTCAACAAGAGTATGAGATTTACTACTAACAAGAAACATAGAAATAAACAATATCGCAAATTAGAAAAAAAAAACCTCTTATATTACAAATCCCATGCCCTTAATATAAATAATCTAAGCTATAAACTCCTTTCCATAAGAGAACATGACTTCTGACAAAAAGTGACCTTTCCTTGAATGGCATTGAAATTCAGTGCCACAAAACAACATGATGAGCACTCGTTTTCTTTCTGAGCATGTAAAAAAACGAGGGTACAACAACAAAGGATTTTCTTTGTTGTGGAAATCCATGCAATGAGAAAATACCTGCAGACTCCATATAACGAATGCCCTTTGCTGGACTGAAACCAAAAAGAAAAAAGAAAACCAGTTTCCTTTGAAAGTAGTGCAACTGTGCAGGACCCCTCTACTCACCATTGTCTTCTTCACATAAACTTCCTCTCCGCGGGACAGACCGAAATCTGCTATTTTCGCCACAAGGTTGTCTCCTACAAGAACATTCCGAGCTGCCAAATCTCTGTGGATGAACTAGCAATAGAACAGAGGGAAATGCATGTAAATAACACTTTGAATAGAAATTGCAATATTATCAATATTGCCAATATGTTTCTGGACTACACACGGAATATCTTGAATATGATGAAGATGAAACATTCCCTCATTAAGAAACAGTCCCTGGCTGCTCCTACCTGCTTGTCACTGAGGTAATGCATCCCAGTTGCAACATCCACAGCGAACTGCAGCAGCTGCTGCGAGGTGAGGGTGGATGCCGTGCCGTGCTCTTTCGCGAATGCAGGATCGGTCTCCAGAACTCGGCTTTTCCTCAAAAAGTCGAGGAGGTTGCCGTATGGGGCATATTCGATCGCTATGTACAAGTAACCTGCAGGAGACAGAGGTTCAGGTCACCACGTCTGAAGCAGGGACGGGCAACTGTGAAGATAGTTGGGGGACAAAAAACTACAACTTCATGACTAAAGAGTCAAATTTATGCTCCAGCATCCTTAATACAATGACGTGAGTAGTGTGGCGACTAATTTTGTGCAAAACTTAAAAGTATACGAATAAAACAGACCAACAAATCAGCATGCATATACAATGCCCATGTTTGGTTCACAGTATATTTGATCCTTACTCATTATTGACGAAAGCAGGTTGCAGGTTCTAATTAGGGCTATAACGTCATATCTTTTGCTGATAAACATTTTGTCTCCTATTTGTATAAGTAGATAAGCAGCTCAGCCATCCACTACAATGACAAAAACCTTTCTTTGCATCCAAAAGCTTTGCTATCCTGTTTGATTTACACTGGGAAGAGACCCAGCTGAAAGCTGGCCGGGAGCCCCGACTTCAACAAGTCGGTCTTGACACTACACAGCTACATCAGGTCTTTTAATGAAAACCTAACAGAACCTTTTTGTTAATGGGTGATGGTTTCTAGCCAAGGTTGTACAGATCATGAGGGAAGTGTAACTGATGGAGGACTTTCATGGATAGCATCCAACATCATTAGTGAGGACTATTTGTGTATGATGGAAGAATGGACTGATGGGACGGACTGGTGGAAGAACAGGAACCAAAATAAATGTATGGTATTGATGAGCTGGGTCGTTTCAGGTGGTCAAGGACAAAAAGTGCTTTGTTTTCACTTATTTTGAAATGAAACAGCAGTCAAAGATCAAGACTTTCATACAGAATATCATTCCAAATGAAAATAAATGTATTACAGCATTTGCTTTTCTTCCACAAAAGGAATTACAAAATGTGATTATATATGATGCAACAGCTGCTTTATACAACTAAAGTGAGTAACTTTTAACTAAACTTTGCATTTAGTCATTCACATTATATGACTAATCTCTTTACATGAAGTCAACTTCAACCAAACTACTTTCTATTATCTTAGTTCAAATTGATCATCTATTTAGTTGATCTTCTCCACCTCACACACAATTTAATACTGAAATCCAGAGGAGTGATAGTTAATCAGCTAATGTGCTGATATATAGGGTTGAAATTGAAATGGTTCCAAATGTTAGTAAGATTAGAAGTTGATTGACCTTTTGATACGGCACTCTTTTTCTTTAAATGTTCACAAGATAGTGATCATTTCCTTTACAAGTAAACTATATTTAAACCATGTCACGTTCAGAAATTAGTTTTATCAAAATGAGAAGCAAACAGATGAAACCAGATTAAAATAATCAATTTTATGACTATATTTATGACTTTATGACTTGTCTTATTGTTCAAATATTTCAGATTTCCCCTGACCATTTTCTTTTCCTACTTCAGTCTTTCTTTTTTCCTATTAAAAATACACAAACAAGCATCAACTCAGTATCAATCGCAAATATTGTGTCACTGAAGGTGAGGCCTTATCTACTTTTCTACCTCTAAGTTGTTCTACTTATCCAAGTTGAATCTCAGTTTAAAAAAACAAAACAAAACAAAACACACTGAATTAATGTTGAATTTTTCTCGGCTGACTCAGCTTTGTAATGTTCGTCATGTATTTCACATACTCTATGTCCTCGGTCATATGTAATCAATATTTTATTAAATAAGAATAATTCAATTATTTAATTTAGAGACCACCGGATGGTGGTTGATGGAAGCTGATACTTTATGGCAAGAAGATAGACCAAGGAAACCCAATAGCTACAATACATGCCAGAGCATTAGAGATTTTAAATTAAACAGACACGATCACACAAATGTCTCAGGCAGGAAAAGAGTTGTTGAGGTTGAGCACATTATGGGGTCTCACCTACACATCCAGGTTTAGATGACAGAAAGTCAGATGGGATGGGTGTATCTGTCAATTATGAAAAAAGTCCTCGCCAAGTACAAGTGCAGCATATCAATAAGAACTGAACGAGGACTGATACTTTAATCTGCACATAAAATCATCAGGGCCTGATATAAACCTATATCCTGTCCTTAACCAAGACATTACAGAGATATATAAATGCGTGCATTTGCAGATAGTTGATATGTAGTTTGACACGCATACCGGAAAAATGACAACAAATATACATGCTATAAAACCTTAAACACAGCAGAAATATCAGCGATAACCCAGAATGTTGAATGTTTTGTTAAAAAAACTATAGTTTTTAGCTATGTTCCAGATATCATACTGAAAAATTGCACATCCCAGAGTATACAGGGAACTGAGTTTACAAAATGTTTTTGTGTGTGTATTTTTTCTTTAAAGTATATCTTATGCATTAGAAAAGCTGGACACCAAACTGGGTGCTAAGCATACATCAGACATTGGCCATGGGAGACATTTGTCCTTCATCTCCAAACTTTGTCAATTAGATCAATAAATTGTTGGTTTTACACGTGATGGTAGAATAATTGCAATTTTGAGCACATCGGAACCACGTATTAATCAAAATGACTCAAAATGACTTTATTATTGTGTTTATTTCAAGGTATAGGATATCAAATGCATGTGTGTTAATACGATAAGTCATTTTACTAAACAAGCTGCAACAATTGCCATAAATCCTTGTGCATCTCAGTCAGCCCTTAATAGCGAGGACGACATTTTTGTGAATCTCACAGTGATTTGTGTAACCTTAATGAGTATTATTTGTATATTGTCATCCTTTACAGTAAATAAATTTAAACAATGTGAAAAATGTGCATGTATATTAACATTACCATAGCAACACTAATCTTTATTGGCATAAATATCTCAATCTCATTTTGTTGGTCATTAAAGTAACCATCAATATCATCGTTTCACTGTTTGTAATATCTTGTAGCTTGATGGTTGATTATTTCTTTCACCATCTTGTAGTCATGAGATGAATTTGAACGGAATGTGTGATTTTATGTGTGAGGCAAACAAAAGTAAGTGAAAATCGGCACAAAAAAATTGGACATTATTAGCTAATGTGGTAATGATGCATCATGATAAACTACAGTTTGTGGGATACTTTACCATGCTGTATTAAGAGCATGAAGACACCTGGCTTAGTTAGAGGATTATATTTCAGAATCATATTATTTCAACTAAAGTTTTCCAAATATTATAATAAAAAAAATAAAGGCGTGGATGGACATTTATAAGAGGAATAGACCTTCAAATGACCAGTGTAGTTACAATAAATAATCGTAAACAATTCCCAATTCAAAGCAGTAACCATAACCTCCACTAGATGTCGCTAACTCACCTCTGTTCTCGCAGGCTCCTATTAGGTTGATGATGTTGGGATGCTGGCCTAGTTTACACAGCACTTCCAGCTCCCCTGCAAAGTCTCTGTGGTCATTTTCGGAGGCAAATTCTGCAGGAAGAACAGTGTACACAGCATCACTGAGTGAAATGCAAGCAAAGCAGTCTCTGGCTAGCATCACCAGCATGAAATTCTCACCATCAGTCAGAGGATGTATTACACCAGCATTAAAAATGTGCTGTGTCGGTGCAATGCATGTAAATACACTGTGTATGTTTGCAAGTCCATGAATTTAGATGTGCTGTGGTTACCTTTCAGCATCTTGATGGCTGCGCTCATTTTGCTGCCGTCTTTCTTGATCATAGCCTTGATGACCTGTTTTTGAAAAGGGCATCAGTGCAAGTGTCCACATTTTCAAATCATAAGAAAAAAAAAAAGATACAACTCAAATACTCAATAAATCAATGAAAACTTTGAATACCTGTCCAAAGTTGCCTTCTCCAATGACATCTTCAAACTTTATGTCTTCCCATTCCAGGATTGGATAGGTGAGAGGCTCCGGTGTGGGCTTCGGCCTCCGGGTCAAGGTTAGAGTTCCTGAATTAAACTGCAGAATAGTTTCCTCACCCTGGTGATATGAAGTCAACCAAATTACAAATATTTCACAGCTCTTTGAGGTTAGGTATCCTCTTCTACTTCATTGCCATGCTTGTCGCACCCCGAACCAATGAGTAGGTTCTCCTGTTTCTCAACATTCAGACTGAAACACATTAAGCATACCGATCCAGACTGGTAGGTAAATGTGCGCCGGCGGTTGAGCAGCGTCTTCCGGATGAAGAAAAGACCCAAAAGAGCCAAGAGGATAGTCACACAGGTGACGGTCACCGAGCCCACCACTGCCACCAGCAGCTGGTAACTGTCCCCGGCAGGCCTTCTTGCCACACCCTGGGTGGTCGGTGTTAAACTCTGAAGGCCTAGCAGAGGGGAAGACATGCAAGGGACAGAGGCCAAGATTGGGGACCAATAAGAGATAGAGATCATTATTACACAGGGGAGGGGGGGGAAAGATGTGCTTCTTAAATGTATTATCTTGTTAATTCAGTGCAGACAGTAAAATACATTACAGGCCAGGAGAGATTTTCTACAGGAAGCTATTTGTAGCATGAACAGACAATAAGTTTACATAAAAGTAACTGTTTAAGGGCTTTTATTTATATCCCCAGACTAAACCAGCCTTTTTCAACGATGCTGTATTTACAGTCCCGATGATTCCAATTCTACCTCAAATCTTATTGAATATATATATATATATATATATATATATATATATTTTTTTTTTTTTTTTTTTTTTTTTAATTATCTTTTATTAAGCCAGCTTTCAGTGCACGACACATAGTAATATCACAGGAAATATACAACAGTCGGTTAAATTCCCACTCACCATCCCCTTGTGTCATCGCCTGAACAAACTTGCTCCACTCTCCCGGCACTTTGGAACAGGCTCTCACTCTGAACTGGTAAAGCGTGCTGCCGTTGAGCGCGGTTACGTCTTTAGTGGTCTTGTTTCCGTCATCTGTGTCCACCCAAGGGTGGGGGTTCCCCTGGCCCACCGGCTGATACTCTATTGTGTATTTGATGATGCCTCCGTTTGGGTCCTCGGGGGCCAGCCACCTCACTTGGATGGCGGACACCGACAGGGGCAGGGCCTGGATGTTGCGTGGTGACGACGGGCCTGAGGTACAGAAGTGATCGTGTCGTGAGGATCAGCAAAAAAGTTCTGAATTTAGTTTGTATTCAACAACTGCAGTCGTCAAGCTTGGCTGCTTTAAAGAGTTTCAATGTTTCAGAGAAAAACACTAATTGCATTGCCATTACTTGTTTTTTTTTGTTGTTGTTTTTTACTTGAGTGAGAAAGAAATTATACATTTGTCATTAACTATCTCTTGCTAAACTTTTCCCTCAAATTTTGTGGGAAAACAGAGAGAGAGAGTCATCAAGCAACCAGCAAGCATTAATAATGTTGTTTTTCTGAGTGTTTCAAGCAAATCCAACACAAATGTATCATTCAGGGTGCAATTTGCTGGGGGGGGATTGGATGTGTCTGTTCTAGATATAGAGGAATATTATTGCCATCGCCTGGGATAAAATCTATCTTTTCGGTCAGTGCCTCAGACCCCAAATCCAATCTGCAGTGTGTTGATTAGCTGGTATGAGCTTGTTTGTTGTTCTCTGTCCGTTTCTCTCTCACTATCCCCTGAACACAACGGGTGCAAACAGAAATAAGCCTGGATCTGCTGGAAGTTTCTTCCTGGTAAAAGGAAGTTTGTCACATGTGGGTTAGTTTCTATATTTCGATTTAAGGTCATGTTAAATGTCAATGTTAAAACTGGCACCGTATAGGTAAAACTGAAATAAAAACTGAGTATTAATACTTCACTGATTGAGAGCTTGAAACAAATCCAATGAATTACTATTAAAATGTCAGTAAAGTGTTCTAACTTCAGAACAGTCTCAAGAGTTTTCAGTTTTCCTCCAGTTGAGATGGCTTTGCTTTATTTGCTAAAAAGAAAATTGATTCTGGATATCCAAAAGTAACTGGGACCTCAATTTATGTAATTTACAAAATAGTTACATATTTCTTCAACATATTGAGAAAAAAAAAATGAAATTACATGATATTTCACTATCTACAAAAAATCAGTATCACCTAAAAAAAGGTGCACTGATCTCCCTGTAAATCATACTGACCCTCTTTTGTTTTTTGTTTTTTTTATAATCACATCCTTATTCTAATAGATTTAACCAGTTATTCCACCACAAACGGTGTATATTGTATGATTCAAATTATTTTATTTTTTTTCCAAAAAGTACAAAGGATAAGTTGGTTTAGGAATAATTGAAAGTAGCCTTCCCTTGCAGCCTATCTTCTAACCAGCAGCAGAGGTCTTAGTTACCCTGGCTGTGGATGCGGAAGTGGTAGGGTTTGGAGAGCGGCCCCTGGCTGCCACAGTTGATGAGGCACACCACCACCGTATAGTCTCGCTGGTACTCCAGGTTGTGGAACTTGGTGGAGAGCACATTTAGAAGAGTGGTGTCCTCCAGCAGTTTCTCACTGTAGGGCGGCGGCCCGTAGAGCTTCACTAAAAAGCCACTGGCCGTGTGGGCATTAACGACATTGTTGGCGGGCAGCCGCCAGCGAACAGTAACATTGCGGCCCTCCACCGAGCTGATGTCAATCTCAGGTCGAATTGTGGGCTCTGCAGCGACAGGGAACACAGGATGAGCTGGAGAGCAAAATGGCTCTTGGTGCATTTTCTCATCAAGCTGTAACACTGACGAGCCTTGAATTTCTTTCAACAAATCGTTTGACCGAGGATGCTGCATGAAGCTGGTGCACCAGGCATTTCATTACTGTTGGGTGTCCTCCGTTCTGTGGCTGACTCAAAATAGTCCCAAAAGGTTAGGCCTGTCTGTCATGGCTTTGTAAATATGAGTGTTAACGATTGCAGAATCTTCAATTTTGATGGGATTCTCACTGTGGATTAAACTTCAAGTTGCTCATGATTGACCTTTTCTTAGTATGGGGCTCTTTCAAACTGTCTTTATACAATATCAAGAAAAATTCCAACCAGGAGAATCTGTTTAATTTCTAGTTTTCTAGCATTTTTGGGCATTTTGTGTAAGGACACGGTCTTCAAATTTAGCAGTTTCCACCTTTTTTTTTATTTCAGAAGAGAAAGGCTCTCATTGTGATCCCTGACACCTTCCCACAGGGGTCCCTGGATGTATAATTGTTTTAACAATTAATATGAGTGTCCTTTCACACAGTAACCACACACTGAGACGGAGAAAAACTTATTGAAGATATCAAAAATTAAGCTCAGAAACAGGCCCTCTATCATTTCTCTTATTATTATATTTCTTGCACCCATGCACTCAGATAAACTATCTCCCGCTGTACCGCAGTCATTTAGGAATACATTCCTGTTGTCACTATTCTTAAACAGGTTTGTGACTCTGGGCTGATTGATGATGAAGAAAATCTTTTTTTTTTTCTTTTTTTTTGCTATAAATGATTCAATCCTTAAGGGTATTTGATATATTTTTCCACAGAAGGGTCCACTTGAGTCCACTTGAGTCCACTGGCGTCTGTCTATATTTACGCCTATATTTGAATCACCAGGGCAGATAAGCCACTGAGGAAACACAGCTGTCTTCTTTAGGCAATGGGTGAAATGAATCACTTCATCACTGCTTTAGCAGACCTAAAATACTTATGCTTGCTTAGGTGTTATGGTCCTCTCAATGGACGTTTGCTCCCAGGCAAGTTTTCCCATATAACTATACTTCAAACTCAGTGTTTGTGTGTACCCTCTGATAGTGACAGCGCAGTATTCTGTGGGTCTTACCCGGACACTCAGTCTCCATGATGGCCTCTGGCCCCGGCGCCCCTTCTCCTCCTTCCCCAGGACGACTCAGCTGGACACGCACACGGTAGCGAGTCGAGGGCTCCAGGTTCATCAGTGTAATGGGCTCTTTGTCACTGTAAACTGAAAGATGGTCAAGTTAGAATATTTTCACTGCAGACTTGTGCATACATCATCGACGTTGGCACAGACACTTCAGAAGTTCGACGTTTACTCACTGAATGTTTGTTTAGTTTACAGCAAAATACACTCAGACCTCAACTAAACGATGTCCCTGGCCCAATGCACTAGTACATATATTTTAGCATTTTTATGACGTTTATTTGTAAAAACTACTCTTTTATGTTGTTTTTGCATAATGCTTGTTTTTGTTTCAGCCATCACAATCCAACCTCAAATGTGCTCGGTGTGTTTGTAAATAATAGAAAATAGAGGTTACTACAATGTTTGCTTTCAGTGCTTCTATGCAAGGAAATCAATCAACAGGGAATTCAGCTCCACAGTGGGATAAAGGCCAACTACATAGCTAAATTTTTTTGCATTCTTACCAATGATTGAGGACCATGAATGTCCATTTTCCACAGGCTTGTAGAGGAGTCTGGTGGAGACGATGGGGCCGTCCCCTCTGTGGGAGTCCACTGGCATCACCAACAGCTGCTTACTCCTCTTTTCCAGCAATTTGGGAGCAGATGTGGGCACCGGGGGCTCTGTGTGGACAGAGGAGTGGACTTTAGCGAAATGTTTGGAAATGTTACCAGTGCCTGTCACTTGAATAATATATTTCCCCTCTCTGTAGACACGTCAGACCTTTAATGGTGAGGTTGAACTTGCGGGAATCCCGGCCCAGATTGGTGGACACCCTGCACTCCCACAGTCCTCCTTGTTGGGCATTCAGACGAGTGATCTCAAACATGGCGGTGCTCTTATTCGAGTCCATAACTGTGCGAGAGGCCTGGCAGTAAATCAGAAGAAAGCATTACAGTGAATGTTGAAAACGACATTTCCTACTGAACTTGTTTTCCCGAGGAGAGAGAAGGAGGCAAAAAAAAGAGACATTTCTTTATTCACCCTGGAAGTGCCTGTCAGGTTCTTGTCAGACTGAGTCTCTTTTATCAAGGAAACAGTACAGAAACAGAGTGTATCACTTATAAAGAAATACATTGCGACTGCTGCACTGCAAAGTGGTACAACCTTATCTGGACTGACCATTGTGTTGTTGGCTTCCTCCAAATGTGACTCAAATGTAGTCATCAGTATCAGCTTGAAAGCGCATTTCAAATCAGCTCTACCATTAAACTCGGTCGACTATTTGGGCTTTTCTACTTGAGACACATTTAAAAAAAGATTAAGACACTGAGAAAATGAAACATTAATTTGATAGCTTTCTTGCAAAGTGGTACGTTCAGCAGAGTCTGAGTCTGTAATGAAGACATCTGTGATGCTCTACGCAAGCTCCCTCAAGTGGTATGTGGGGGGCAAGTCATCTATAAAATGTATTTGAATTAATATGAAAATATGTACAATCATGAAAATAAAACAAAAACTTGGAATTAAAAATGTAAAACATATGAAATTCATATTCAAAATAAGTATGTAAGTAATTAGTCCATATCTCCAAGGGCAACGTTCATCTCATATTGATACTAAACAATAACCGTTAATATTGTGATATATTGTGCAGCCATGCAGGCTTAAGTGTGAAAATATGTGCACCTTACCCAACTAAAAACGATTATTATTAATGATAGTATCTCTTGTTAGTGCAAATGTAGCTCCTACGTGTTTTGTGTTTTCACTTTATTTATATATTTCATGAACAGCATGTAATATAAATCTCTTAAGTTTTTTTAAATTTCTACAGAGGCCTGCTGTGAGTAAAATTACCTTGAGCACAGTGCTATCCAGCTTCCGCAGCTCTATGTTGTTGTGACTTGGCAGAGGGTTTCCAGTGGCCGAACAAAATATCTTAGGATTAGAGTTCAGATTCCACTCCAAGTTACCATCCAAGTCCAAAATCTGGGGAGCTCGGTCTGAAGACAGAGAATGAGATGAGGAAGAAATGTACAGAGAAAACACCCTAATGAATAAAAGAGAGAGGTGATCAGAGGTAATTTAATGCATATCAAAACCTGTTTTCAATCTCAAACTGTGGATCAGATTTTAAATTCACAAAAATTCACTTTTATGTGAGAACATATGCAGCAGTTTGCGCTTTTGATACAGCTGTGTCCATAATGGCCATCACCAATTAACCTCAGATGCATGTTTTTGGACTGCGGGAATAAACTGTAACCTGAGTTTCCATAGAAACCCTATAAATGCACAGGTAGAACATGCAAACTAATGTGCAAACCACAACAACACTGTGCAGAGACACATTTGATGTTCGAGATTAAATGAAATGGTGCACTTTATCTAGGGAATTAAATTTTTTTAAGAATGACAGAATTAGACCTATAAAATGAAATAGGTAAAGGCTCAGTTGTTTTTCGCCCTGTTCGGTCATTAAAGTGGTTTGAATGAATCAAAATGTCCCTATGCTCAGGCTTCAGCCCTCTGATAGTTTAGTTAACAAATGCGATAGATAAAAACACTTAAAATCCTACCTTACACAAGCATTAATTTAACTAGTGTATAAAGAAATCAGTGCAGCACAGTTTTCTGGTATTGCCATGGGTCATTTAAAACATATAAACAAAAATGTGGCTCTTTGGGAATTAATTGAATAGATAAATGGAAAACAAATAAAGGACATGCTGGCTTTCACAGGGGTTCAATTGGATTTGATCATAACTGGAAATAAAGCCAAAGTGTGAAATGAAGTTGTGGTTTAACAAGTTGTGTATTATGTATGTGAGACACAAAAGGAAGCATTATTTTCCGAGGGAGGTGTTGGCAGTTGAAAATATGTGAAAAACAATACACATGACAGTTTCTTATGAGTGTCTCAAGTCAGTTATGATTGCGATGATACCCACCAGACTTCTCACAGTTTTGTCCTCTCCACCCTGTGGGACACTGACATCCACTAAAGCGATGGCAAACTCCTCCATTCTGGCATTTACAGCTTAACCTGCAGTCTGGTCCGTACATGTCATTGCGGCAGGCTGATAAACAAAAAAAAAAAGAAAATGTTATTCATTCTAACGCAATATATATACAACCATGATAACATCGTTTAGGGGAGGCGTTCCCACCAGTGTTGCAACGGCTTCCAGACCAGCCGCTGGCACAGGAGCAGCCGTACGGATCCGGTAGGCAGAAACGAAGCCCCCTGCAGTTCGGCTCGGCGCCGCACGACTCCTGGCAGTTTCGACCAAACATTCCTTCTCTGCAGGCTGCGAGCCGTCAGCGAAAGACAAATTCACCAATATGTTTATTTAAATTCCTCGAGTTCTGCTTGCGCTATGCTTTAACAAGAGTTGCAAAACAGTGTAATTCTTCCAGTGGAAACCACTGCTTCAGTTTTAATAGCTGTACTGATTGCTGTGAGCGACTCAGACTGGTTTATTTTCTGATGACATGGCGTTTTCAATGGCATTATGAGAGCAGGTGGTGTCAAATTTGACTGAACCTGACAGATCATTGTACTCTTACCAGTTCTGTTCTCTGGTTTAGTGTTCATGTGATGGATCCTGACATGTACAGCTTATGGCCAGGGTCTCGCTTAATATTTTCAGGATACCTCGCTCTTGATATTCTATAACATCTGTTATCTTCTAGTGTATCTGAAAGGTCGGATGTCTGTCTCATCTTAACCTTTACATCGATTGAGTTACAAACCTGTCTCGCAGCGTGTTCCCATGAACCCCGGAGGACAGATACAGTCTCCGTCGGCATCATGACACACTCCACCATTAACACACTCTGGACAATCCTGTTCACAGAGAGGACCCCACTTCTTACTTGGACAGTCTTCAAAGGCAGAAAGAGAATTATGTTAGTATTTTGATACTTTTCATATATGTAAGGCATCCATCCATCCAACCTGTACCTTCTTGCTGTGAGGCGAGAGTACTAATCACTGCCCAATAAGACATATGATATTTAATTAATTTGTATGGGTTGGAAGAATTTTCTGATGTACTTTTCAGTCTGGCATCTCAGCTTAATTTAGCATTAAGCCTTTGAAAATGTAGAAACACCATCCAGGATCAATCCATACATGAAATTATCCCTTTACAGACATTTCTTAATGTATAAAGTCAAACTGCATGCATACGAGAGACACATTTTTTCCTCTTAACACTGATTGAGGCTTTAAACAGTTTCACAAATAGGGATTTACCTCTATCTAACCAAACTGTATTGGAAAACAAATCGATTATTCATCATAGGAAATAAAACCAAAATCTGCATGGTCTCTATGATTTTTGCAACATTTTGTTTTACAGATGTGTTTGTTTTATGTCTGGACACAATATTTTGCAAACAATTCACAGGCCCATTACTTGTACTTTACTTATTTTAGCAATGTAATACAGCCCCACATAAAATATATTCCTCTTTTCCTTTCCTCATTTATTTCTATGTCTTATATAATGATTATTATAAAATGATGATTATTATTATTCTGATTCCTATCTGTACTTACTCAGATTACACTGACTTTGGTTTTACTCACCCAGTGAGTTGAATCTTTGTAGATATGAGCAAGACCAGATAAACAAAAATTCAAATTACATCACAATTGCCCTTAAAAGATGGGCTGAAAACCATTGTTTAATCTGGCTTTGAGTGCAATTTGTTCGTACTGTTTTCGTTTCTGTTTCTAAATGTTCAAACATGTCACAATTCCACATACCTCTGACAATGAGCCTCATCCAGGCTCCCTGGAGGGGGATGTCTCCAAAATAGCTGGCACTGTAGATGCCTTGGTTGGTAAAAGTTGCATTCTCCACAGTGAGTACAGCAGTGCGGTTGACAATATCATTCCAGTTAGTCATGTAATAGTAGTTTCCTACAAAAAAATAGAAAAATATTAAGGACCTCGGTCAATATCTTTAATTAAATAATAATAAGTATGCTGTATGTGTGTAACATGAGAGTGGATTCTTAATGTACTAGTAGTTTAGATTTCTTTCTCACCATTATTCTTCCAGGTTACATCCCTCTTTTGGGTGCTGAGGAGCTGCATGCTGAGGTTGACCGTTTCTCCTCGGTTTGCAGTTATTGTGATGTAATCTGGGATGAAATTAGCTGTAAAGACCGCAAACAAGGAGGGTAAGTTTAAAGGTGACACAAGTCTCCAAAATGAAATAAATATAATGTGAAATAAATATGTAAACATTGTGAATAACTAGATAAAAGCCAATACGGGTAAATAGAATCACTACTTTAGTACACACACACACACACCCACACCCACACACACACACACACACACACACACACACACACACACACACACACACACACACACAGACGAATGAATAGAAATGACAAATGAGATCTGTACACACCTCTGCCAAAGTTGTTAATCATTGTGACGGTCTCCAGTGGGCCAGCTTCCCGAGTGGACTCGCAGTAGAAGATACCGATATGATCCAGTTCGCTGAAGTCTCTGGCAACAGCCTCCTTGTTCATGGGCTTATGCACTTGAAAATTTGGCTTCTTTGGAAATATTAGAATCTTATTGTCTTTCTTGATGTCCAGCTTGACCTGGGCGACGTTGCGCTCCCCACTGATACAGGAGAGGGAGAAGTGCTTGACGTTTTGGACCTCAGCCGTGGAGATCATGGTCAAGTCAATCACAGCACCTGCAGGGTGGGACACAAGTCATTGTCTTAAATCTATTGACCAGGTCATGTAAGAACACATACTATCAGTTATCGAAGCCAGGAACCCATTAATTTTGAGCGAAGGACACATGTTTGGCACACTGATGAAATCTGTGTAGCACTGAACCAGATCATTCAAAGCATATGTGTGGCATTGATCAAATGTTTTGCTTTTTCTGTCGATTGATATTTGTCATACTCAATTATAGTTGTATAATATATCCATCTACTATCTATAACAACTTAATCCAGACTGGGACTGTGGTGCCTTGGTGCACAATTAGTCGAAAACATGGTATTTAATTGAATGATAGCCTTCAAAAGTGCTTCAAATATCAAATGAAAACCTTAGAGTTTTATCTTTACATCAACTAAAACCGAGAAAGTGACTTGAATCCATCTGATCATATGGTCTGGATCTGAGAAGGATCTCTTTTTGCCTTTGTAAACTCACCAGGTAAAATATAAGACCCTGCTCCACATCATCAATACAGACACTGGAAAGAATGATTGACAGCAGTACTATAGGTTTTTCAATAAATGTCCAAAACCCCCATTAAAACAAGTTTGCCCAATAGTCCTTCTCACTGGTATTTTAGCCCATGATCAACCAAACAATTGCAGGAAACGTGGATGAGCTCCTGTTTCCCCCCAAATGACAAGCACTCCACTGTTAACAGCGGTCAAGACTTAAGTTAAACTTCTAAAGTGGGATTTGGCAATGGAACATTTCTCTTTTTAATATCTCTTTCTTCGACAATATAGTTAACTTCTCTTACATTACACCCCCCCCCCCCCCCCAAACACACACACACACACACACGCACACAAACAGCTGTAAGATGAGTTGTAAGATGAGTTGTTCTTTTGTTTTATTTTTATTATTTTACTTACCCGTTAAATGAAAAAGGCACAAGACAAACACCGACAAAATCCTCATATTTAAAATCCTCATTGACGAAAACGCCGTGCTGTGAAGTCTTCCACCAGTTGGGGTTTTTTCAGGGAAATATCTACACGCACTTTGGCGACGCTGCGTCAAGACGACGCGCCGTTTTACGCATAACTCGGCGAATATCGCTTATGTCAAGATTAGATGTAAAAAAAAAAAAAAAAAAAAAAAAATCTCAGCCGTGATCTATAAACCCTCAGAGAAGAAATTATACGGATCACCCGATAAATCCAGGACCCAGTTGACGGTAAAGCTCAGCTTTCTCTGGGTGGGAAAGGAAGGAAGAGCGTCACCAGACAGCGGAGGACTGCTGGCGCGCTTCAAGACCTCCCAGATACGATGGATGTGTTTATGAGTTTAAACTTTTGTCACTTTCTGCTCTCGATCATTGCTCAGCACTCGACTTGTGTTTGAAAAGAAACGAAAGTTCAGCTTCCAGAGTAAAACGATCATATGGCCAGCACAGTCAATGTTAAATTTTACTATGCGAGAGAATGGTTTATGTCGTCCCCTCAATTTTGTGTTTATATGTGGACAATGATGAGTGTTCCACTTTGGTTGCTGTATATGATACATATTGCACACTTTTCAAACGTTTTTGCAAAAGGAAACTAAAATGTATTGATACTGAATGATTATATTGATAGGATGATAAGTTTCTTTAAAATATTTACTTTGGATATGGCACCTTTCTTTGAAACACATATATTGACATATGTTAGACAGATTTCCATATTCAATGCTTTCTGAATAAATCATAACAATAAATGTGTAACTACTATACACTTCTATATATAGAAGTTATATATAGTTAAAAATACACTATTGCATAATAAATATCCGATCATTGGCACAAATCAATTAACTGATGATATACTGTTACTTTTATGAGTTTTATTTAAACACAGAATTGTAGTTTTATTAACCTTTCACATTTTCAAATTAAATGCATCAATCCGGTGCACTGACTTGAAGGAAGAATTGCTTTGCATTTAACAACAGTGAGCGAACACACACACGCGCGCGCGCACACACACACACACACACACACACACACAATGATGTTCAATTAATGTGAAATGTAAAAATACCTAAATCTATTTTCCCCCCCGCTGCTCGCCCGAACCTGTCTGACACCAGGAGGTCTGATTCATAATCATGCATTCAGTGATTGCAATTAAATCATTATTGTTGATTTAGAAGCAAAGTGAAGCAATGCACAATATATTTAGTGTATCCATTTGTCCTGTATGTAAAAAAATAATTCAGTGCAAACATTGAATCTGTGTAAACTGCACATGCATGCCTCACACTATTGTGATGGGTTAAATGCTGCAGAAAATCTGATGCAGTAGCAGCTTTTATCAAGTTTTGCCAAAAGCAACAGCTTTGTTCTCTCACTTGTATCACTTGGTTTTAATCCCCGCAGCTTTTATAGTCAGTCTCCCTTTCCCCTCCTCATAATCACTCATTGTCAGGAAATGATGAACAATATGCATGTTGTGTCTATTTCTGCCATAATCTTGTAAAGACTGTCTCACTCTTAAGACATCCAGTTGAAACAACTGTACCCCTTCTCTAAAGGGAAAAAAGAAAACCCACTGGGCTGATTTGGTGTTTTCTTTACATTTCCTTGCAGCTTCAGACAATCGCCTTGAAGTGGACACAACTTCTTATTGTTTGAGAGTTCCTGTTTTCAGTTTCTGGAACTTACATGGGTTTGTGTAGCCAGCAAGGCACATTCTATTGTAAGCTTATCTAAAAACAAAGAATTAACTGGCTTAGGGTTTGGAAAGTGATGATGCATTAATATCAAATCAGAATATTACAATAATGTCATTGCGCAATGTCATATTATTTGTAAATCACACAACGATGGAACTGCATATGACAAAAGAAGAGATTTATTTCTTGCCACAAAGGGATAGGGATTAGTTTTTTCTTGACAATTAGTGCTGTTCTCTTGCTTTGTCAGCATGACATCTGTAGCACAGAATCCAGCGCGACAGCTTTTGAAAGTTTTATTTCTGTTGCAGCACCTTCACAAGACCCACTGACAGAAAGAGGTTCAACGGTGAGAAGAACAATAAACAATACCCCTGCAGTGCCACAAAATCAGATGGCTAATTACTCAGTTCTGACTGAAGCAGAAGTACTTAAAACGTGAAGCCAAACGTGTATAATATAATAATATAACAGTTATAACAACTAGAAGCTGCTACTTCATCTGTATATGGGGTGTTTCTCGTTGCAGGTTTGGCAGGGTTGTGCAAACTCTGCAAGTTCGGCGGGGAGGAGAAATTCAACAAAAGTGTTGCTTGTTGCAGACAGAGCTTGGTGGAGCCTCCATAGGAAGCCAAAAGGGAAAAGACCAAAGGTTGCGTCAACACAGATGCTTCTGCCTCTGTCTGCATTACGTCTGCAAGAGTGCATGTGTGCATAAATATATCTGTGTATTTAGGACGGCAACATACAGTGAGAAGAGTGAGAGGACTTGCATGCATGTGTGGTGTAACTGTATGTGTGCTTTAGTTTGTCTGGGCTCGTGTGCGTGTGTATGCATGAACTATTCACTGAAACAATAATCTCTTTACGTAGTGGCAGAATAATGCAACCTGCCACGAAGCACAACAAAAAAAAAAGGTACAAGGAACACAAAAGGTTTGAGATTTTGGCCTGGGCTCCAGATTTCCCAGATCAACGCACATGTGAGGGATGTGCTGGATAAAAAGTGTGATCCATCAGGGCCCATCGTCACAACTTCCAGGACTTAAAGGATTTACTGTTAACATCTTGGCATCAGATACAACAGCACAATTTCAAATGTCCAGTAGAGTCAATGCCCTGAAGGATAAGAGCCGCTTGAGCTTCAAAAGAAGGACAAAAAGCAATGTTTAGATGGCTCAAGTTGTCAAGGTTATCCCTTGTCTGTACTGATAGTACTTGAGAAAACTTCGAAGGTCAGTTTTTCACAAGTTCCCTTCAGAAAAGCTATCACGGCCAGCTGAAAGATTGAGGACAAACGTCACCTAAATTCTATTGAGAAGCAGATTTACAGCAGCCTGTGCCCGAGAATGTTTTAGTGGTTTCTGACATTCTGTTGTGATTGAAGCAGAAGAGGTTGTGACGGCGGAGCTGGGGTCTGGAAATGGGACCGGCAAAAGAGGCGGGAGGTCTGCGAGACTTTGTGAGAAAGTTTGTATTAAATTCCCGTTTCCCCTCATTGTGTGGCAAGCTGGCCTGGCTCCACACGCACTGATCCTGCTGAGCCATGGGAGGCGAAGCAAGGGTGTCACTCACACCTCTCTGGCCCCCCAAATCACCCCTACTAACCCCACCCCCCCAATGCAGCTACAAATATCTGACCCTCCAAGTCACAACATGCCACATGTTGTCATTTACAGAAAATCTTCCCAAGGATCATGGAGACCCAGGGATATGTTAGTAATCCGCATTTGATTATTCAAGTCTGTAAGAGAGAAAAGCGCTTAAAGCGATACAGTGAACAAGATGATGACTGACGGAGACACAGATTTCGAGATAGCGCATGTGTGTGAGAATTGAACTTCTATTCTACCAAGTAGGATTTCCCCAAAGATAAAACCCTACGAAGCCTGATAACTTCCCAGCGCAACATACATGTAACTCCTGATTGTGTTTACGCTCTCCTGTGGTCTGTCTGTCAACAAGTTTTTTTTCAGTCCAACACCACATGGTGACATATTGACAGGTTTTGATACCATTAGCCAAGTTAGATGTCCTGTATGAACAAGGAGGGCTTCCTATTTAAAGAACTCCAAAATGGTGCAGTGTATTGCAGACAAGTTGGTCTATTAAGACCGTTCAGTCTGATGTTGTCAGATGATTCCTGTTTCTTAAAAATGTTTTAAACTTTAGTGTCCATTGTGTTTCAAAAATATTCCATTACATAACTATTTTGGAGCATTCATCATCCATTTATCTTCCTCTTTGTGTCCACTTTAAGACCAGCAAGGACCAGACAAGACTGATCCAAAAATGGAACAAACTGAACAGGTCTGTTGGTGTCTAACACAGAGAGCAATATCACCTTAAACACAGTCGGCCTTTAAAAGGCCAAATATTGACATGCTTTTGAAAATTTCATCCTTCAGTTGTTATGGGATTATAGTTTTTCTGACGGAAAATGTTAGACTGCTATAATAGGTCATTATCAGATGAGCCAATAAAGACCAACTAATTGTTATCTTAGACTTACTTTTTGTTTATGAGAAGCTCAAAGCTGAAGTTGTCAGTTTTATAAATAAAAAAAAAATAAAAAAACACTCAGCCTTCACCTATATCTCTGTACAGCACAACTTTTCCATGTGTGGTGTATTCAGTTGTTGGTGACATGCTGCTAAGGAGATTTGTGCAGAAATGAAGACCTTGTCAAAAAAATGGTCCTTTGCCCCATAAAGGGTCAATCTCACAAGCACATCTCTAGATTCTGGGAGGAAGGTGAAGTTCCCAGACAAAAACCCAAAAGCAGCTCCAAGAACATGCAAACTCCAGTCAGGAAAATCCAGTCATGGAAACAAAGACCACAATGTTCTCATTGTGAGGTGAGATTTTGGACCAGTTTGTCCACTAGCATGCATCATGTCCCGTAGAAAGTGTCTATTGTTGGTATTTAGATTATTTAGCAACATTATGTGAGGAAAGCAAAGGTTGCTTGAAAGATTTTCTCAAAATCATCTGAATCTGTTGCAAAAGTCATGAAAATAAAACATTATCCACATAAAAGTAATTTGTTGATATCAGTATAGTATTTAATTTAAGACAATCTGGAAAAAATATTAGTTACTGCTGCTACAATGTAAATGATTTAGTTTCCAAACTGCCACTTACTGAGTTGTTCCTATGTTGATGTTGTCATAATGAATCTCCTCAGCTGGGAGATATTAGTCAGATGAACTTAGTGCAGGAAGAGGGTTTAGCGTAAAAAGCGAATCATGGGACCTTAAATCCCCCCAAGAATTACTCTATTTACTCGTAGCATTTTAGCATTTATTGACTATATTTTCTAGCATCAGTTGTAATGGGGGGGGGGGGGGGGGGGGAGTCATTCATAAAGTAACGGCATCGAAAAGAAGAACTGTTGCATAATGTTACACTTCTGACCAGAACCAGATGCATGTCAAGATAAATACTTTCAAAAGCATGCAGACTCAAATCTGTTAATGCCTTCCCATGAACGCACTCCACTGCCACAGCTGTAATAATGACGGCAGCCAAGTCCCCCCATCTCCTCAGCCAAGGCACATGAAGACAGAAGTGTACTGAGATCACAGTCCAAACCCGAGGCCCCAGCGTTTGTCGCATGTTGCTTCCTTTTCTCTCCCCTTTATCCTGTCACTTTCCACCGTGTGTCCTTTCTCACACCACTGAAATAACCTTATAGGAACAATGCCCCCCAACAGATGGATCAACAGTCAGAATAGTGAGGAAATTATTTGACAGGAGGCAAAAATATACATCGTCAGCTTGGCCACAGTGTGAGGATGATGATTTAATGTGAAAAGATATGGAGGAAGTTGCAGACTATCATATGTCATTTTATCTTGCACGCAGATGCACATGACCACTCGTTATCTCCTACCTCTTTATACACATGGACAGGACCCTGTCCACTGGGACGAGCGGGGTACAAAGTGAGTTACGAACACATTTTAGGGCCTCAAGACTCAAGTTTCAAATTCCACCTGACAGGAACTCTCCATTTCATTGCTCTCATTTCCTCCGGCTCCACCGGCACTCTCATTACCATTATAATGCACTTACACAGACATTAACTTGATGGTTAATTCCAATCCATAACACACGCAGACGATTACATAGCAGGAATGGTATTACCAACACAACCCTGCTCCAGTGCAGACAATGTAAGCAGTGGACTGAATGCTATTGCTCAACAACAAGTGTCTTTAGTTGTGAGAGAGATAATAATGTAACTCAAGACAAGGGCTTTTTGGGCTTTCAAAGACATATAAATTATACAAACCTGTTTTTATAAGTGACAATTAATGTTGTTTAGCTTCCAGAGAGACAGAAGAAAGGTTTTTTTTTTCCCCCCACCACTATCAAAACAGATGTGGTAAATAATGTGTGTCCTTTGTAACAAGGGTTACACTTTATTTTCTAGTTGTCTTGTTGTCTGTCCTCCAAAAGGTTGCCCCCATGTTAACATTTGTCAAAATGACAGCCTTCCACAATGACTTTCTCTTTAATCGAATAGAAAAATATTCAATTAACACAACCTTATAAAACTTGCATTAATATTTGGTATAAATAATGTGCCGTAAGAAGTGGCAGTGGCTCAGTTGGTAGAACAGTCATCTCCCAGTTGGGAGGTTGCGGGTTTGAGTTCCCATCTCAACCTGTATGCATGCCTTGAGCAAGGCACTGAACAAAAAATGGCTCCAATTGGATGGACTGAGCTCCTTGCGTGGCAGCCGCCTACATTGGTGTGTGAATGGGTGAATGTGATCAACAATGTCAAGTGCTTTTGGACTGCACAAGTAGTTGAAAAGCACTAAGCATTTACCATTTAGCGTCCCAATATCCGGAGCCAGTCGGCACTTCTTTGATTGTGCTGTCATCTGTTTTCTAGCTCGATCAAAGGCTCCTCTCACCTTGTTGCTAAATGATGGTCACTCGCCTCCCAAGGTTTCTCCTTCCTGGGATGCTTTGACTGGCTTCAATTTTAATGAGGGACATTCTATTTGGTATTTTCTGAGGTTGCAATAAAACTGTTCCTTTACATCAATTATTGTTTTGCTATTTCATCACTTTATTGTTCCCTTTATAAGCTGATCTTAAAGTCACCGTGACTGACTGACAGTAGTGTTTTGAGTTTTATGATGAATCTCCTTTAAAATTTGAAAATACAACAAGCAACAAACACAATAGACCTTGTATGAACCATCCATACTGTTGGAGGTAAATGGGCCCTGCAAGAATCCCAAACCCACAAGCATCTTTTTGTTATACTAATTCACCACATGCAAATTAAAAATGGATACCGTCACGCTGAATACACCGCCACACTTACGTGACATTTGAAACCATGTTAAATCCTGAAGAGGGTGAGACTCCCAATGCATCCATGCTACGTGGACTGTTTTCACATACAACAGATGTTAATGTTTAAAGACGCGCTTCATATTTAATGCTCCTCGTGGGAATAATTAACCAAATCTCTCTGGAGGGATCACATGTCCTGACTTCACTGTTAAATTATAACACTGTTCCAAAATGGGCATGATTTTCAAAAGCACAAAAGCTTTTATGTTATATCTTCTCTAAAATATGGACCCAATCTCCTTAACAAAGCAAAGAGGAATTACCAGCATTTGCCTTTTTGTTCTGGAAAAAGAATATTCCTGTAGCACAGAAAGCCAGTTGATCATTCTGTGATGTACAAAATGTTGACTTCATAGAATGTTCTTTAAAAAATGTAAAACTCAAAAGTTGTGACCTTGATTACATGCATATACAGTACTTTACTGCCTGCTCTCCACACAAAAAACATATTTCCATCCAGGTGTTGTGGATGACATTGTGTGCCAATGCTTGATGTGACATGGACTTTAATCTATGCGGCCTCATCCAATAACAGTGAACTATGACATTAACAGCTAGTTTGTCTTAAGCTCAGGACCACAAATCACGGTGTACATGCTCAAATATTAAGTTTCACTGTGTTTCTGTATACAATATAGTCACATAAATAGTATCTATACCTATAATCCAAAGAAGCTATAAAACATTGAAAATACAATCAAACAAAAACCAAAAACATTCAATAACTTTCCAAAGATTTCAGACCTTTTAAAATGTACTTTATAAAAACTTTAGAATCTCTAAAAGTTTTTGGAACAGTGTTCTGCAGTTTGTCCAACTCTGCCTCGATGAAATGACCTTTTTACAGTTTTGTTTCAGATATTTTTACCATGAACCTTCTTAGTTGTAAAATGCTTCATGAAATTCTTTTCTCTCCAACATCTCCCACTTTCTCTTCCTGGCCCACTTTTTCCTTATTCCCTGTCTCTTACCCTCCATAAAATAGAATTTTCTTTCATCTGGAAAGGATTTTATAAAAGCCATTGCTGCATCTCTGCCTCTCAACTAATGTCTTACACTTAACTTGAAACTGTAAACACGTTATTTGTCCTTAATGTGCTCAATACATTTTCAAAATCTGATCCTTTGTCCCAATAAACACATCATGCTTCTATTTGCATTTTATACCATATCCCTACTGCTTTTTTTACATTGTAGTTGTAACTGTGGTTGTAAATACCGAGTTTGCTCATAATTGCAGTTTTCCTGCCCAATCATCAGTTCATCGCTGGAAAAAAAAACAACAAAACAAGATCCATAATTGAGCCCTCTCACAAGTGACCCCCTCCACCAACCCCAGTGTCCTGATGTCCCTCCTGGGGTAAGGCTGGGACACAGGGAATGTGGACGGGGTGGTTAGGGTCGTCAACAGATGGTGAGCAGTGTGACCTGCCAGTTCGATACCCAACAAAACCCCCCCATGCTGTCGGGATGTTGATGCATGTTGGTGCTCTAGTCCCCACTGACCCTGCACAGGTACTGTGTACACACACACGCACACACACACACGCACCTCATTAATGGTGTTATGGAAAGCCTCTGGATCAGCCTGAGGAAGCCCTAATCATAACATTGTGGAGTCAACCTGCAGGTCTAATGTGAAAAAGAAATCACTGAGGATCAGCACAGGATCACGGGGATAATACTGGCTGCGGTGATCGACAGACAAAGCTGAGTAAAATTGAGACGAGGTAATATTTTCCAGGACAGGCAACATGGATTTGCTAATGCTGACTTGTTTAGAAAGGAACACACAATCTGATAAAGTTGAGAATTTCCGTTTGTTTTGAATTTCGGAGAAATCACTCAAAAGAACGAGGCAGTGTTTTAGTCAATACATCTATCATTCTGTTCGTAGTTACAGAAATGCAATTATAATGAACTCCAAGTTATATTGTCTGAAAAAGATTATCTATTTAAAATCCATCCATCTCCTAAATAGACTTTATCCAACTTAAGAGTCATTGGTGAAACTGGAGCCAATGAACATGATTGCACATGGAATTTGAAAAAAAAAAAAAAAAAATACAATGATGCATAGTTTTGGAGCTGAATCCACTTTGGATCAGTGATTAATATAGACTATTATGCAAACTGGATCTTCAAATCTGAATCACAGAAATAGAATGTGTCCCAACAGAACGTTAAGTGTAAAGGAAATTGTGGAAAGGGAGTGGTACTAAGTCCAGCCAACATGTCTCTGGAATAATATACGCTTTCTGAGGAAGTTGAATAACAGAATGTTGAGCGCTACGGCAAGATTTTGTGCAAATGGATGTCGAGACTAAAACTGCAGATGCATCAGTAGTCTGATGCAACAATGTGTCGTCTGGGGAAATGACGTGAGATGATTAGTTTAAATGATTTTCAACCCAGAAGGAGCCACAAGTGAGAGTTTAAGACAGCAAGAGCGTGAGTAAGAGAGAGAGAGAGAGAGAGAGATGGATGAGCTGTTTTTGCTTGTCCAGAGTGTCCAGGGAACTTGAGCCAGATTCAGGAAGAGGTACTGCTGCTGGAGGCTGATATGTGTGTGAAGGAAGTGGAGGGAGCGCCGGGGCAGGAATCACCCTACAGGCAGGAAAAGGCCTGTGGAGGTGATGGTGGAGGGGTGGAGGTGGAGGGGTCTCGGCTCCTGTCTGATTCAACTTGTCTAACACACACACACACACACACACACACACACACACACACACACACACACACACACACACACACACACACACACACACACACACACACACACACACACACACACACACACACACACACACACACACACAGTATGGGCTCTTGTTCCCATCAACCAGTAAGAAGGGACACAGTGCTGGTGCCAGAGCATGCATGCACTCCCAGACACTGAGGAAATGTGTGTAAGAACACTTTTTTTTACTACATGCAACAATGAATACATTAGTGCTGCCAAATGCAGATTATGCCATTGTAGGATATCCACTTTTTACTGCCCATGTTCTTTTCTGAGTACCAGGAAGCTATAAGACCTACAACACCCTGTGTACTTCCACGGGCCTGTGGTATGCAAATGCATTTGTTCAGAAAAATTATTCATCAGTTTGGCCTGGCTGCTTGATTGAAACCAGAGGGGTTTACAGTGTGCCATTCTGCATTTTTGAATGCAGTGCTTGGTTAGTTTGGGACACTTGCGACTGATTAAACATTTGAGACAGAAATACTGGCTCCTCAAATCCGTGTATCAGTGTTACGAGAAATTATCCTGCAAAAATACTGCTTTGGCAACAATCTATCATCCAGCTGGACACGGTCCTGAAGTATAGATTATAAAAGGGTTCACGAACAGTTTTTATGGATTAAAAAAAACAAACAAAAAAATTTGGTTTTTACAGTATCTTGTGGAATAACACAAAGCTCACAACAAACTTTTCACAATACACTGTCAACGTGTCAATAATGTGCTACATTAAAAAGCTGAACAATTTGCAAAACATTTCGTAAATTTAGCAAATGATCTGTATTTAACTTGAACTAAATGTAACTATTGGAGCCATTGCAACTTAAGTGCTGTTTAGGACTAGGTCAATAAATGGAGTAAGCCACAAAAGTTGCTTTCAGTTTTTTTCCTTTCTCTTTTTTCAGGTGTCAGTTTGTAAGTTGTGAGGCCAACAGCCTTTTTAATTCTAATTTTTTTTATCCAGTTTATTTTTCCCATAGCCGTGACTGGCCAGTTGATGTATGGGTGTTGCAAAATTCCTGCCATGCAACAAGTTGTATTTTGATCCTGGATGGCAGTTTTGTGCGAGTTCGAGATATTTCTATATATAATAGGATTCATGCTTGACAAACTTTTGCAATGAAAGGCCTGCTACTGCCACTACTGGTAAAAACACAAAACCTCTGCACTACATGTAAACGCTGAGCCAGGAAAAGTCCATATGGACTGACGTGTTGGAACTCAGCATGGGTAAAAGCACAAGCCAAGAGTTGCTTCAGGGAGTGATAAAGCTCTACTGTATTGAAGGTTGTTCAAATGCTTCAAGCGGAAGATTTTGTTACTGTGTGGAAATGTGGAAATGAGTGAATCACTTTTCCGTCACTGCCAAGATGAGCCTTCACTCCTGGAAAACCTGAGCTTTAGCAAGGAGTTTATCCTTCATTACTGTGATCTGGTAAACTGACACAACTGTAATATTAAAGCAGCCGTCTCAACAATGATTGACAGCTGGTGATTTGATGTGAAATGAACGAGCGCTCGGTAATCATGGTCCTATATGCTTACAGCGGATACTAGAAAAATAGTACACGCTTGATTTGACTTTATTTGATTTGAGGCATTTTGTACGTTTAAAACAGTATAAAATACATGTATTATTGTAGAAAGGTCTCAAAATTCTCACTGAATCAATGAAAACTTCTCTCACATTCTCAGTTTTCACATACATATTCTTTTATCCTCCATAGGGGGATTGAAAAAAAACCCAAAACGTGTTGGAGCTTATTAAAAAGTAGAGACTCCCACATGAATCACCTAAAATTTTCAGGCTTGGAGAAGCATTTATATCTTTGCTGCACCTCTGAGGATGGGTTTCTGTGCAACTGGGGCTCACTTTCCATTTTTTTTTTTTTTTTTTTTTTTTTTGCAGTTTTTGGAGTGTGTTCACACAAGCATGACATTCCAAACAAACATCAACCTAACAGTATCTACTGATTAACACACCACTTCCATAAATCAGGGTTAGAATTAGGGTAAAAGTGTACGTAGCATAACGCACAGTGTATCGGAGAGTTGATTTAAACACAAGAACATTTAGCGTTATGCATTACATGCAGTCTATGCTTGTTTTAGTAGTAAGAGCCAGCAGAGTAAGCTAAAGAAAATAAATGAAAAGTAATACCCACACTACCATCAAAGAGACCAACTTGAACACTGATACGAACAGTTTCTCTACTGTATTTGCACGAAGTGTTACACCTGCAAGTGGTGGCAAGCGCTCAAGTCAAACAAATAGACTCAGTCCTCTGAACACTCGTGCTCGTGATGTATGTAATGTTACACCGCTGAGCACGAAAAGCCAGGGAACTCTTATATTAGATTAAACTTGAATGAAAGTTAAAACAATCGCTGTGTTGAAACTGGGTCAAGGAGAAAAACACCAAAAAAAAAGGATTTTTTTGAGCAGAAGCATCCCGATTAATGAAATGAGACCAAACACGCATCTAATTTAACTTCCATCTGAGTAGAAAATTTCTTACAAAATAATGCAAAAATTTAAATAAAATGGTTGTTGTCTTATTCTTAGATTTGAAGCAGATGTGTGTGGACGTAGCCTCACTCACATTATCATATTGCCAGATGTAGGCCACATATGGACTCTCAAACTCCCCCCAAAAATGTGAGCAATGCAAGGCTATCACCCTATAAAATTCACACTTAAATTTGTCCCAGTGGAGATTCCTTTTGTGTCGTGAGACCGAAAAAAAAAAGAAAAGAAAAAGTGATAATGGCTTCAGCCTGCCTCCTCCACGAGTCCTTTGGATTGTTTCTTCTTGATGCTTAATGATGGTTTGCAGACTTGTTTGTCACTTAGCTCTTCCTCCTGAAAGCTCCACTGTCCATTGTTATGTACAGCAAGGCACGTGTTGTTATTTCCCCCCTCCTGTATGAACGGAGTGAGCAAGGCTTTCCCATCTTCCCCAGAGAAATGGCCATGACCTCAGACCCCTCCACTTCACTTGGAGGACAAAGAGTAAACATACCAGGAGAGCAAATGTGGGGAAAGCCCCCAGCTTACTCCTAAAATTTTATCCAGAGTCTGTGAGCAGCCCCACTGCTGACACTAATGACCTTTACCTTGTTTGTGGGCGCATGCTGTGAATGGATTGACAGTAAAAAATACCAAATATACAATAAATCTTACTTCTTAGTGGAGTGTGTTTTCTGCATCAGAAAGTTGAAAGCATATCTTACCTACACATTAATGTCATAGAAACAAATAAGCAAAAACATCCATGTGTCTTACTCCGGCTTTATCCAAATCATTATCACAACCAGTGGAGCATTGAATTGATTAGATCATATTTATAACCTTTGGCAACAAGTTGTTTAGTTTCAGAAATGACATAACCTAACAGAGACAAATATAAAGATTAGGAATTTGTTTTAAAAAAAAAGGCTTCAGTATAAAGATGGTGAGTTGTTGGCAAAATATGTACATTTACTCTACCTATTTGAAACTTTTTAGGCATGGACAAAAACCTGGAGAGATGGACGTCTGTAAGGAGGAGGAGAGGAAGACAGGATATTACTGGTCCACCTCTTGTCTCTGCACGCTGGAGGTGGCAGAGACGAAGATGCTGAGGTTTTCACCGTGAGTTCCCAGTGGGATGTGGGATAAGAAAAGAAACACTTCAGATTCATGGGTGTGAAGGAGGGTATAAACATGGAGGCAGGGGATTGAGTGAGGTGCAAGCAGATGATTTGCTTTGGAGACCCCTGAAGGTCAAAGCCCAAAGAGAAAACCATTAAACTTTCATTGCAACTGTTTGAAAGCAAATTGTTTTAGTAATTCTATCAAATTAATCTCCTCTTGGATTTAATCAGAGTTATGGTTGCGCGGAGCTGGAGATTGCCTCCAGCGAATACAACTCAACTATATTAAGTTCTGCAAATCAATTGTAGTGTTTTACATAAAACAATTCCACTTAAAGAAAGTTAGCAAATTCAATTCAAATCAGCAGTAAAATGTTTATTTTCCTTGAATGTGTCCTTAAAAAAGTGAAACACGCACTATTTAAACAAGATTTTTTTATTTACTGTATGGTGGTCTTCAATATTAGACCCTGAGAGCCGCTATCCTGCATGCTTTAGATGTTGCCTTGCTGCAACACACTGCATAAGAGTAAGCTCATATGCCCTTTCTTCTGACTGAGGTGTGCTGAGCCGAGACACACCTAAAACATGCAAAACAGTTGATGTCAGGACCTGGATTTAGAACCACAGCTTTAGAAGCTTTTAAAGTCATCACTCATTTAGAAATGTCAGTTGAAATAGCGATGTCACAAAAGATGACATTAAACACTAATTTGGTGCTTTTGCAAATTGACACTTGAAACGCAGAAGAGAGGATATCTCACTTGAATACACGAGCCAAAGCTGACAAGTAACATAAAAAGTCAAGAAGACGGAAGAGAATGAAAACTGCATTCATTAAAAGTCCAGAAAAATGACTCAAAATGGTGTTTGATGTTTAAAAATGCAATAATTCTCTCAGCTTGATCCTGCAAAAAGGATCAAGCTGTCAATTTTATGTGTTTTTCATGAACAATAAAGTATAATATCCATCATTGAGTCTTGTCAAATGTTAAATATACTGACTAGATAATACACTGAAAAGATAAGCCGGAACTGACTTCAAAAGGAAAAAAAAAGAAATCCCCCTGCTTCTTTTAGATGATGCTGAGATATCATTTTACAGGATATCTTAGTCGCTGCCATCAGATCTGATAAACGCAGCTGACGCTGGAACAAACAGAGGCAGGCAGAGAAGGAAGAAGAGTTAAGTCGGGAGACGTAGCCATGCAGAGGACTCTGCAGAGTGGCCAGGAAGTGTGTCTATTGTTTTCAGGGTCACCTCGCTTTTCCTTTCTGAGACTCCGGCCACTGCTCCGTCCACGGTGCTGCACGTCTTAAATAAACAACACTCCTCGTCGGCGTGGACTTCGTCGTGGGTGATTCCCTCACTCACCTCACAAGGGTTAGCGAGGAGCAGCAGTGGAGGAGAGGAATATTAATGAAATGTACACAGACTGTTTAAACCTCCCCCAGCTAAAAACAGGTTCAACAGGGTAAACACACGCACTCATGAATAAAGTTTCAGTATAAAATTTGACACAATAGCTGTTTGGCCTCTTCCTGGTTTGGGACTGCAGACTAACAACATTGCCTCTAGCCAGGTCTGCTGTGTCATTGGATGAAAAGGAGCAACAGGAGGTGGGACAAAGCACACCTTAGTTACAAAAGTTACCCATTAACTTCTCTTTCTGGGAATCGGCTACAGAGCACGCCTCGTCCAACCTTTGCTCAACATTTCACCATTTTCTTTCAGCGAAAGCCGAAAGAAAACGTTGTTGTGCTGGCTGACAGACAGCAGGTGAAGTTGCAGAAATCTACACGCACAGGTTATGAGGTAAGCACTCGAATGAACTGCTTGAGGTCTTTAGTGGTTTGTGCACATTTGATGGCTTAAAATGCTTAAACCACAAACTCTCTGATATATTCACTCTGGTTTTAACCAAGGGGGAAGACGGTGTGAATGAAGCAATGACAGGGGAATCTAACGGCTCATGAATATTGAGTCAGTTATGCAATTTTTTTTGGTCACAGCAAAACCACCTTTTTTTTTTCAAAATTTTCTACTTATTTGCATTAGGCAGAATTTTCTTTTTCGTTTGTTTGACTGTAGAAAGGATTCATATGTAATAGAATATGCAATAACTAAAATTTACAGTAAAGCAAACATTGCATCTAAGACCTATGTTACTGTAGTTGAACTTTATCTGCTTGGTTACTGTAGTATATAAATACAAATGCTGCTCTTACTGCCCTCTGGCCTGATAATTCATTACAGAACTCATTGACAAACTCACTGGACTTTAACACAGAGAGGAGAGGAGAGGAGACCCCCCCACTTGCTTTCAAAATAAAATATATATTCAATGTAACAATGTGGACTGAATGGGAAGCACATACATTGAAACTAATGCTATAGCAAAACTAGTTCATGAACGAGAAAGAATAAACTTTGTCATAAAACAATCTGATTCCACATATTGGAGACGTAAAATTAAATTAGAAGTCCAAAAGATCACAGTTTGTTGGTACAAGGTACAGCAGAAGATTAACCAGAGACATGACCGTATTGTTTACCTTAAAGGTCACTCGTTTTTTTGAGGGTGAGAAACATTGACTTGAAAAAAAATATGAAAGGAATTATTCTTGTCTTCACTTCTTTATATTGACTGTATTCATAACACTCTGGCCTGTAGGATAATGAGGTCCTTCACATGATAATGAAGCAGAAACATTTTTTACTCATATGAATCTCCATATGCATTTTTCAGGAAGATTTAAAGCAAACTGCATCGTGGTTGTAGTGACAGTGAGCCCACATGTTTTCACCACAAACAGCTCAGCTCATCCGTTGCTCTGCTCTGCCGCCACTCAGATCAACAGCTTTTATTCCATCAAGAGAACAAGTGCTGAAACTCATTTTACCATGTCAAACATTGTAGTTTGCGGTCACGGCGAAGCCGGAGTTTTCCTTCTTGCTTCGTCTGGCTTTTGTCTCATTGTGCTGCTGTGGCTTCACTGTTGACTCTGTCATTGTACCACGACTGAGAGACAAAAACCAAACATGACTTGTGAAAGCACTCCCCTGAAGCTATAATGACCTTGCTCCAGTGAAACAACAGTACAATAACCAGCACGTTGGTTAAATAATCACACTCAGCCAGCTGGGTTTTTTCTCCCCCTTTTACTTTAAATAAGTGCTCATTTAGATCTTATGGATGTCATCCTTGACAAACAATGGCAAGGTCTGACTCCTCCACACATTTCAAAGCCAGACAAAAATACTGAACTTGGCAGTGGGATAAGAGAGAAAGAGGGAAGCTTGTTTCTTTGTGGCTTGTTAGAGCAAGGGCCAACTAAAGGGCGACTTGTTTTCTTTTTTTTATTATTATCTGCTGCAGCCAGCGAGATGCTAGACCTGCATTTGTTTAGTGTTTACATATCAGTGAAAGCAAATATATTCAGAGAAGAGTGCTTAACAAATTGCATTTAAGCTCTTTTGCTGCCTAAGTTGACAGAAGTTTACCACAAATCTCCTTTGTCACCTCGTGCGGCATAATCAAATCTGAAACCATGAAAGTTGCTTCCAGTTAATTTATCCACTCAAAGGAGTCTGATCACACTCCAGGAGCTGAGTGTAGTTTTGATGTTTAATTCAGTTTAATGACAGTTTAATGAGTAACAATTCATACCCTCTGGCCATCATTAGTGTCTATAAACTGATACCCAACTCACAACGGGGTGATGAAACAAAGCAGGATTAAAAAAAAAAAAAAAAACTGACTTCCTACTTTGAGAATGACATTCAAACATAGACAAAGATGCAAATACAGCCTATTAACGCATACATCTCCCCATACGAGCGGCAGAAGGAATAGCAGCCGAGCAGAGTAAAACTCACACACACACTGCTGCATCTGACACACATAAATTTCTGGCTCCCATAGCTCCCGGTCCTGTGCTGCTTGGTGTGTATATTTTGTTGGGCTTTGCCTGTGTGAGGACAGAACAGGAAGAGATAAAGGCAGCCCTGTTGCTGTGTTTACAGCCAACACTGCTGAGGAGAATAGCTTGAGAAGATGAAGGGGAAGAGGCCTAATGGCAGGCGCTAAGCAGCCAGACCCTCTCTCGCTGTGAGAAATGACCTCAGAGCCCCCAAACAAAATCAGCAAGATATACAAAAACTGCGCTCCTGTCCAAGAAAACAACATTTTGAAGAAAGGAAAAAAAATGAACTATGTAGATTATTTACCCTGCTCCATTTTTATTAACTTTTTTTCATGTTCACCTTGCTAGCCTACATCGGGAGTAGTCGCACAGATTGCATGATGTATGGCTGCAATTTCTCTCTGATTGAAACATGAGTTTTAGTGAAATGTTATGCATTCATTCATTATGCTACCATGTGCCATGGATCATCGGCTTCTATAAGAAAAGCTGCAAAGCTTGACAACTTTATATCTCTGATTTTCTTAAAAAAATGTAATTAAATAAAGCAAACGAACACACAGACTCTCACATACAGACCAAACCAAAGATTTAATCAATGGGGAGTTTCCCAGGTCAACTCGAGTTTCTACAAAATGCCTTATCATGTTTGATGTGTGAAATCTCTCATGTCTTGCTGTCCTGCAGCACAATATTCCAAATATGGATTGCTACTAACCTTGAGCTTGTTGGTTAGTTGCTTGTTGCTCACACATTTTACCATTTGAAATGCACAAGCATAAATAACTACAGCTCCACACTTCTTTACAAGTATTGTGTTATGGTTTGATGAGAGGTGTCTTGACACCATTGACACAAATGTAATGCAGAGCACTACATATGAGAACAAAAGCAACAAATGACTTGTAAAACAGCCTTTCTGCAGCTCAATAAATGTATGTAAATAAAGGAAGCCAGTTCCTGGACACATTGATGTAAATAACTCTCAAATTTGCAAAATGCGTTCACCAAGTTCCTCTCGCTATACAGCATACAGTGGAGGCATTGTTTGTGCTGTATTTGCATTTGTGGTTTTTTACACTTTTACTGTCATGTTTTGTAGACACTTTTATTTCAGTTATACAATCTATCGATTGTAGAAACCATATATTGAAAAACATAACAATCTGTGATTATGTACGTTTCCTACAAGCACTAACTCCGAAGGAAGGTCCTACAGCATGTGAGAGTTCCTGTTTGTGACACACTTTTCCTGTTTTGGACGATATCCTCCCGGGCTCCCAACAGCTCACACTCAATTATGACTTCTCCATATAAAGGACCCAGGCTGTGTCTCTTTATGATGATGACACACTCGCTCTTCATAGAAACTAAGTGAAATATTTAGGTCATTTGATTGTTTGTGTTCTTTGTATGCACCCGGCTTATAAAATATGCATTGAATGACACAGAGAACTTAAAAGAATTCAAAGCCACATGGGGTTTTTTAGGGGGTACAGCAGCTTACTGGTACTCTATTTAAGAAGCCGTTTTTTCTTTTGCCTTTTGCGAAACGCCTTTGTGCGTAACTCTAAAATAAGAAGGTCACACTGCTTTGATTTCATACCTCTTTTCTACTTTTTCTAGATCATCATGGAATTGCAGTAAAATCACCCTGGTTCACATTTCAACCTATGCAACACTGCCAGTTGCATATGAATCAAAAAGCACCCTGTCACTCAACCTTGCCACCTAGTGGAGCTCTGAGGGTTTGTCTTCCCTGGTCAACAGAAATCCTTCAGACAACTACCTCCCTCATCTGGGGGGATGCCTGCCCTGCAACTCTTACTCCAGATCCCACTCAGCTTTTAGAAGACTAAAGAACACATATCACTTCAAACACCAGTTGGTGGAGAAATCAAAAACCGAGCACTTCAGTTGAAGTGCATAACGGTGTCTGTGGATCCTGTATAAAAGAGGTGTGTGGAATTTACTGCCATAACACCTGGCTCCATGCCAAACGTGGTGGTAAAAACAAAAGACAAGTCTCACTGGACACTCAACTGAGAGACACAGGAGAAGTCTCTTCCCGAAAAGAGACGGCACCAACAAGAGAGAAGTCAGATGGACCCATTATCAAATGTGACCATGACGCCAGCAGCAGCAAGAAATGGTGAGACGTCAGCAGTTTCTGCAAACTCATGCCAGTCTTAGAGAGCATTATGTGAAATGCAAATGCTGGTAAATGCAAGCAATATTTATGCACATTGTGTATTTAGACATTCATTTTTGCCACTCTTCATTACAACTTGCATTTGTACAGGCTATATGTTATACTTAGGAGATTTTAGATGGTTTATGTATATTAAATTGCATTTTACTACCTGTTACCCTTAGAAACGCTCATGAAAATACAAGAGACACTGGAGCCCAAAATTGGGGACCCCTCTTTGATGGTTTTTAGTTTTCATCTGCTTTGTCACTTTGGAATATGATTTACTGTCATCTTTTGCAGACACTTCTGTGAGTCCAACATCCAAATATCCAAGCCACAACTGGGAATTTTTAGTGGCTGTTTTGGTCACGGCCGTCTGTTTTGCCATTCTCACCGCCATTCTAGCAAAATGCCAGGTGATTCGGCGTTACCTGGCGAGCTACAGACACACACGGCTGAGGGACACAGACACTGTTAGTCAATGTGACCAATCAGGTTTGTATTATTCACATGTAATTTGGTGAAAATTTAAGAGTTAATAAGCTTTTGCTCTGTAAATGTCTCTGCACTTAGTAAAGAACTGAAGGTAAAGTGTAAACCAATGAGCAGTCATTGCGAACACATGCTTGGTACATTCAAGCCTTTGTCAGTGCTGATGCTAACTTCTTGAGCTAAGTGCTACATGCCATAGTATGTTCCTTAAATCACCATGTGGCTATATCACAACCCAAACAATTTTAGGAAGAAAAAAAAGCTGTTTGTGTATGTTTTACTTCTCACCTATAAACATACCACGACTACAAATATATTTCGTCCCAAGAAAGAGCAAAGAAAATCATGTCCAGATAGACTTCCCCACCTGCCAATCCCAAACAGTTTACCAGCCCCTACTTCCTCAGGTTACTAAATCTTATTATGTGAAGGAACACTGAACAAAGGAACTTAAAATCATACAACAAACAGAAAGAACAATCTGCAGTGTATCAATTGATCAGGCAATTCAACCAGATTACCTAAAACACTGTGTGACGAGGAATTCACAACCTTGGGTTAAGTAAGTTTGACATACATAAATATACCTGTATATTCTCTATGTACATTGTCTGGGCCATCGAGAGATGAATAAGTGACACCAACCAATAATTGAGCTTTATGTGGCACATCTTCAGGTTTTCAGGTCTTCTTGTTGCTTTTATGATATAGTATGATTCAGCATCTTTAAAAAATTAGAAGATTGTCAGAACAACAGCAGAATTAAATCCATTATGAACGCCCATCATGATCTGCTGGAAGAACGCAATGTTTAAAGCTCATAGCATCTTGTGTCAGAGGCTTCGAGGTGTTCGGTTCATGCTGTGATCAGACTTCCGTCAAATATTAAGAAACCCGACAAAGATCTTTTTACATTCTGACTTGGTCAGTTTCAGATAGCAGGAGTGACTCACACAGTAATAGTATAAATGTTCATTTCAGTTAGGTCAAAATCGAAAACTGTGAGTACATAAATTAAGCCCATGAGATCATGAAAACATCTCAATATTAATGTGATAATGCTGCTGAATTAGTAGACAGACGATGCAAAATATTGTTTGTACACTTTACACTGCCCTCAACGAGCCAACGTATTATATGATACACCAAATGTTACTAACATCCTCAGCAATTATGTCATGGACTCAAATGTAATTTATTTTGTTGAGAATAAAAATAAAAGACAACGTGAAAGATAAGTAAGATGTTGACACTCAGTAATGTTTCCTGTATTACCCTGAAAGCAAAAGTTGAAAGAAAACCCGAAATCCACTTTGCATATCAGCCACAATCAAGGAGCAGATGCAGGTTGCTCATCAACAAGACAGAGTCGTCAGACTGCAGCCATTTACAAATGTCAAGTCTTTTTAAAATGTGACACTGACGACTCCATCAGGACTCACCTTGTACTGATCGTCGCGTGTGTCTCTCTCCAGGCCACGAGGTGGAATTTGCAATGCAAGGGGGACGTGGAATGGGCCCTCACTGCGTCCCTACGATGGGAGAGGAGGACGACGATGGCTTCATTGAGGACAACTACATCCCGGCCAGTGATAGAGCGAGGGCTGAGAAAGAGGCGGAGGTCATAGACATGGACACGGAGGAGGAGATGGACGACATCGAATTTTCCATCACCTAAGAGTATTTCGTACACCTGAAATGTTGCTTGACCCGCCACTTTCACTCCAGTCCGTTTCTTTTGTGAGTTTTGACCTACATTTTTCTTTCCTCTACAAAAATGGACAGTTTGTAAAAAAGTAAAAAGTAGGGATGCACTGATTCCACTTTTTTTTAAAAGACGAGTACAAGTACTAACCTTAAGCTACTTGCCAATACCGAGTACCGATACGAGTACTTATTAAATGCCATAAAACATAACGTATTTTCTATATGCGAATGATATGTCTATTGTTGGCGTGAGAAAACTGAAACCCTTTAACATGTAGCATGACTCGGAGTTACAGGCTGAGCAGTTGAACTAATTATCGACATCGGGGTATCTTTTGGCTCCTCTTCATAGTCTGGCAGAACATAATTCACAGTCATTTTACAGTCTGCCTTCCTTAGTACATGTACCAGCGCATCCATACAAAAAGTCAAGTGTTGGAAAAGATCTGTCTTCATTTTAAGAAAGCATGAAATGCTTAAAATCAATCTGTATGATCATGGAAGTTGTTCCAAATGTGACATTTGACAACTCGTGAAAGTGTATTAAAACCAAAGATTAAGCAGATTCTCAGGACTTTATCAACAGTTATGTGCCAAAAGGAGAGCGTCCAAATAACAATGTTGCCTATCTTGTTTATATTAACTTCTGGACTATTTGATTTTTATAATAGTACTAGAGTTCAGCTTTTTCACAAACAGTTTTCAATACATGATGGCTGATTATTGCACCGTGGCCTTTATCAGGAATAACTTGAGCATTTTACATGCATTCTGAAAATGTAGACTCTTTTTCCATGCAAAATTATTATTTTGATTTGTTTTGTTGTTTTGCACAGGCTGCTTTTTAAAAATGTTTGATTTCAATAAACCCTCATAATGTGGATTTACATTTTTTAGTTGCTCCCTTCAATGAGAGAACAGAGCATTTGGGATAATTTCCCTTTTGAAAAGGTCATTTCCAGTTCAACTTCCTGTTTTCACACAAAAGGTCATCTATTATTTTCAATCTCTTTCATATGATGCAGTTTTCATAATTTAATCAGCAGCAATTTAATCACTGCAAGCTGCTCGGTCCCCTGAGAGGGCAAAGCGACCACAAATCTATCACTGTGTGTCACAACTGATATAAAGTACTTTTGAGAAAAGTTGTTTTTAAGTGCCAAGTCTCCATCCAGGTCACTAATCCGTCACAGGCCAGACACATACAAGTGTAAGAGTCGCTTAATCGTCACTTTAGTGTACATGTTTGCATGGGATGGTGCCAGAGTACTGTTAGAAAACCTAATCCATGCACAGGGAGAACATGCAAGCATGCTCTATAAAGGCCCAGTCAGTCGTCTCACCAGTTAATGTGGCTGTGGGACATACTTGCTAACCACATGACCTATAAACAGTTTCAATGTTATTGGGCACAAAATAACTGGAATTCTGATTACATTTTGTCCAGTGCAGAATATTTGTAAATGGTTCATTGTTTCATTGCCTTTTTGCACTAATGTTATACTTGGATTTAAAAACAAAACAAAACATGCATGCATTCTATGAGCAAGAGAGGCAGACATCATTAGAATGTATAATTGGATGAAATGCAATCATTAAAATGTGACGTTTCAAATTGGATTCCTTTCAAAACACTCCCAACTTCGATGATTTGTGTTTTATTATCCAATATACCAATATAATTTTCATGGTCTTATCTGCACGATAATAGCATTCATAATGTCTCCCAGTTATACGTGTCAATCAGGGGAACCTAATTTTCACTTGCCCATCGGCAAACGTCCAAATAAATCAGACTTCTTTGTTTCTACTGACAGATCTTTGAACTGAAGTCATTGACTGAGTGATTGATTTGTTTATTTGATAGCGCTGATCTTGCCAGAGGTTTTATGGTAAGTGTGTGAGAAAGAAGTAGCATTTTTGTAAACAAAACAACCTCATGAAAAGACAATAGAGCCAATCCCTGTTAACGGTGGTGTAAAGTGGTGGTCTTTCCAGGGTCTAAAGACCACCAGTCCATCACAAGGGAGATGCACAGAGATGGACTATCACATGCAATCACAAGAACATGAACAAGCTTGACCCATGAAGGCCTCCAAACAGACTGGAAACATGGAAATGTAATTATTCTGACCTGTGAGGAAAGAGTTCCAAACACTTTGTCCAAATTATATTTAGAATGGTCAAAAGAAAACATTAAAAGACACTCTCTACCAGGATTGTGAAGTGAACCTGCAAAATAGGTAAAATGTTGAGTATTGTGATATGATGATATGATTTACAATACATCAAAATACTGTTGTCGTTCTTTGAGATTCTTTTCATTTCAAACACAGTGCTCCTTCTGTCACCTAAAAGTTACCCCAAATGTGAATGGACACGTTTTCTTTCTATCGTAATTTTTTTAATCACAGCTGCAGTCTAAACCAGCAATGTTTCAGAAATGTTACACTTTGTTGACTTTGTTTGTTTTTGGTCATTGTTCATTTGTTTTTCTGACTTCTGGCCCGTGACACGAGGTACTAAATAATTAACGCTGTGAATCGATGAAAACATTTTAATAAGTTAATCAATCAAATTTTGGAATTTATTGTTAATCACATTTTTTTTTTTCAGATTTTGAATTCTGTCATTTTGAATTCGCGGTGCATGAATGCAGTAAACATTTAATGTTGGTGTAATGTATATGGTGTGCATGTTAACACTGTGATAACAATAAATGTGTGATATATTGTGCCGCCCCTCTCACTGCAACAGAACCGATCTGAGAAATGACAGATCCTGCTTTTATACTGCTATGAGTGTGTGTGGGTGTGTGTCTGTCCACCAGTGTTTGGCTTCACTGTAATGTTTTGTCAAAAAAACCGACCAAGGACGGGCACTGCAGAGGCAGTTGCGCTCGTGAAATGTTGTTAAACACTGAACAACAGTTGAACCAAGCATACAAGTGAATACAAAAACGAAAAAATAATTCAAAGCCAATTATAAAGTGCAATTTAGGACATAATTGATGGTTCTCCCAAGATTTAGAATAATCTGTCATAATCTATTAAACTGTTTTATAAGGAAACATAAGAAAATCCATATTTACGTTTTACATTACACACAGTACCAGTGTGTTAATTTGGTAAACTGTGAGTAGCAAATGAACCCCGACAGGATGTTTAAATATAGACCTACAGAAAGAGAAGAGGTAGGACAGAGCAGCTCCATGAGAATGTAGGGCAATTCATTTCTACCAGTACTTGTAATTAATTTCCATCCACTTTTGGCTGTTATTTTTAGCATGAGTGGCCGTGAAAGTGAATTAATTTACCACGTCACCTACTTCTTCTGATGACTGAAAAGTCCTCCTGAAATTCGATCACAAAAAGCTAAAAGCAGAAATCAGATTCTAGTGGCGAACGTGTCACCCGGTATGTCTGCAGAGGTCAAACTGGGTGGAAGTAGAATACTTTCACCACCAATTTGGTTTCAGTTGTTCTTGTGTCCCACGAGACGCGATCTTGGAAACACTAACGCTCACCTTTCGTTTGAAACTCTTGTAACCCTCGTATAAACAACAGTAATTAAGACTGACGCTGCGTCTGGGAGAGAGGAGGCCCGGAGCGCTTCTGCTCCCGGGAGACGGAGCGACTGATGAGAGCGGACTGACAACCAGGGCTTGCGCGAGGGGCTGTCACGAGCTGGAGCCCAGCCGAGAACGACAAGCTCGCATCAGCCACGGAAGAGACGAGGCGCGGCCTTCAGAGTAAACGTGAAGCGCTCAAAACTATCCTGCCTGGGCGTGTCACCATACTGTAGGTCACTATAGTTCCACACCAAATCCTCAAGATTATTCTGGTCAAGAGAATAAAAACAAACAGTAAGATGTAGGAAATCAATCAATAAATAAATGTGCATTCATCCACTTCATACAACAACAATAATAATAATAATTCCCTATTAATTCCCTTAGGAAGTTAATTAAAAGTAAATAGAAAAAGAACGACATACAATAAACTTACTAAGAGAAATACATTCTTGCAGAGGTGTGAAACCTTTTATGAAAACGAAAAAGCCCTTGGAAATCGAAACAGTTCAGTTAGCAATTTTTCAGCAGGAAGCTTTTATTGCTTGTTATTGTCTCCAAATTGACACGTTGGTCCGGAAAAAGCAGCGAGACGCACTGAGGGAGAGAGAGAGAGTGTGTGTGTAAGAGAGAGAGAGAGAGAGAGAGAGAGAGCGAGCGACGAGGAAGGAGGACGATGGGAGCGTCTATCTCTCCATTTAAGTGACCCATATCTCAGTGGAGACCCAGATCTCTCCTAACCTACTTCTTGTTCTCGAGGATTTCTCGCCACCAAAAATGTCCGCGTCAGCGATATTCATCCTCGACCTGAAGGGAAAGGTAAGTTTTGCGGCGACACTTGTTGGTTTTGGGGGAAGTTGACGTCATTATCGACGAGCCACCTGCCGCAAGGTGAGACTGTTGCGCTCCGCTGTCCTGAAAGAAGAACGACAAAAAAAGTCACTGGTTTTGTATTGATGCACCCCGCGACCGCACGCGCTGTGCCACGGCACACTGCTGTTTCCTGCCAAGTGTTTTGTTTGTCGGGTTTCTCTCTCTCTCGAGTCCCCATGAAGGACATGAGAGACGGAGACAGGAAGAGAAACTCAACTTGCCAAACTCGTTTCATTGACGCGCAGTGTGCACAGAGTCAGGGCTTGTTCTTGTGCAGTGATGCAGCCTTCATTGCATGTGATGTGTCCTATTTCAAAGTTTACAACTTCCAATCCATAGGCTTGTTTTAGCTCACGACTTCTAAACTTTTTTTTTTTTTTTTTCATATTTGCAGGTTTTGTTTTTGTGGTTTTTTTGTTATTTCTTGCAAAAGTATGGTTATAGTCTTGAGTGCAGCCACTGGAAGTGGTTTATAGGAAACCAATGGCTGAAACATTTGTAGGATCCACTACACGCAGCAGAAAATAGTAAATATTCCCAATTAGTTTAGTTACTTAACCTTGTTTTGAAGTCATTTCAGTTTCAGGCATTTCCTAATGATTTATTTGCTACTGAAATGTAAACGCTTCACATATTTGCAAGCTTCTTGAACAACAACAAAACAAGAAAAACTCAAATATTCTTTTACAAGAACACAACTTGTTTGTTTGGCCAACGGAGCAGACCCAAGGCTGTTTGTTTTACCACCACAGAAGCTTCAGAAAACCTGTGTCAACATTTTTGCAAAAAAGAAAGCTGGGAAAAAAAAAAAAGAGTTCAGTGTCTTGAATTTTGAATGGTTTGTTATGCAAATCCATCAATCTTCCATCTATGCAGTTTTACAGTTTCTAAGACCAAATAAAGTGGAATGAAAGACAATCTACAGTTGGTTGATTTAAAAGTGAATAAAAAAAAAAAAGACTGAATGTGAGACTGCTGAAAGTAGTGGTGAAGCATGTAGTCAAGGTAGTTCACACTATTTGGGTTAATCACTGTAGTTTTTGACCGTATTTCCTAAAAATTCTTACTCACTTCGGATTCTTCGCCTAAACCCTGCAGAGTTAATTTATTTGAGGGCAGGAAAAGGAATTGCTGAAGAAGCCTTATAAGCCCATCGGGGAGTGGGATCAGTCCCTCACTGCCTGGATGTCTGATTGTACAGATTAAAGGTTTTTCCTCCATCTCTCTCCTGCTTTCTAGCGATCTCTGCCCCGGGGCAAGTCAGTCGTTTTTTCACCTTCCATCCTCACCCTCTCTCTGCCCCGACCAGATGCTATTCTATTAAAGCTCCAGAGGAAGAAAACTGGAGTTTAGATTAAGAGCTTTTCTAAAAGGAAAACTGACACAATGGTATTGATATTTAAAATGTCCATATAGATAAATGAGTAATTATGAGTAATGCCAAAGTTCAAAATACACTGACTTTCAACTGCATTATGGAGAGAACAAGGACTTTTCTTCAGTTTTAAACCAGTACTCCGTTAAAATGCAAAACGTTTTGCAACAAATTCTGTCTGGAATACTTCCATAGCACTGTTATTGTTTAGCAACTCAAGACTTTTGCTTTAATGCTGAGAGATATAAGATCTTCTCTGTTTTCAGTACAACTTTTTGAGTACAAACGGATCAATTGCCAGGAGTGGAAGTTAAATTGAAGCCTCTACAAATTCTTCAAAGACGTTTTCCCTCGATCCAGTTCAAACCGAATGCACATTTCACACAGGTCGTCACATAGGTAATACATAAAGACACTTGACCTCCATATGAACCCCGACCAAGAAGCTTGTCTGTGGATTTCAAGTGAAGGCTGATTTCACTCCTCCCCCAACCAGATCAAGTGCATAGAAAGAAAAAAGAGGCACAGTGTTAAATAGTTGCAATTGATGGACACACTGGTACTTTTCAATGTGCTTTTTTTTTTCTTCATTTATAAATAAGCCACTGTTGACTCTGGACAGCCATGTCACTCTTTAAAAAAAAAAAAAAGAGGGGGGGGGGTATTTTTTTCAGAATAACATTTTCTGAAACAAGGATTCATTGTATAACTAGAATCCAATTACAATATGACTCAGTTTGCACTGTCAGTGTTTTAACAGGAGACACAAAACTGACTTCAGCTGAGAATTGTTAAATTTTTTTGGTTTGAATATAGAGGCGAGGCCATCTCTGTTAAAATAGTCTGACTGCTCAGCTGAATGCTGCCACATTGCATGTATCGCGTTCATAGTTTACGTCCTGAACCAGTCGTATGGATTCTTGATTAAGTGCCCTTGGTTTTGATCCTCTGCAGCTGCTTGCCTTTACTGGTACTGTTTGATCCCGAGAGGTTCCTGGTTGCCATTTGCCTTTAGAGGTCAGCGGTGAGTGGTTCACAGTCACTGATTGTCTCCTGTGTCCCAGTAACAAACTCCCAATGAATCCCGACTGTCATTTTCTCTTGGTGATTTTTAAGGTCACCAGCAGTATGAATTCATAAGACACTTTTGCTATTTTATATATTATGTTGAGGTGAGGGAGTAAAAACGTAAAAAAAAAAAAGATCAGCTGTGAAATTGTCATCTTTTTTTAATGTGCATCACTATTCTATCTTACTTTCAGTGTTTTCTTACTTTAAGTTTGCTTACATTGAAAATAAAGCAAACACTGATTTTGATCCAAACATATCACAAAATGTAAAATGATAATGTAAAAAATATAATTTGGTTTGTCATTTCATATTTGTGACAAACCTTGTCATATTATGGGGAACTCTTATTTCTCTTTCAATAGATACTACATTTTTAAAGCAAATGCATTTGTGTGATTTATGTTGCATCAAGTAAAAAAAACCAAACAAAACCACCAAATCTTGTTCACGAATGCTTCAGCCAGCTTTACCTGCCAAGTTTTCCAGCGTGGTTGTTGTTGTTGTTGGTCACTTGTGCTACTACGCTACTCTGTGGGGACGACCATCGTCATCTTTGAGGTTCTTGGAGGATCCCAGACTGTCCACTGGCTGCATGGTTCTTGTCTTGATATCCGCCTCCATTGAGACGTAACGATCAAACGCTTTGGTCAAAAGGAAGATAAGATGATTAGCATTAGCGGAACAGATGTGGCTCAACTTTCTGTGGCCCCAGCCTGCTTAGTCATCTCGAGACTTCATCAATTCACATGGGAAATAAATACAATTCTCAAAAAAATACAAGATGGGATCATCAAAAGTCACACATTTCCATTTGTGCTTAGTTTACTTGTCACATTCCGGTTTTGGTGGTATTTTAGATGAATTGGATGTAAACATATTTGCAATTCATAAATGCCACCTCATTTGATCATAAAAGGCTTTCACAGAGACAGTATAACTTGAAAGAAATGCATCCTCACCAGACTTTAATGAGACCTGGATTATTAAATAGCTGTGCTCTGCTTTGGGGGCATGAGATATGCTAACTGTTCTCGTGAGGTGTTTTGTTTAATGTGTTCTGCCTCGGCTGATTGTGTCGGATGTTTTCCTCTTTAATCTGAGTTTTACTGACACACATTTGAACCAGGATGACGTGACAAGGATGTGTTGACTGTCGCGTAGCCTAATGTAGAAAAAGAAGGGGAGAAAAAAAAAAAGGTTTTCTAGATTAGGTTTGTGATTGCAGCTGCACTGAGATTGTCACAGGCCACAACAGGGAATCTTGTGAGAGTCACATTCAGCTTTCAGCTGCAGAATGGGATAGCAAGTCAAGCATGTCGAACAGAGAAACTTTTTTGCCTCACAGAAATGACCTACCACCTATTTTAATAGTTTTGTCTTCGGATTGTATGAAGAAGTTGGAGCAGCTACAGAAATGCTGCTGCATGCAAATTCTAACCTTCCAAACTCCCAAGTTGTAACTGTACTTTTAATTTGGTGCCACGTCCAACAGTCACAAGAAAGCACTTCCTCAACAGTTGAGGTTGTGAAAAGAGAAAATAAGAGGATGGAGACGATAAACGCATTGATGTCAGAAGGCAAACTCAACTACGAGATAATCTAGAAAATGGTCCAGGGTGACCTGAGCCAGCCCGAACGGTGAGCTTTATCAGACTGGGATGTTTTAAGTCGTCTCTTGAAAGTAAACCTGATGATGGCGTCTTTAAATAAAAACTGGCAGCTGGATCCACATGAGAGGAGCATGAAAGCTTCCAATAGTATCTATTGATTAATTATTATCCCCCGCCGTGGTCGATAGGCCCCGAAGGGGGATCTTGAAACAGTCTCCGTACGTCCGTCCGTTCGAACGTTTCTACCTATATCTCGGCAACCCCTGGGCCCACAGTGACCAAACTTCACATGTGGATACATCTCAGAGGGGGAAGGGATACTATGGTGACCTTGACCTAATTTGCATATTAAGTAGGTCACAGGGTCACGAAGTGCTTAAAAACACATTTTGGGCTCTGGAGGCCTAGGTTTTTGAGCTAGGGCTCTGAAATTTTATACACACCTACTAGTACTCTGGGGACACCCTCCAGCATACCAAGTGACCTGGCCTTGACCTTGACCTTGAAGATCGGTAAGGTCTGAAGTTTGGTCGCCATGGTTATTATCTACTAGGACCCATGGAACACCCTCTAGTGTACCAAGTGTGCTGCCTTAGAGCTGGCTTTGTGAGAAAATATAAAGCCCTCCGGCGGGAGATTAGCCGAGCAACGGCCTTCTTGTTAACAATAAAATTAACTTTATGGCTAACTGGAGTGGGAGCCACAACATCAGGAGATGTTTTATTTTAAATAATAATAATAATACATTTTATTAATCAACATCTTTCAAAACACTCAATCACATTATAAAAAGTACATGTTAAAAAAATGTGTCGCAGTAAAACAACAACACATTCAGGCTTTTATTGGTAGACATGGTTTAAAATGATTCTGCTCGTTTGAAAAAGTAAAGGTTTGAGGTGACATTTAAAACAATCCAGGGATTCAATGTTTGTGATGTTGGGTGGGAGCGAGTTCCTCTGGTGGTTGGCCGAGCGGCTGAAGGCTCGGGACCCCAGGGTAGACATGAGGGCCGGAGATACTGTGAGGCTGAGCTGAGAGTGCGGCTGAGTGTATTTTTATACATATATATATATATAAAAAAAAAATTTCTTCCCAGTAGAGGAGAAGATGTTATGAGGTCCCACAGCAGTGGAGACATATGTAACCTTTACTTTCGATGAAGATGCCAAATAGCCAGCCTGAATACTAAGACAGATATGAAAGTTTCAAGCCTGGTTTTTGAAGCGAGATGGTCATTCCCTCTTGAAGTGGCGTCACAAATCTGCCACCAACAGAGTGAACATGCCCTTCAGGGTAGTCTTTCTGAAGTGCGCTTTTTTTTTTTTTTCTATTAACGGGCGTTTGCTGTGGTAGAAAGTGACTGACTGGACATTCCACAAGCCCTTTGGCTCTTTTTGATGCAAAGATATATCTTTTTTTTGTAGCTCTCTCTCTCCTCCTCTGTTTTTGTTTCTGACCCCTGAACTGTTCCCTGTGTGCTTTTCATTTTCGCTCACAGAACCTGAGCAGTGGCCTGTTCATATCCTCTTTTTTTTGTTCCCATAGATTACTTTACCTTGCAAGAATGTTCCTTTTTTTTTATTTCTTATTTCCTCCTCTTTGTTGTAACTGCCCCTTTGTGACCCCAGTGCAAAAGAGATTCCTCTATTAAAGGCGAAGGGGGGGGCTGTGTGTGTGTGTGTGTGTGTGTGTGTGTGTGTGTGTGTGTGTGTGTGTGTGTGTGTGTGTGTGTGTGTGTGTGTGTGTGTGTGTGTGTGTGTGTGTGTGTGTGTGTGTGTGTGTGTGTGTGTGTGTGTGTGTGTGTGTGTGTGTGTGTGTGTGTGTGTGTGTACACGCGTTGTCTGGATCCCTCAAGCAAAGAAGCTTTGATCTCTTTCTTCACTCCATTCTATGTCCGGAGTTGAGCAAAGCTGCTGCCTCATTGTGTGTGTGCTGAATTACTTTTTATATTTTGTGTTAAGTTAACGAAGTATATATTTTAATATCTACATTACTTTAAAATCTGACAGTCGAATGCCAAGAACAACCATGATACTACGTCTCTGAGAAAAATCAAATGTTTTAAACTGTCTATAATGTGCTTTTCTATGATAGATAAGCATATCTGAATTATATTAAAATCCTTAATTTTATCTCCGTCAACATCTGGGAGTTTTGTTTCTCTTCTGGTCATCTATCGTGCTTTGTTAGTGTGTGACTTCTATTGTACTCACCAACGTTTTCCTCTTTGCAATAGAATAACTTGAAGGTGAAGTTGCATTTTATCAAATAATTTCTCGCCAAATTTCATCAAAAATCAAATGAATGGTGCAGTTTTCTGTTCTCGTAGTAATCATAAGAGTAAATGGCACAAAGGCATGAGCCAAGTTGTACAAACACGGACGTGTCTCCACATAATTGGCCAGTTTTGCAGTGTTGTACTGAGTCCACACCCACATTCAGTTAGAAACAGGTTCTTGGATGTAGGAAAGAATACAATAGAAGTACTTTATTAATCCTAGTGGGAAATTCTTGACATGTTGCAAGCTACTATATGTGTTAAAGTTAACACATTCTTCACTTCGGCAAAATTAAATGCATTTGTGTAAAAACAGGAATAATTTGTCTCATAAAGGCAAAATATTAATATATTTTTAATTTCAAAAAGTAAGAAGTATCCGTATCCTCTTTAATTTACAATGTTATTGTAGTAACATTTCTCTGAAAATAAGTTAATGGATTTAAAAAATGTCCTGCTGATCCACTTTTACCTTCTGTTATTTCTCCCTATGAAATAAACTTTTACTGAAGGATAACATATAAGTCCTTCCTTTGTTCCAGTAATTTTATTTTATTATGATTATTTTTTTTAGGCAACACAAGCACCTGAGTAATTTTTCTCCATGGTCCGAAAACATGTGTTTGAGTTTAATTGGCAACTGCAATGTTGCAGATCAGTACGACTGTGAGATTGTGTGATTCTCTGTCTGGTGATGAACTGGTGACCCGTCATTGTCAACTGGGATCACCTCTGGTACCCTGGAACACTGGATTGGATAAAGCAGTGTGAGAAATGGATGTGTGTTGTATGCAGAATAACATTTATACATAGACTTCATTTTCCCATTGATTTAGGCAAATCTGTGCTTTGCCTTGATTTGGATTTAGGTTGAATTAGAGGAATTGAAAGTCAAACACTGTCGGAAAGATAAATACTTAATGGACATCTAAGAAACTGAGACCAGAAGAGCTTAAGACTGATCAAAAGGTGTTCTTATAAAATTGTTCTAGACTTTAATCCAGCAGGCTGTATAGCATTGTTGAACACCTATTTGTAAACTGTGTCCGTCTTTAAAACGTGACTTGCTTTGCTTTGCGATGCTATAAAATGTAAGAATCTTCTGAACCACGATGAACTCTGCTGTGATTCTTTGTTCATGTTCAGAAGTTGGTCATCCATCATTCATGATCATATATCCATCAATCCATTAACGCAGCAAAGACCAGTTTCAACCCATATACAGTTTGCACATTTCATTGGGAGACGAGCGTGGAGAATTGTGTCCATCCCAGAGGTTCGAGGGCCTTTTTTTTTTTTTTTTTCTTTTCTTCCTGAAGTATGTTAGAGCTTGAGTGCAGATTTGGTTTCCCAGCCAAAAGCTATGAATAGTTAATGACCGTGTTGTACCTCTAATATGGTGTCCCTCTGCCTCTGTGTGTCTTTATGTTGTCCGTGAAGGTTCTGATTTGTCGAAATTACATGGGGAACATGGATATGAACCAAATCGACCACTTCATGCCCATCCTCCAAAAGAGGGAAGAAGACGCTGAGGTGACGCCGCTCGTCAGCCACGGTTCATCTCACTTCATGTGGATCAAACACAGCAACATTTACTGTATCCTTACACTTTACCTTTGTCGTCTTTGTTTAAAATCAACTTTTTATGGCGTTCTCAGTGAAGGTCTATGCAAATTCACAGAGTTACCATGTAGAGTAGTTATAGTTAGTGTTTTCTGCTCCAGAGTAAATCTTGCCTATTTGTGATTTATAAAATCTGACATGCGCTCCCACCTAATTGCATATAATATGAGGAGATCCATGTAAAGCCCTACACTTCAGGGCTTCGTAGCAGACGTTCTAATTTCTTGACTGTTTATATCTCATCCCGTATCACAGCTGGCTTACAAATTTAATACATACTTGCTATGATCTCCTTTTTTCCCCCACATTGTGAGGCTCAGATTTCCTTGCACATTATTAATTCAGCATCATATTGCAGTTGTGAAAAGCTGGTATTCGCTGCACACTGCATTACACTACTGATCCACCTCACTGTGGCCACGTTGCATGGAAATCACATTAATTCTGAGAACCTTTTATAGTGTTGCATTAAACTTTTGATTCTAAAAAAAATAGGCTGAAGGGAAAGTCTTGTGTCTACAGTTGTTTTATGTGTGTTTTAGAACCTAACTCTTACTTCAGAGGTATTTTTCTTAACAGTCCATACTCAAGTGGTGGCGATGTCCAAGAAGAACGCCAACGCTGCTCTTGTGTACTCCTTTCTTTATAAAATAGTGCAGGTGAGTCTGGTGCTTGATAGCTTCATGTTTGCGCAGTTTGTACAAAAGCAACAGAATATCTGTCTTCATTCACGTTAAAGCATTCAGCCGCCATTGATGTGTTATACATGAGGTTAATGCTTCTCCATTGAGAATTTTGGAGAATGCTTTGACACTCTGAAAGCTTGTTTATATACTTTGATTGGAACTCAAATGTTACATTGTATTTATTTACTGTGTTATCAGTATGCTAAACTTTGTGAAGAGATTTGTGAGATCTGGCTGCAGATGGTGAAAAGGGATGTGACCCGGAAGGCAAAGCCCCACCTTTTACCAGTCGGTATAAATCCCTACCCTCAACTTTAGTTATGAAACCTTGAATAAACCTTTCAACTGATGACCAATATTTTACTTGATACAAAAAGACTGTCTTGTTTTATAGCTCTTTTATTTCACTCTTTCAGTGTCTGTCGCAGATTTTTTTTAAAAACCAAAGCCCCATGTGATGCAAATAGTCTGAATATAGGCTGTTAATTATTCAGTTTTAACTTGTAGAAACTTGTCATTAGCTCCTAACAGTGAACTCATTATGACGTTCAAAACCAGCTATAAACATGTTGTACTGCTATAATGTAGCCACTAGAAGACGGCACGCAGCTCTTTTAAAGGAATACGTCACGTTGCCAACCAAATTAAACAACACAATATTGGTGCTAGAGAGCTCAATGTGTGTGAAAAAAAAAAAATAAAATTCCAAACACAACCACTCCATGACAAGACCGATATGTAAATGCGAAAGCAGAACTCCATACTCAACAGGAAGTTTGTCTTTTCTACTCTACTAGTTTTAGCTTCAATTTCTCAGTGTCCTGCTGCTATGATGTGCTTCTATAGTGTTTCATGAATGGTTCTCTGCATGTATTGGTTGTAGTCGTCAGTTCAGGAACTGTTTTCGTACCATTTGTTGTGTGTATTTGTGACGAGAGCTTCTGCTCATAGGATACTTTTAAATCTTTTTTTTAATTTTCACAATGTTCTATAAACACTGTGAACCATGTGATTGTTTCAATAAGCAGCTGATATTGGATTAGTTGACTGAATAATAACTTTTCTCCATTTGTGTCTGTAGGTTTTTAAAGAGTACTTCAAGGAGCTTGAAGAGGAGAGCATCCGTGACAACTTTGTGACTGTGTACGAGTTGATGGATGAAGTGATGGACTTTGGGTTTCCCCAAACGACTGACAGCAAGATTTGCAAGAGTAAGGATTCTATTCCAGAAATGGCTTCTGTTTATGCCCATTCAGATCTTAAGATATGAGGTTGTAAAGACTAAGTGGTGTTTAAGATGCGAGCACTTTCAAGATGAAGGAATGATTTTGGAACTTGACTAAAGTTTGTTTTTTTTGGCCACATTTGGGTGCTCGGTCATGTAAACACAGATCTCATCAGGCTGATTAGGCTATCAGCTTAAAGTTTCACACTTTCAGAAGCCATGATTTCTGCACTTCACTCTGATTTAATGTACCGGTAACCATATTTGCTGAAGAGCTGCCCGTATTATCCATAAGGGAGGAATGTCAGTATTTCAGCAAGATAACTGCTTGTATTTTATAGTGTAAGTGAATTGCAGCGTGGGGAAATAGGATTTTACTTGAAGTGCCATGGGCCCTTTTTTTTTAATTTAACAGAGTCCAGCTGGTATGCAAAATTATAATGAATGACTGGTGTTCAGTGAGTGAAACGACTACTACATTTGAGGTTTTGTGTTGTAGGTGTACACAGGATAGTTTTGCCCCTACCCTCATTTTGGGGCCTCGGTGAGACATTTGTTCTCAGGCTCATTGTTTACTTGCAAGCATGACACACCATACTAATATGCACATAGTTTCAAACTGATGAACAGTAACCTTTATCTCCGAAATTATCTGTAGAGTATTTTCTTTTTTGCCTTTTCATGACTTAAACATGATTGGGCTTTTATCTAGTCGCATTTTGCTAATGTTGGATTCACAGTGCTTCTTTTTGCGCTAATCTTTGCCTTTGTGTGTGTGTGTGTGTATGTGCTTGCAATTCGTACAATGTGCATGTTTGGTGTCTGAATAGTGCTGATAATTACCAGGCTCCCGTTGGCACTCGCACACAATGACAACGTCAGCTGAACACACTCAAGACTCAGACAGAAAAGCCCTGCTCTTGTCTTCTCTAAGGAGACATTCAATTGGTCCTCTCTCTCTCTCTCTCTCTCTCTCTCTCTCTCTCTCTCTCTCTCTCTCTCTCT